>NC_141702.1:1472500-1876888 GCF_971803275.1 Cyanistes caeruleus | reverse complement strand
CCCTTTTATTCCCATTTTTCCCCCATTTTTTCCCCATTTCCTCAACATTTTATTCCCATTTTTCCCTCTTTTCCCCCTTTTATTCCATTTTTCCCCATTTTTTCCCCATTTCCTCAACCTTTTCTCCCTTTTTTCCCTTTTTTCCCCATTTTCCCACTTTTCTTCAACCTTTTATTCCTTTTTTCCCATTTTTCCCTTTTTTCCCATTTTTCCCCATTTTCCCCATTTCCTCAACCTTTTATTCCCATTTTTCCCCCATTTTTTCCCCCTTTTTTCCCCTTTTTTCCCCATTTTTCCTAAACCTTTATTCCCATTTCCCATTTCCCCCCATTTTTCCCATTTTTCCCCATTTTTTCCCATTTTCCCCATTTTTTCCCATTTTCCCCCATTTTTCCCCATTTCTTCAACCTTTTTTCCCCATTTTTCCCATTTTTCCTCAACCTTTTATTCCCATTTTTCCCATTTTTCCCCATTTCCCCCCTTTTTTCCCCTTTTCCCATTTCCTCAACCTTTTATCCCATTTTCCCCATTTTTCCCATTTTCCTTCATTTTCCCACTTTTCCTCAATCTTTTATTCCCATTTTTCCCCCATTTTTCCCCCTTTTTTCCCCATTTTTCCCATTTTTCCTCAACCTTTTATTCCCATTTTCCCCATTTCCCCCCATTTTTCCCCATTTTCCCCCATTCCCTCAACCTTTTCTCCCTTTTTTCCCCATTTTTCCCACTTTTCTTCAACCTTTTATTCCCATTTTTCCCCCTTTTTTCCCCTTTTCTCCATTTCCTCAACCTTTTATTCCCATTTTTCCCTCTTTTCCCCCTTTTATTCCCATTTTCACCCATTTTTTCCCCATTTCCTCAACCTTTTCTCCCTTTTTTCCCCATTTTTCCCACTTTTCTTCAACCTTTTATTCCCCTTTTTTCCCATTTTCTCCCTTTTTTCCCCATTTTTCCCCCTTTTTTCCCCATTTTCCCACTTTTCTTCAACCTTTTATTCCCCTTTTTTCCCATTTTCTCCCTTTTTTCCCATTTTTCCCCATTTTCCCCCATTTCCTCAACCTTTTATTCCCATTTTTCCCCATTTTTTCCCACTTTTTCCCCATTTTCTCCATTTTTTCCCCATTTTTCCCCATTTCCTCAACCTTTTCTCCCTTTTTTCCCCATTTTTCCCCCTTTTTTCCCCATTTTTCCCACTTTTCTTCAACCTTTTATTCCCCTTTTTTCCCATTTTCTCCCTTTTTCCCCATTTTTCCCAATTTTCCCCCATTTTTCCCCATTTTCCCCCATTTCCTCAACCTTTTATTCCCATTTTTCCCTCTTTTCCCCCTTTTATTCCCATTTTTCCCATTTTTTCCCCATTTCCTCAACCTTTTCTCCCTTTTTTCCCCATTTTTCCCACTTTTCTTCAACCTTTTATTCCCTTTTTCCCATTTTCTTCCTTTTTTCCCATTTTTCCCCATTTTTCCCCATTTTCCTCAACCTTTTATTCCCATTTTTCCCATTTTTCCCCATTTTTCCCCATTTTTTCCCATTTTCCCCCATTTTTCCCATTTTTCCTCAACCTTTTATTCCCATTTTTTCCCCATTTTCCCCCATTTTCCCCATTTTTCCCCTTTTTTCCCCATTTTTCCTAAACCTTTTATTCCCATTTTCCCCATTTCCCCCCATTTTTCCCATTTTTCCCCATTTTTTCCCATTTTCCCCATTTTTTCCCATTTTCCCCCATTTTTCCCACTTTTCTTCAACCTTTTTTCCCCATTTTTCCCACTTTTCTTCAACCTTTTATTCCCATTTTTCACCATTTTCCTCATTTCCCCCCATTTTTTCCCATTTCCCCCATTTCCCCCCATTTTTCCCCATTTTCCCCCATTTTTCCCCATTTTTCCCATTTTTCCCCATTTTCCCCATTTCCCCATTTTTCCCCATTTTTCCCCATTTTCCCCATTTTCCCAACACCTCCAGGCCCATCCCAAACACATTTTTTTATTTCATAAAAATAATTTCCCATTCCCGGCTCCCAGAATTCCCAGGAAAACGCCAGGAAAGGAGGAAGAGGAAGAGGAAGAGGAAGCTCAGTCTCAGCTGGATCTGACGCGGGGCACGGAGTAAAAAAAAACAACAAAAAAAAGGACAAAAAAACCCAAAAATGAGAAAAAAAAAAACCTGGAAAAAATCCGGAATTCTACGGGAAAAATCCCAAATTTTTTTTTATTTTTTCCGGTTAAATCCGCCCTGGAATTCCCAAAATTTTTTTATTTTTTGGGGTTTTTTTTCCCCCCTTTTTTTCCCTTTAGGCTCGTGAGTACAATCAGCTTTTTCTAGCAACAAAAAAAAATGGAATTTGTCAAGTTTGGGTGTTTTTTTTTTGGTTTTTTTTTCCAAAAAAAATTAGGAAAAAAATGAAAAAAAAAAGGAAAAAAAAAATGAAAAAAAAATTGGAATGTTTGGACCCAGTTTTTTTTCCGTGGTTTTTTTTTTTTTCCCCGTCCCTCTGGAATTCCGTGGGATGAGGAATTCCTGGTGTAAAGTGCAAGGAAAGAGGGGGGGGAAAATGACAAAAAAATGATAAAAAAATGACAAAAAAATGACAAAAAAAAGGATAAAAAAATGACCAAAAAATGACAAAAAAATGACAAAAAAATGACAAAAAAATGACAAAAAAAATGACAAAAAAATACAAAAAAAATGACAAAAAAAATGACAAAAATCGGGAAAATCCGCAATAATTTTTATGGAAAATTTAAAAAAAAAATGGGAGGGGGGAGGGGATCTTGTAGATAAAATTTTTTTTTCTGAGGGAAAAGATGGAAAATTCTGGAAAAGGATTTGTGGGGGGGTGGGGGAGGGGAAAGGGAAAATTAAAAAAATAAGAGGAAAAAAAAATAAAAATAAAAAAAATTTTGGGTTTTTTTTTTTTTTTTTTCTTCCCTGCTTGGATTGTGTTTAACAGCTGGAGTAGCTTTGGATATTTAAAAATAATAATTAATAATTAATAATAATTAATAATAATAATAATAATAAAAGAATAATAATGGAATTGTTTGTCGGGAAAAAGCGCTTTTTTATTTTTTTTAATTTATTTTTTTGGGGGGTGGTTTTTGGTTTTTTTTTTCCCCTTTGGAATGAAATTCAATTTATTATTATTATTATTTTTTTCTTTCTGGTTTGGAATTCCCAGGGTGGAATTTTTATGGGAATTTTAATTATTTTAATTAATCTTTTTTTTTTTTTTTTCTCCTTTGAAAATTTCTTGGGCAAAAAAAAATGGAAAAAAGAAAAAAGAGAAATCCGAAATTTGGAAAATTTTGTTGTTTTGGGAGGTGGGAAAGGGAAAAATTTAGGGGGGAAAAAAATGGGAAATTTAATTTTTGGGGCTGGAAAATGGGGAATTCCATTGGAAAAGTTGGGATGGGATGCAGGGATTTGCTGTTTTTTGGGATTTCAGTTCCCTTAGAAAAATCCCCAAGAATCGGCATCCGTAAAATGAAGGCTGGAAATGGGGAAAAAAGAGGGAAAACCATCCCAAATCCACGGGAATTTGGGAATAATCACCCAAATTCCAGGAATTCTGGGTGGGAAAAAACCTCAAATCCCATCCTGAGCGAATTCCTGCCCTCGGGTGGCTCCAAATTTTGGATATTCCCAGGGATTTTTGGGAATTTCTTCCCAAAATTCCACCTAAATCAAATTTCCCAGTTTAGGATGGAGGGGAAAAAAAATGGGAATCTTAAAGGAAATTTGGGATTTTTTTCCTTATTTTTTTTCCTTCCTCTTCTTTTCCTTTTTCCTCCTTTATTTCTCCTTTTTTTCCTCTTTTTTTCTTCCCTATTTCCTCTTTTCTCCTTTTTTTTCCTCAAGGATTTTCCTTCCCCTTCTTTTCTCTTTTTCCCTCATTTTTCCCCTCATTATTTGTCCTTTTTTCCGCATTTTTTCCTCTTTTTTCCCTTTTTTCCTTCTCCTTTTTCCTCTTTTCTCCTTTTTTTCCTCAAGGATTTTCCTTCCCCTTCTTTTCCATTTTTTCCTCCTTTTTTTCCCTCATTATTTCTCCTTTTTTCTCCCTTTTTTTCCTGCTTTTTTCCTCATTATTTGTCCTTTTCCCCCCTTTTTTTTCCTCTTTTCCTCAAAGATTTTCCTTCCCCTTCTTTTCCCTTTTTCCCTCATTTTCCCCTCATTATTTCTCCTTTTTTTTCCCTTTTTTTTCCCCTTTTTTCCTATTTTTCTTTTTTCCTTCCCTCTTTTTCCCTTTTCCCCTCCTTTTATCCCTTATTTTTCCACTTTTCCTCCTTTCCCCCCTCTAAAAACTCCCAAAAATTCCCTAAAATCCCCTCAACCCCCTCCAAATCCAACCAGGATTTTTCCCAACCCCCCAAAAAAATCCCCGACAACAACAAAAAAAAACCACAAATTCCACTCGTGAAGAAAAAAAAAACAACAACTTTAAAACCCACAAAATTCCTCATCCCGAAAACGCCAAAATTCACCTCCAAAATTCCCAGATTTGAAGGAAGAAAAAAAACCTGGAAAAATCAGGATGGAGTCATTTGAGGAGTTTGAATTTCCTGAGGTGTTGTTGCACCTGATTTTTGGGATAAGGCCTGAGCGCCAAACACGTGGGAATTCCCTCAGGATTCTCCATCCAAAGCCGGTGTTCGACGCCTTTTTCCTTCAGCGATTCCGCCAAATCCAGCAGGGAATTCTCATCCGGAGCCTGCCGAGCCAAAAAAAAAATTAAAAATTGGAATTATTTCCAGGAATTTTCGTTATTCCCAAACCCGAGCTGATTTTCCCACCCCCTGCTGATTTTTCGTTTATTTTTTTAAATCTCTTATCTGGTTGGTTTTGTGATTTTTTTTTAGCCTTTTTTTCATTCCGAGGATTGTGAAGAGTTGGGATTGAAAGAGGGAAGCGTGGAATTTTAGGGAATTTTTATTGGGAAAGCCTTTGGAAATCGTGGGTTGGAGCATTCCCGATGATGGGTGTGTCCCCCAAATCCATCTGGATTTGAAATTCCTTCGGGATTTTTTCCACGAAATCCCGCTTTTTTTCGACAAAAAAACACGATTTTTTCTCCAAATCCCGATTTTCCCCCCAAAATCCCGATTTTTTCCCACAAAATCACGATTTTTTCCCACAAAATCTCGATTTTTTTCCCACAAAATCTCGATTTTTTTTTCCCACAAAATCCCGATTTCTCCCCTCCCATCATGCCCCTCACTTCCTCCAGCACCACGGTTCTCATGGCGGGAAAAAAAATCGGGATTTTGGGTAAAAGTATCAGGATTTTGAAAGAAAATCGGGGTTTGGGATGAAAAAAAATCAGATTTTTTTTCCTAATTTCCGATTTTCCAAAAAAATCCCGAGCCTTGTCCGCCCCCCCCCAAGATGGCGCCCGGTTCCCCCTCAGCGCGGAGCTCCCATCAATGACCCGCGCTACCTCCAGCACCGCGGTTCTCATGGCGGGAAAAAAAATCGGGATTTTGGGAGAAAAAAATGGAATTTTAGGAGAAATAAATCGGGATTTTTGGAGAAACAAATCGGGATTTGGGGGGGAAAAAATCAGGATTTTTTCCTGATTTTCCGCAAAATCCGGAGCCATCTCCGCCCCCCCCAAGATGGCGCCCGGCTTCCCCTCAGCGCGGAGCTCCCATCAATGACCCGCGCTATCTCCAGCACCGCGGGTCTCATAGCGGGGAAAAAAAATCGGGATTTTGCAAGGATAAAAACGGGATTTGGGGGAAAATGTGGGGATTTTAGGAAAAAATCGGGATTTGGAGGGGAAAAATCAGGATTTTTCCCGGATTCCCTATCCTTCTCCGCCCCCCCCCAAGATGGCGCCCGGCTTCCCCTCAGCGCGGAGCTCCCGTTATGCCCCGCGGCGGCGCTGTTACCTCCAGCACCGCGGTTTTAATGGCGGGAAAAAAATCGGGATTTTGCAAGGAAAAAACCGGGATATGGGATAAAAAATCGGAATTATGGGATAAAAAATTGGGATTTGGGGGGAAAAACCAGGATTTTTTTCCCGATTCCCGCTCCATCTCCGCCCCCCCCAAAATGGCGCCCGGGTCCCCCTCAGCGCGGAGCTCCCATCATGCCCCGCGGCGGCGCCGCTACCTCCAGCACCACGGTTCTCATGGCGGCGCCCAGCTCCAGGTACGCTCCGGTGTCGGGATGCTCCCGGTAACCGTGAACGGCGGCCAGCGCCGCGTGGCAGCCCTGAGCCACCACGGCACCGAGCGGCCACGAGCGGGGAGGCCGCGCCAGATCCCCGCGGAGCACCACGTACTGCACCAGCGTCGCCGCCATGTTGCCGTACGGAACCGCGCGGGCTGCCGGGAGCTTGCAGGGCGCCGCCATGTTGTACGGAACGGAGAGCTGCGTGATGACGCACTTCCGGTGCCGCAAAGGCGGGAAACTTGAGGTGAGAGCGGAGCCCTCAGGGTGGGATTTGGGGTCTCGGAGGGGAATTTTTGGGATAAAATTCTTTGGGATAAAATTCCTTGGGATAATTTATTGGGAGAATCGCTGTCCTTCTTCTTATCTTCGCTGTCACCGCTCGGGGTGTTTCCTGTCCGTTTCCTTTGCGATCCTCAGTGTCATTTTCTCGGTATTGATTCCCAAAATCCCTCCCATTCCCGGATTCCCACCTTGTTTTCCTTCTGAAAAAATCCCAAATTTATTGGAAATTAGCGGGGTTTTTTTCCCAGTCCTTTTTCCTCATAAAACAATTCCCAATTTTACGTAAAATTAACTTTTTTTTTTTTTTTTTTTTTTCCCTATCCGCCTTTGCTGCTCTTAAACTTCCCAAATTTAAGGAAAATTAACAGGAATTTTTTCCATTTCCATCCCCTTTTCCTCCTGAAAATTCCCCAAATATTTCGAAAATTATTGGGATATTTTTCATTCCCTTTTCCCCTTAAAAATCCCCAAATTTATGCAGAATTAACGGATTTTTTTCCCATTTTTTCCAACCCCAAATCCTTGGGATTCCTCAGGAATTCCTCAGGGATGGACCCCGGGAAAGAAGAGCAGGAAAAGGATGAGAAAAGGGATTTTTCACATGGTGAGTTCCTAAAAATTCCCAAATTTTCCCAAATTTCTCCCCTCTCCCACCTTTTCCAGGCAGGAATTCTTCCCCAAATCCCCAAATTTCTCCCCAAATCCCCAATTTTCTCCCCAAATTCCCCAAATTTTCCCCTTCTAGGCAGGAATTTCTTCCCAAAATTCCCAATTTTCTCCTCAAATTCCCTAATTTTTCCCTTTGCATGCAGGAATTCTTCTCAGAATTCCCAAATTTCTCCCTAAAACCCCCAAATTCCTCCCAGAATTCCCAAATTTCTCCCCAAATTCTTTCCAGAATTCCTAAATTTCTTCCCAAAATTCCCAGTTTTTACCCCAAACCCCCAAATTTCCTCCCAGAATTCCCAAATTTCTCCCCCAAATCCCAATTTTTACCCCAATTTCCTTCCAAAATTCCCAAATTTCTTCCCAAATCCCCAAATCCCTGCCAGAATTCCCAAATTTCTCCCCAAATTCCAATTTTTACCCCGAATTTCCTCCCAAAATTCCCAGTTTTTACCCCAAATCCCCAATTTTTTCCCCCAAATTCCCAAATTTCTGTCAGAATTCCCCATTTTTTTCCCAAAATTCCCAAATTCCTCCAAGAATCCCCAAATTCCTCCCCCAGATTCCCAAAATTGTCCCCCAAATACCCAAATTCTTCCAAGAATTCCCAAATTTCTCCCCCAAATCCCCAAATTCCTGCCATAATTCCCAGATTTCTCCCCAGAATTCCCAATTTTTACCCCAAATCCCCAAATTTTTCTTAAAATTCCCAAATTTTTCCCTTTCCTGACAAGAGTTCTTCCCAAAATTCCCAAATTCCTCACAAAATTCCCAAATTTCTCCCCCAAATCCCCAAATCCCTGACAGAATTCCCAAATTTCTTCCCAGAATTCCCAAATTTCTCCCCCAAAATTCCCAAATTTCTTCCCCAAATCCCCAAATCCCTCCCAGAATCCCCAAATTTCTCCCTGAAATTCCCAATTTTTTCCCCAAAACCCCAAATTTCCCCCCCAAAATCCCCAAATTTCTCCCCGAAATTCCCAATTTTTTCCCCAAATCCCCAATTTCTCCCCAAATCCCCAAATTCCCCCCCAAATCCCCAAATTTCCCCCTCAAATCCCCAAATTTCTCCCCAAATTCCCCCCAAATCCCCAAATTTCCCCCCAAATCCCCAAATTTTCCCCCCAAAATTCCCAAATTTCTTCCCCAAATCCCCAAATTTCCCCCCCAAATCCCCAAATTTCCCCCAAATCCCCAAATTTCCCCCCAAAATTCCCAATTTTTTCCCCAAATTCGCCCCCCAAATCCCCAAATTTCCCCCCAAATCCCTCCCAGAATTCCCAATTTTTTCCCCAAAATTCCCAGTTTTTTCCCCAAATCCCCAATTTCCCCCAAACCCCCCCAGAATCCTCAAATTTCTCCCCCAAATCCCCAATTTCTCCCCAAACCCCTCCCAGAATTCCCAAACCCCCCCAGAATCCCCAAATTTCTCCCCGAAATCCCCAAATTTCCCCCTCAAATCCCCAAATTTCCCCCCAAATCCCCAAATTTCCCCCCCAAACCCCCAAATTTCCCCCCAAACCCCTCCCAGAATCCCCAAATTTCCCCCCCAAATCCCCAAATTTCCCCCCAAATCCCCAAATTTCCCCCCAAATCCCCAAATTTCCCCCCAAATCCCCAAATTTCCCCCCCAAATCCCCAAATTTCCCCCCAAACCCCCCAGAATCCCCAAATTTCCCCCCAAACCCCCCCAGAATTCCCCGTTTCCCCCAGGCCTCCTGGCTCACCTGGAGTGGCTGGAGCTCCGGGCTTGCCCCAAACCCCCCAGAATCCCCAAACCCCCCCAGAATCCCCAAATTTCCCCCCAAACCCCCCAGAATCCCCAAATTTCCCCCCAAACCCCTCCCAGAATCCCCAAATTTCCCCCCAAACCCCCCAGAATCCCCAAACTCCTCCAGAATTCCCAAACCCTCCCAGAATCCCCAAATTTCTCCCCAAATCCCCAAATTTCTCCCCGAAATTCCCAAATTTCCCCCCAAAATTCACAATTTTTTCCCCAAATTTGCCCCCCAAATCCCCAAATTTCCCCCCAAATCCCTCCCAGAATTCCCAATTTTTTCCCCAAAAACCCCAAATTTCCCCCCAAACCCCCCCAGAATCCCCAAATTTCCCCCCAAACCCCCCCAGAATCCCCAAATTTCCCCCCAAACCCCCCAGAATTCCCCCATTCCCATCCCCCAGGCCTCCTGGCTCACCTGGAGTGGCTGGAGCTCCGGGCTCGCCCCAAACCCCCCCAGAATCCCCAAATTTCCCCCCAAACCCCCCCAGAATCCCCAAACCCCCCCAGAATCCCCAAATTTCCCCCCAGAATCCCCAAATTTCCCCCCAAACCCCCCAGAATTCCCCTTTCCCCATCCCCCAGGCCTCCTGGCTCACCTGGAGTGGCTGGAGCTCCGCGCTCGCCCCAAACCCCCCAGAATCCCCAAACCCCCCCAGAATCCCCAGACCCCCCAGAATCCCCAAACCCCCCCAGAATCCCCAAACCCCCCCAGAATCCCCAAACCCCCCCAGAATCCCCAAATTTCCCCCCAAACCCCCCAGAATTCCCCTTTTCCCCGTTCCCCCAGGCCTCCTGGCTCACCTGGAGTGGCTGGAGCTCCGGGCTCGCCCCAAACCCCCCAGAATCCCCAAATTTCCCCCCAAATCCCCAAATTTCCCCCCAAACCCCTCCCAGAATCCCCAAATTTCCCCCCAAACCCCTCCCAGAATCCCCAAATTTCCCCCCAAACCCCCCCAGAATTCCCCTTTTCCCCGTTCCCCCAGGCCTCCTGGCTCACCTGGAGTGGCTGGAGCTCCGGGCTCGCCCCAAACCCCCCAGAATCCCCAAACCCCCCAGAATCCCCAAACCCCCCAGAATTCCCCCATTCCCATCCCCCAGGCCTCCTGGCTCACCTGGAGTGGCTGGAGCTCCGGGCTCGCCCCAAACCCCCCAGAATCCCCAAACCCCCCCAGAATTCCCAAACCCCCCCAGAATCCCCAAACCCCCCCAGAATTCCCAAACCCCCCCAGAATCCCCAAACCCCCCCAGAATTCCCCCATTCCCCCAGGCCTCCTGGCTCACCTGGAGTGGCTGGAGCTCCGGGCTCGCCCCAAACCCCCCCAGAATCCCCAAACCCCCCAGAATTCCCAAATCCCCCAGAATCCCCAAACCCCCCAGAATTCCCAAACCCCCCAGAATCCCCCTTTCCCCCATCCCCCAGGCCTCCTGGCTCACCTGGAGTGGCTGGAGCTCCGGGCTCGCCCCAAACCCCCCCAGAATCCCCAAATTTCCCCCCAAACCCCCCAGAATTCCCCCATTCCCATTCCCCCAGGCCTCCTGGCTCACCTGGAGTGGCTGGAGCTCCGCGCTCGCCCCAAACCCCCCAGAATCCCCAAATTTCTCCCCCAAATCCCCAAATTTCCCCCCAAATCCCCAAATTTCCCCCCAAACCCCTCCCAGAATCCCCAAATTTCCCCCCAAACCCCCCCAGAATCCCCAGACCCCCCAGAATTCCCCCATTCCCATTCCCCAGGCCTCCTGGCTCACCTGGAGTGGCTGGAGCTCCGGGCTCGCCCCAAACCCCCCCAGAATTCCCCCATTCCCATCCCCCAGGTCTCCTGGCTCACCTGGAGTGGCTGGAGCTCCGGGCTCGCCGTGCAGCCGTGCAGCAGGAGCAGCGCGAGCGCCGCCACGAGCGCCGCCAGTTCCTGCTCTCCAAAATCCGGCACCTGCGGCAGCGCCGCCGGCAGCTCCAGGAAAAACTGCAGCAGGCGGTGAGGGAAAAGCTTCCACAGGGAATTGCCCTCTTCCTCTTCTCCTTCCCTTTCTTTTCCCTTTTTTCCTCCTTTTCCCCCTCATTATTTCTCCTTTTTCCCCCTTTTTTTCCTCATTATTTCTCCTTTTTCCCCATTTTTTCCTGTTTTTTCCCTTTTTTTTCTTCCCCTTTTTCCTCTTTGTCTCCTTTTCTCCTCAAGGATTTTCCTTCCCCTTCTTTTCCCTTTTTTTTCCTCATTATTTCTCCTTTTTTTTCCCTTTTTTTCCTCATTATTTGTCCTTTTTTCCCCCTTTTTTTCCTCTTTTTTCCCCTCCATTTTTCCTTTTTTCCTTCCCCTTTTTCCTCTTTTCTCCTTTTTCTCCTCAAGGATTTTCCTTCCCCTTCTTTTCCCTTTTTTCCTCTTTTTTCCCCTCATTATTTCTCCTTTTTCCCCTTTTTTTCCTCTTTTTTCCTCATTATTTGTCCTTTTTTCCCCCTTTTTTCCTGTTTTTTTCCCTCCATTTTTCCTCTTTTCTCTTTTTTCTCTTCAAGGATTTTCCTTCCCTTTCTTTTCCCTTTTTTCCTCTTTATTTGTCCTTTTTTCCCCCTTTTTTTCCCTCTTTTCTCCTTTTTTTCCTCAAGGTTTTTCCTTCCCTTTCTTTTCCCGCCTTTTTTTCCCCTCATTACTTTTTTTCCCCCTTTTTTCCTTTTTTCCTCCTTTTTTCCTTCCCCTTTTTCCTCTTTTCTCCTTTTTCTCCTCAAGGATTTTCCTTCCCCTTCTTTTCCCTTTTTCCCCCTCATTATTTCTCCTTTTTTTTCCCTTTTTTCCTCTTTTTTTCCCTCCATTTTTCTTTTTTTTCTTCCCCTTTTCCCTCTTCTCCTTTTTCTCCTCCAGGTTTTTCCTTCCCCTGCTTTTCCCTTCTTTCCTCCTTTTTCCCCTCATTATTTCTCCTTTTTTTCCCCTTTTTTCCTTTTTTCCCCTTTTTTTTCTCAAGGTTTTTCCTTCCCCTTCTTTTCCCGCTTTTTTTTCCCCTCATTATTTTTTTTCCCCCTTTTTTCCTTTTTCCCCCTTTTTTCCTTCCCCTTTTTCCTCTTTTCCTCTTTTTTTCCTCAAGGATTTTCCTTCCCCTTCTTTTCCATTTTTCCTTCATTATTTGTCCTTTTTTCCCCTTTTTTTCCTCTTTTTTCCCTCATTATTTCTCCTTTTTTCCCCTTTTTTTCTCCTTTTTTTCCTCTTTTCCTCTTTTATTTCTCAAGGTTTTTCCTTCCCTTTCTTTTCCTTTTTTCCCCCTTTTTTCCCTCATTATTTCTCCTTTTTTCCCCCTTTTTTCCTCGTTTTTCCCTCAATTTTTCCTCTTTTCTCTTTTTTCTCTTCAAGGATTTTCCTTCCCCTTCTTTTCCCTTTTTTTCCTCATTATTTCTCCTTTTTTTTCCCTTTTTTTCCTCATTATTTGTCCTTTTCCCCCCTTTTTTTCCTCTTTTTTCCCCTCCATTTTTCCTTTTTTCCTTCCCCTTTTTCCTCTTTTCTCCTTTTTCTCCTCAAGGATTTTCCTTCCCCTTCTTTTCCCTTTTTTCCTCTTTTTTCCCCTCATTATTTCTCCTTTTTCCCCTTTTTTTCCTCTTTTTTCCTCATTATTTGTCCTTTTTTCCCCCTTTTTTCCTGTTTTTTTCCCTCCATTTTTCCTCTTTTCTCTTTTTTCTCTTCAAGGATTTTCCTTCCCTTTCTTTTCCCTTTTTTCCTCTTTATTTGTCCTTTTTTCCCCCTTTTTTCCTTTTTTCCTCCTTTTTTCCTTCCCCTTTTTCCTCTTTTCTCCTTTTTCTCCTCAAGGATTTTCCTTCCCTTTCCTTTCCATTTTTCCCTCCTTTTCCCCTCATTATTTCTCCTTTTTCCCCCTTTTTTTCCTCTTTTTTCCCCTCCATTTTTCCTTTTTCCCTTCCCCTTTTTCCTCTTTTCTCCTTTTTTTCCTCAAGGATTTTCCTTCCCCTTCTTTTCCCTTTTTTCCTCCTTTATTTCCTCATTATTTTTCCTTTTTTTCCCCTTTTTTCTCCTTTTTTTCCTCTTTTCCTCTTTTTTTCCTCAAGGATTTTCCTTCCCTTTCTTTTCCTTTTTTCCTCCTTTTTCCCCTCATTATTTCTCCTTTTTTTCCCCTTTTTTTCCTCATTATTTTTCCTCAATTTTTTTCTTTTTCCCCCTTTTTTTCCTCTTTTCTCCTTTTTTTCCTTAAGGATTTTCCTTCCCTTTCTTTTCCCTTTTTTCCCCTCATTATTTGTCCTTTTTTCCCCTTTTTTTCTCCTTTTTCTCCTCTTTTCCTCTTTTTTTTCTGAAGGATTTTCCTTCCCTTTCTTTTCCATCTTTTCCTCCTTTTCCCCTCATTATTTCTCCTTTTTCCCCCTTTTTTCCTCGTTTTTCCCTCAATTTTTCCTCTTTTCTCTTTTTTCTCTTCAAGGATTTTCCTTCCCTTTCTTTTCCCTTTTTTCCTCTTTATTTGTCCTTTTTTCCCCCTTTTTTCCTCATTATTTTTCCTCATTATTTGTCCTTTTTCCCCCTTTTTTTCCTCTTTTCTCCTTTTTCTCCTCAAGGATTTTCCTTCCCCTTCTTTTCCATTTTTCCCTCATTATTTGTCCTTTTTTTCCCCATTTTTCCCCCTTTTTTTCCTCAATTTTTTTCTTTTTCCCCCTTTTTTTCGTCTTTTCTCCTTTTTCTCCTCAAGGATTTTCCTTCCCTTTCTTTTCATTTTTCCCTCCTTTTTTCCCCTCATTATTTCTCCTTTTTTCCCCTTTTTTTCTCCTTTTTTTCCACTTTTCCTCTTTTTTTCCTCGAGGATTTTCCTTCCCCTTCTTTTCCCTTTTTTCCTCCTTTTTCCCCTCATTATTTCTCCTTTTTTCCCCTTTTTTTCCTCCTTTTTTTTCCCTCTTTTTTTTTCCCTTTTTCCTCTTTTCTCCTTTTTTTCTCAAGGTTTTTCCTTCCCCTTCTTTTCCATTTTTTCCTTTTTTTCCCTCATTATTTCTCCTTTTTTCCCCCTTTTTTCCTCTTTTTTTCCCTCAATTTTTCTTAATTTTCTTCCCCTTTTTCCTCTTTTCTCCTTTTTCTCCTCAAGGATTTTCCTTCCCT
This sequence comes from Cyanistes caeruleus, assembly GCF_971803275.1. Taxonomy (NCBI): domain Eukaryota; kingdom Metazoa; phylum Chordata; class Aves; order Passeriformes; family Paridae; genus Cyanistes; species Cyanistes caeruleus. Next base: position 1,862,923 of record NC_141702.1, on the reverse strand, counting down.
TTCTTTTCCCTTTTTCCCCTCATTATTTGTCCTTTTTTCCCCCTTTTTTCCTCATTTTTTTCCTCATTATTTGTCCTTTTTCCCCCTTTTTTTCCTCTTTTCTCCTTTTTTTCTCAAGGATTTTCCTTCCCTTTCTTTTCCTTTATTCCCTCATTATTTGTCCTTTTTCCCCTTTTTTTCTCCTCTTTTCCTCTTTTATTTCTCAAGGTTTTTCCTTCCCTTTCTTTTCCTTTTTTCCCCCTTTTTTCCCTCATTATTTCTCCTTTTTTCCCCCTTTTTTCCTCGTTTTTCCCTCAATTTTTCCTCTTTTCTCTTTTTTCTCTTCAAGGATTTTCCTTCCCTTTCTTTTCCCTTTTTTCCTCTTTATTTGTCCTTTTTTCCCCCTTTTTTCCTCATTATTTTTCCTCATTATTTGTCCTTTTTCCCCCTTTTTTTCCTCTTTTCTCCTTTTTCTCCTCAAGGATTTTCCTTCCCCTTTTTTTCCCTTTTTTACCTCGTTATTTGTCCTTTTTTCCCCTTTTTTCCCTTTTTTTCCTCTTTTTTTCCTCAAGGATTTTCCTTCCCCTTCTTTTCCCTTTTTTCCTTTTTTTCCCCTCATTATTTCTCCTTTTTTCTCATTTTTTTTCCTTTTCTCCACCATTTTTTCCCCCCTTTTTTTCTCTTTTTCCCCCTTTTTCCCTTTTTCCCTCCTTTTATCCCTTATTTTTCCACTTTTCCTCCTTCCCCCCTCTAAAAACTCCCAAAAATTCCCTAAAATCCCCTCAACCCCCCCAAATCCAACCAGGATTTTTCCCAACCCCAAAAAAATCCCCCACAACAATTCTAGAGGGATTTTCCCCCCCAAAATAAAAAAAAATAATCCACAAAAAATTGGAATTATTATTTTATTATGTTTTTTTTTTATATTTTATTATTTTTCCCTGGGGTTTTTTTTGGTTGTAGGGAAAACCCGGAGTTCCCCAGGATCCGGATCCTCCCGAGCCGCGGGAAGTGCTGCAGTGGAAAATCCGGAGCTGTCGGGATCTGCTCCGGGTTTTCCGGCTCACCGGTGAGAGGGGAGGGGGGGAGAGCGGGAATTGCACGGGAATTCCGGGGAAATTTGGGAATTCTGGGGGAAATTTGGGAATTCTGGGGGAAATTTGGGAATTCTGGGGGAATCTGGGAATTCTGGGGGAATTCTGGGGGAAATTTGGGAATTCTGGGGGAAATTTGGGAATTCTGGGGGAAATTCAGGAATTCTGGGGGAATTCTGGGGGAAACTTGGGAATTCTGGGGGAAACTTGGGAATTCTGGGGGAAATTTGGGAATTCTGGGGGGAATTCTGGGGGAATTCTGGGGGGAATTCTGGGGGGAACTTGGGAATTCTGGGGGAAATTTGGGAATTCTGGGGGAAATTTGGGAATTCTGGGGGAATTCTGGGGGAAATTTGGGAATTCCATGGGAATTCTGGGGGAGAAGTGGGAATTCTGGGGGAAATTTGGGGATTCCAGGGGAATTCTTTGGGAAATTTGGGAATTCCCAGGGAAATTTGGGAATTCTGGGGGAATTCTGGGGGAAATTTGGGAATTCCCAGGGAAATTTAGGAATTCTAGGTGGGAAATTGGGAATTCTGTGGGAATTCCAGGGGAGATTTGGGAATTCTGGGGTAAAATTGGGAATTCTGGGGGAAAATTTGGAATTCCAGGGGGAATTCTGGGGCAATTACTAGGGAATTCCCAGGGAAATTTGGGAATTCTGGGGGAATTCTGGGGGAAATTTGGGGATTCCAGGGGAATTCTTTGGGAAATCTGGGAATTCCCAGGGAAATTTAGGAATTCTGGGTGGGAAATTGGGAATTCTGTGGGAATTCCAGGGGAGATTTGGGAATTCTGGGGGAAACTTGGGAATTCTGGGGGGAATTTGGGAATTCTCGGGGAAATTTGGGAATTCTGGGGGAATTCCAGGGGAGATTTGGGAATTCTGGGGGAAACTTGGGAATTCTGGGGGAATTCTGGGGGAAATTTGGGAATTCTGGGGGGAATTTTTTGTGGATTATTCCCAGGTAATTCCTGGATTATTCCTGGATAATTCCCAGATAATTCCTGGGTAATTCCCAGAAAATCCCCAGGAAATTCCCAGATAATTCCTGGATAATTCCCGGCTCATTCCCAGATTTTTCCTGGCTCTATTCCCAGAATATTCCCAGATAATTCCCAGAAAAATCCCAAAAAATTCCCAGATAATTTCCCCAAAATTCCCAGATAATTCCCAGAAAATCCCCTGATAATTCCCAGAAAATTCCCAGAAAATTCCCAGATTATTCCTGGATAAATCCAGGAAAATTCCAAAAAAAATCCCCCAAAATTCCCAGAAAATTCCCAGAAAATTCCCAGATAATTAAAAAAAATCCCCAAAAATTCCCAGATTATTCCCAGAAAATTTCCCAAAAAATCCCAAAAAATTCCCAGAAAATTCCAAAAACATTCCCAGAAAATTCCCAGATTATTCCTGGATAATTCCCAGAAAATTCCCAAAAATTGCCAGAAAATTCCCAGATAATTCCCAGAAAATTCCCAGATAATTAAAAAAAAAATGACAAAAAATTCCCAGAAAATTTCTGCATAATTTCCAGAAAATTCCCAGATTATTCCCTGATAATTCCCAGAAAATTCCAAAAAAAATCCCAGAAAAATCCCAAAAAATTCCCAGAAAATTCCCAAAAAAATCCCCAACAATTCCCAGATAATTCCAAAAAAATTCCCCAAAAAATCCCAAAAAATTCCCCAAAAAATCCCAAAAAAATTCCCAGAAAATTCCCAGATAATTCTTGGATTATTCCCAGATTTTTCCTGGACTTTTCCCAGATTTTTCCCGGATTTTTCCAGGACTTTTCCCAGATTTTTCCTGGACTTTTCCCGGATTTTTCCAGGATTTTTCCCGGACTTTTCCCAGATTTTTCCCAGATTTTTCCTGGACTTTTCCCGGATTTTTTCCGGATTTTTCCAGGACTTTTCCTGGACTTTTCCCGGATTTTTCCAGGACTTTTCCCAGATTTTTCCTGGACTTTTCCCAGATTTTTCCCAGATTTTTCCTGGACTTTTCCCGGATTTTTCCAGGACTTTTCCCGGATTTTTCACGGATTTTTCCTGGACTTTTCCCAGATTTTTCCCCCCCTCTCATTCCCGTTTCCCCTTTTCTCTCGCAGGAATCAGCGGGAATTTCTCCCATCCCGGAATTTCCTTCTCCTTCCACACATCCTTCGAGGGCTCATTCCTGGATTCCTTCTGGCTGGAAGTGTCGGAATTCCCGGATTTCCGCATCCGCCGCCATTCCATCCCTCCCTTCATCCCCCTGCAGCTCCTGGCCCGGCGCTTCCTGCCCCGACAGCTCCGGGAGTTCCTGGTGCTTCTGTTCCAGCACCTCAACGCCTTCGTGGCTCGCAGGGAGCAGCTCCGGCAGCTCCGGGTGAGCCCGGGAATCCCGGGAATTCTCCCCGTGGATTCGGGATCTCAGGGGGGTTTGGATACGGGGGCAGGGGGGAGCGACGCAGAAATCCCCAAATTCTGTCGGAGATTCCCGAATTTCTGACAAAATTCCCATATTTTTGTCTGAGATTCCTAAATTTCGGACAAAATTCCCAAATTTCTCCCCAAAATTCCCAAATTTCTCCCTCAAATTCCCAAATTTCTCCCTCAAATTCCCAAATTTCTGCCCAAATTCCCAAGTTTCTGCCCCAAACCCACCCAGTTTTGCCCAAAATTCCCCAATTTCTGTCTGAGATTCCCGAATTTCGGACAAAATTCCCAAATTTCTGCTCAAATTCCCAAATTTCTGCCCTGAATTACCAAATTTCTGTCTGAGATTCCTGAATTTCGGACAAAATTCCCCAATTTCTGCCCTGAATTATCAAATTTCGGACAAAATTCCCCAATTTCTGCCCCAAATTCCAAAATTTCTGCCTGAAATTCCCAAATTTCTGCCCAAATTCCCAAGTTTCTGCCCCAAACCCACCCAATTTTGCCCAAAATTCCCCAATTTCTGTCTGAGATTCCCGAATTTCAGACAAAATTCCCAAATTTTGGACAAAATTCCCCAATTTCTGTCTCAAATTCCCGAATTTCTGACAAAATTCCCAAGTTTCTGTCTCAAATTCCCAAATTTCTCCCCAAAATTCCCAAATTTCTCCCCAAAATTCCCAAATTTCTGACAAAAATTCCCAAATTTCTGACAAAATTCCCCTATTTCTGCCCCAAACCCACCCAATTTTGCCCAAAATTCCCAAATTTCTGTCTGAGATTCCCAAATTTCTGCCCAAAATTCCCATATTTGTCCCAAAATTCCCAAATTTCTGCCCCCAAATCCCAATTTTCTGCCCAAATTCCTAAACTTCTGCCCAAATTCCCAAATTTTTCCACAAATTCCCAAATTTCTGCCCTGAATTACCAAATTTCTGCCCCAAACCCACCCAATTTTGCCCAAAATTCCCAAATTTCTGTCTGAGATTCCCGAATTTCGGACAAAATTCCCAAATTTTGGACAAAAATCCCAAATTTCTGTCTCAAATTCCCAAATTTCGGACAAAATTCCCAAATTTCTGCTCAAATTCTCAAATGTCGGACAAAATTCCCAAATTTCTGACAAAATTCCCATATTTGTCCCAAAATTCCCAAATTTCTGCCCCCAAATCCCAATTTTCTGCCCAAATTCCAAAATTTCTGCCCAAATTCCCAAATTTTTCCACAAATTCCCAAATTTCTGACAAAATTCCCAAATTTCTGCCCCAAAACCACCCAATTTTGCCCAAAATTCCTGAATTTCTGCCCAAATTCCCAAATTTCTGACAAAAATTCCCATATTTGTCCCAAAATTCCCAAATTTCTGCCCCCAAATCCCAATTTTCTGACAAAATTCCCAAATTTCTGCCCTGAATTACCAAGTTTCTGTCTGAGATTCCCAAATTTCGGACAAAATTCCCAAATTTCTGCTCAAATTCCAAAATTTCTGCCCAAATTCCCAAATTTTTCCACAAATTCCCAAATTTCTCCCCAAATTCCCAAATTTCTGCCGAAAATTCCCATATTTGTCCCAAAATTCCCCAATTTCTGTCTCAAATTCCCAAATTTCTGCCCCAAAACCACCCAATTTTGCCCAAAATTCCCAAATTTCTGTCTGAGATTCCCAAATTTGTGACAAAATTCCCAAATTTCTGCTCAAATTCCCGGATTTCTGACAAAATTCCCAAATTTCTGTCTGAGATTCCCAAATTTCGGACAAAATTCCCATATTTGTCCCAAAATTTCCAAAATTTCTGACAAAATTCCCAAATTTTTCCCAAAATTCCCAAAATCCCTCAAAATTCCCAATTTTCTTCAAACATTCCCAATTTTCCCCCCAAATTCTCCCTAAAATTCCCAATTTTCCTCCAAAAATTCCCAATTTTCTCCCCAAAATTCCCAATTTTTCTCCCTAAACCCCCAAGTTTTCCCCTAAAATTCCAAAAATCCCTCAAAATTCCCAGATTTTCTCCCCCAAATTCCCAAATTTTTCCCCAAAATTCCCAGATTTTTTCAGCAAAATTCCCATTTTTCCCCCTAAAACCCCAAGTTTTTCCCTAAAATTCCCCAAAATCCCTCAAAATTCCCAATTTTCTCCCCAAAATTCCCAAATTTCTTCCAAAATTCCCAATTTTCCTCCAAAAATTCCCAATTTTCTCCCCAAAATTCCCAAAATCTCCCCAAAATTCCTGAATTTCTTCCAAAATTTCCAATTTTCCTCCAAAAATTCCCAATTTTTCCCCCAAAATTCCCATTTTTCTCCCAAAACCCCCAAATTTTTTCCCCAAAATCCCTCAAAATTCCCAATTTTCTCCCCAAAATTCCCAAATTTCCTCCCAGAATTCCCAAATTTCTTCCAAAATTCTCCCTGAAATTCCCAATTTTCCTCCAAAAATTCCCAATTCTTCCCCAAAATTCCCATTTTTCTCCCCAAAATTCCCAATTTTCTCCCTAAAAACCCAATTTTTTCCCTAAAATTCCCCAAATCCCTCAAAATTCCCAATTTTCCCCCCAAAATTCCCAAAATCTCCCCAAAATTCCTGAATTTCTTCCAAAATTCCCAATTTTTTCTCCAAAAGTCCCAATTTTCCTCCAAAATTCCCAAACTTTTTCCCAAAATTCCCAAATTCTTCCCCAAAATTCCCAATTTTCCCCCCAAATTCTCCCCAAAATTCCCAATTTTCCTCCAAAAATTCCCAATTTTTCCCCAAAATTCCCAATTTTCCTCCCTAAACCCCCAAGTTTTCCCCTAAAATTCCCAAAATCCCTCAAAATTCCCAAATTTCTTCCAAAATTCCCAATTTTCTCCCCATAATTCTCTTTTTTCTCTCAAAAACCCCAAATTTTCTCCCCAAAAATTCCCAAAATTCCCAAAATTTTCCCCAAAATTCCCAATTTTCTCCCCAAAATTCCCAAAATTTCCCCAAAATTCCCAAAATCTCCCCAAAATTCCTGAATTTCTTCCAAAATTCCTAATTTTTTCTCCAAAAGTCGCAATTTTCCTCCAAAATTCCCAAACTTTTTCCCAAAATTCCCAAATTCTTCACCAAAATTCCCAATTTTCCCCCCAAATTCTCCCTAAAATTCCCAATTTTCCTCCAAAAATTCCCAATTTTTTCCCCAAAATTCCCATTTTTCCCCCTAAAATCCCAAATTTCCCCTAAAATTCCCAAAACCCCCTCCAAATTCCCAATTTTCTCCCTAAAAACCCAATTTTTCCCTAAAATTCCCCAAATCCCTCAAAATTCCCAATTTTCTCCCCAAAATTCCCAAAATCTCCCCAAAATTCCTATATTTCTTCCAAAATTCCCAATTTTCCTCCAAAAATTCCCAATTTCTCCCCAAAATTCCCAATTTTCTCCCTAAAACCCCAAATTTTTCCCTAAAATTCCCCAAAATCCCTCAAAATTCCCACTTTTCTCCCCAAAATTCCCAAATTTCCTCCCAGAATTCCCAAATTTCTTCCAAAATTCTCCCTAAAATTCCCAATTTTCCTCCAAAATTCCCAGATTTTTCCCCAAAAATTCCCATTTTTCTCCCAAAAACCCCAAATTTTACCCTAAAATTCCCAAATCCCTCAAGATTCCCAATTTTCCCCCCAAATTCTCCCTAAAATTCCCAATTTTCCTCCAAAAATTCCCAAAATCTCCCCAAAATTCCCAAATTCTCCCCAAAATTCCTCAATTTCTTCCAAAATTCCCAATTTTTCCCCAAAATTCCCAAATTTTTCCCCAAAATTCCCAATTTTCTCCCCAAAATTCCCAAATTTCCTCCCAGAATTCCCAAATTTCTTCCAAAATTCTCCCCAAAATTCCCAATTTTCTCCCCAAAATTCCCATTTTTCCCCCTAAAACCCCCAATTTTCCCCTAAAATTCCCAAAAAAACCCCTCCACATTCCCGATTTTCCCTTTTCCCAGGAGGAATTTTCCGAGTTCATCCAAGGAATTCCCTCCCACAATTCCCTCTTCAACCTCCTGAGCTTCCGCTACCGAATTCCCGGGAAAATCCCCCGGCAATTCCCGGAATTCCGAGCGCGGCTTCGCTACCGGGACCCCCTGCGGAGCCTCCCCAGCGACGTCACCGTCACCACCCCCGGTGAGAGACGGTGCCAGGGGGGTCTGGGAGTTCCAGAAGGTTCTGGGAATTCCAGAGGGGGCTGGGAATTTTTGGGAATTTTTTGGGAATTTTTTGGGGATTTTTTGGGAATTTTTTGGAATTTTTGGGGATTTTTTGGGATTTTTTTGGGATTTTTTTAAGAAATTTTTGGAATTTTGGGGGGATTTTTTTTTTAATTTTTAGGGATTTTTTTGGGATTCTGAGGGATTTTTGGAAATTCCAGAGGGGTCTGGGAGTTCCAGAAGGTTCTGGGAATTCTGGAGGGTTCTGGGAATTTTTGGGAATTTTTGGGAATTTTTTTTGAAATTTTTTGGGATTTTTTTGGGATTTTTTTGAGAATTTTTCGGGATTTTTTGGGGGATTTTTTTGGGAATTTTTTGGGATTTTTGGGGGGTTTCTGAGGGATTTTTGGGAATTCCAGAGGGTTCTGGAAATTTTTGGGAATTTTTGGGAATTTTTTGGGAATTTTTTGGAATTTTGGGGGGATTTTTTTTTGATTTTTTTGGGATTTTTTTTGGATTTTTTTGGGGATTTTTTGGGGATTCTGAGGGATTTTTGGGAATTCCAGAGGGGTCTGGGAGTTCCAGAAGGTTCTGGGAATTTTTGGGGAATTTTTTGGGAATTTTTTGGGGATTTTTGGGGATTTTTGGGGAATTTTTGGGAGTTTTTTTTGGGAATTTTGATGGATTTTTTTGGGGAAATTTGTTTTTTAATTTTCAGGGATTCCTGGGAATTCCAGAGGATTCCTGGGATTTTTTGGGATTTTTGGGAATTTTTTGGAATTTTTGGGGGATTTTTTTTTTAATTTTAAGGGATTTTTTTTGGGAATTTTTTTGGGATTTTTTGGGAATTTTTTGGGATTTTTTTTGGATTTTTTTTGGATTTTTTTGAGAATTTTTTGGGATTTTTTGGGGGATTTCTGAGGGATTTTGGGGAATTTTCAGGGATTCCTGGGAATTCCAGGGGGTCCTGGGAATTTTTGGGGGATTTTTTGGAATTTTTGGGAATTTTTTTGGATTTTTTTGGGATTTTTTTTGGATTTTTTTTGAGATTTTTTTGGGATTTTTTGGGGGATTCTGAGGGATTTTTGGGAATTCCAGAGGGGTCTGGGAGTTCCAGAAGTTTCTGGGAATTTTTGGGAATTTTTGGGAATTTTTGGGGGATTTTTTTGGGGATTTTTTTGGGAATTTTTTGGGATTTTTGGGGGAATTTTTAGGGATTTTTTTGGGGATTTTTTTGGGAATTTTTGGGAATTTTTTGGGAATTTTTTGGGATTTTTGGGGGATTTTTTTTGAATTTTTTGGGATTTTTTTTGGAATTTTTTGGGAATTCTGAGGGATTTTTGGGAATTCCAGAAGGTTCTGGGAATTCCGGAGGGTTCTGGGAATTTTTGGGAATTTTTGGGAATTTTTTGGGATATTTTTTGGATTTTTTTTGGATTTTTTTGAGAATTTTTTGGGATTTTTTTGGGGATTCTGAGGGATTTTTGGGAATTCCAGAGGGGTCTGGTAGTTCCAGAAGGTTCTGGGAATTTTTGGGAATTTTTTGGGAATATTTTGGAATTTTTTGGAGATTTTTTTTTTAATTTTAAGGGATTTTTTTGGAATTTTTTGGGAATTCCGAGGGATTTTTTGGGGGGATTCGGAGGGATTTTGGGGAATTTTCAGGGATTCCTGGGAATTCCAGGGGGTTCTGGGAATTTTTGGGAATTTTTTGGGATTTTTTGGAATTTTTTTGGAAATTTTTTGGAATTTTTGGGGGATTTTTTTTGAATTTTAAGGGATTTTTTGGGATTTTTTGGGGAATTTTTAGGGATTTTCTTTGGGATTCAGAGGGATTTTTGGAAATTCCAGAGGGTCCTGGGAATTCCAGAGGGTTCTGGGAATTTTTGGGAATTTTTTGAGAATTTTTTGGGAATTTTTTGGGGATTTTTGGGAATTTTTTGGGGATTTTTTTGAATTTTAAGGGGTTTTTTCGGAATTTTTTTGGGAATTTTTTGGGATTTTTTGGGGGATTCTGAGGGATTTTTTGGGAATTCCAGAGGGTTCCTGGGAATTCCAGAGGGGGTTGGGAATTTTTGGGAATTTTTTGGGAATTTTTGGGAATTTTTTTGGAAATTTTTGGGAATTTTTTTGGGATTTTTATTTAATTTTAAGGGATTTTTTTGGGGGATTTTTTTGAGAATTCTGAAGGATTTTTTCTGGGGATTCTGAGGGATTTTTGGGAATTCCAGAGGGTTCTGGGAATTTTTGGGAATTTTCAGGGAATTTTTTGGGAATTTTCAGGGAATTTTTGGGAATTTTCAGGGAATTTTTGGGGAATTTTTTGGGAATTTTCAGGGAATTTTTGGGGAATTTTCAGGGATTTTTTGGGGAATTTTCAGGGATTTTTTGGGGAATTCTGAGGGAATTTTTTTTTTTTAATTCCCAAGGATTTTTTTGGGAATTTTAAGAGGATTTTTGGGAATTTTGATGGAATTTTTGTTTTGGTTTTTTTTTGGAATTTTCAGGGATTTTTTTGGGGGAGGAATTCCAATTTTTCCCAGAATTCCCTGGAGTTTTTCCCACAATTCCAATGGAATTTTTTTCCCAAAATTCCCATGAAATTTTCCCCCAATTCCAAGGGATTTTTCCCAGAATTCCATTCGATTTTTCCCATAATTCCATGGAATTTTTCCCAGAATTCCAAGGGATTTTCCCATTAATTCCATGAAATTTTCCCAGAATCCCGCTGGAATTTTTTCCCACAATTCCATGGATTTTTTTTCCCACAATTCCCATGGAGTTTCCTCAAAATTCCAATGGATTTTTCCAGGAATTCCCATGGAATTTTCCTACAATCCCCTGGATGTTTTTCCCACAATTCCCAGGGTTTTTTCCCAGAATTCCATGAATTTTTCCCACAATTCCATGGAATTTTCCCACAATCCCCTGGATGTTTTTCCCACAATTCCCTTGGATTTTTTTCCCAGAATTCCCTGGAATTTTTCCCACAATTCCATGGAATTTTCCCAGAATTCCTGTGGATTTTTTTCCCAGAATTCCAAGGGATTTTTCCAGGAATTCCCTTTGATTTTCCCCATAATTCCCTTGGGTTTTTTTTCCCAGAATTCCCTGGATTTTTTCCCATAATTCCAAGGGATTTTTCCAGGAATTCCCATGGAATTTTCCCAGAATTCCCTGGAATTTTTCCCATAATTCCCTTGGATTTTTCCCACAATTCTCAGGGTTTTTCCCACAATTCCTGTGGATTTTTTTCCCAGAATTCCCTGGATTTTTTCCCACAATTCCAATGGAATTTTCCCCCAATTCCAAGGGATTTTTTTCCCACAATTCCAATGGATTTTTCCAGGAATTCCCTGGGATTTTTTTCCCAGAATTCCAAAGGATTTTTCCAGGAATTCCCTTGGATTTTTCCCACAATTCTCAGGGTTTTTCCCACAATTCCAAGGGATTTTTTTCCCAAAATTCCAATGGATTTTTCCAGGAATTCCAATGGAATTTTCCCACAATCCCCTGGGATTTTTTTCCCAGAATTCCCCGTGTTTTTCCCAGAATTCCATGTTTTTTTCCCGTTGTTTTCCAGAGGGAAGTGCGGCTCCCCCGGAGCACTCGGAGCTGTTCCGGAGCCTCTCCCTGGCCGGAGCCTTCCGGGCCCTGCGGAACCTTCCGGAATCGCCGGCGGGAATCGGCTGAGGAATCCCAGCAATTCCCAAAAAAACGGGAAAATCCGGGAATTCCGGGGGTTTGGGGGGAAATCTGGGAATTTTGGGGGGAAATTTGGGAATTTGGGGGAAAATCTGGGAATTTTGGGCAGTTTTGGGATCAAAATTCGGGAATTCCAGGGGAAAATCTGGGAATTCTGGGAAAAATATGGGAATTTTGGGGGAAATCTGGGAATTCTGGGGGAAAATTTGGGAATTCAGGGGGAAAATCCGGGAATTTTGGGGGTTTTGGGATCAAAATTTGGGAATTCCGGGGGAAAATTTGGGAATTTGGGGGGTTTTTGGGATCAAAGTTTGGGATTTGAGGTTTTTGGGGATGAAAATTCCCAAATTCTGGGAAAAATCTGGGAATTCTGGGGATTTTTGGGGTCAAAATTTGGGAATTCCAGGGGGAAATCTGGGAATTCTGGGAAAAATCTGGGAATTTTGGGGAGTTTTGGGATCAAAATTTGTGAATTCCAAGGGAAAATCTGGAAATTCCGGGGGTTTTGGGTTCAAAATTTGGGAATTCTGAGAGAAAAATGGGAATTTTGGGGCGTTTTAGGGATAAAAGTTTGGGATTTGGGTTTTTTTGGGATAAAAATTCCCAAATTCTGAAAAAAACCTGGGAATTTTGGGGATTTTGGGATCAAAGTTCGGGATTTGGGGTTTTTGGGATAAAAATTTGGGAATTCTGGAAAAAATCTGGGAATTCTGGGGGGTTTGGGTTCAAAATTTGGGAATTTTGGGGGAAAAATGGGAATTTTGGGGGGAAAAGGTGGAGAATTGCAAGAAAAATTTGGGAATTCTGGGATCAATTTTGGGGATTTGGGGATTTTTGGGATCAAAACTTTGGGAATTCCGGGGGAAATTTGGGAATTCTTTGGCGGAGATCAATAAAAACCGGGAATGAAATCAAAGCTGGGCTCTGCCTGTCATTGATTATTGATTATCGGTTATTGATTATTGATTATCGGTTATTGATTATCGGTTATTGAGTATTGATTATCGGTTATTGATTGGTGATTATCGGTTACCGGGTATTGATTATTGGTTATCAGTTATTGGTCATCAATTGGTGATTATTGGTTATTGGTTATCAGGTATTGATTATCGATTATCAGTTATTGGTTATTGGTTATCAATTATTGGTTATTGGTTATCAGGTATTGATTATCGATTATCAGTTATTGGTTATTGGTTATCAATTATTGGTTATCAATAATCAGTTATTGTCTGTCGGTTATCAATTATTGGTTGTTGGTTATCAGTTATTGGTTATTGGTTATCAGTTATTGGTTATCGATTATGGGTTATTGGTTATCAGTTATCGATTATCGGTTATTGGGATACTGGCTATCGGTTATCAATTATCGGTTATGGGTTATCAGGTATCGATTATCAATTACCAGTTATTGGCTATCGGTTATCGATTATTGGTTATCAATTATTGGCTATCGGTTATCAATTATTGGTTATTGGTTATCAGGTATTGGTTATCAATTATCAGTTATTGGTTATTGGGATATTGGTAATCGGTTATCAATTATTGGTTATCAGTTATCAGTTATTGGTTATCAATTATCGGTTATTGGTTATCGGTTATCAATCATTGGTTATTGGTTATCAATTATTGGTTATCAATTATCGGTTATTGGTTATCAGTTATTGATTATCGGTTATTGGGATATTGGTAATCGGTTGTCAATTATTGGTTATTGGTTATCAGGTATCGATTATCAATTATCAGTTATTGGCTATTGGTTATCAATTATCAGTTATTGGCTATCGGTTATCAATTATCGGTTATTGGTTATCAGTTATTGGTTATCGATTATTGGTTATTGGCTATCAGTTGTCAATTACTGGTTATTGGTTATCAGTTATTGATTATTGGTTATTGGGATATTGGTTATCGGTTATCAATTATTGGTTATTGGTTATCAGGTATTGATTATCAATTATCAGTTATTGGCTATTGATTATCAATCATTGGTTATCGGTTATCAATTATTGGTTATCGATTATTGGTTATTGATTATTGATTATCGGTTATTGGAATATTGGTAATCGGTTGTCAATTATTGGTTATTGGTTATCAGTTATTGATTATCGATTATCAGTTATTGGTTATCGGTTATCAATTATTGGTTATTGGTTATCAGGTATTGATTATCGATTATCAGTTATTGGTTATCGATTATTGGTTATTGGCTATCAGTTGTCAATTACTGGTTATTGGTTATCAGTTATTGATTATTGGTTATTGGGATATTGGTTATCGGTTATCAATTATTGGTTATTGGTTATCAGGTATTGATTATCAATTATCAGTTATTGGTTATCGGTTATCAATTATTGGTTATTGGTTATCAGGTATTGATTATCAATTATCAGTTATTGGTTATTGGTTATCAATTATTGGTTATCGGTTATCAATGATTGGTTATCAGTTATCAGTTATTGGTTATCAGATATTGGTTATTGGGATGTTGGTAATTGGTTATCAATTATTGGTTAGTTATCGATTATGGGTTATTGGTTATCAGTTATTGATTATCGGTTATTGGGATATTGGTTATCGGTTATCAATTATTGGTTATCAGTTATCAATTATTGGCTATCAGTTATCGATTATCGGTTATTGGGATATTGATAATCAGTTGTCAATTATTGGTTATGGGTTATCAGCTATTGATTATCAATTATCAGTTATTGGTTATCGGTTATCGATTATTGGTTATCGGTTATCAATTATTGGTTATCGATTATCAGTTATTGGTTATCGGTTATCAATTATTGGTTATTGGTTATCAATTATCAGTTATTGGTTATGGGTTATCAATTATTGGTTATCAATTATCAGTTATTGGTTATGGGTTATCAGGTATTGGTTATCAGTTATCGATTATGGGTTATTAGTTATCAGTTATTGATTATCGATTATTGGGATGTTGGTTATCGGTTATCAATTATCGGTTATTGGTTATCAGGTATGGGTTATTGGCTATCAGTTATCGATTATGGGTTATTGGTTATCAGTTATTGATTATCAGTTATTGGGATATTGGTTATCGGTTATCAATTATTGGTTATGGGTTATCAGGTATTGATTATCAATTATCAGTTATTGGTTATCGGTTATCAATTATTGGTTATTGGCTATCAGTTATCAATTACAGGTTATTGGTTATCAGTTATCGATTATGGGTTATTGGTTATCAATTATTGATTATCGGTTATTGGGATATTGATAATCGATTATCAGTTATTGGTTATAAGTTATCAATTATCGGTTATTGGTTATCAATTATTGGTTATTGGTTATCAATTATTGGTTATCAATTATTGGTTATCAATTATTGATTATCGATTGTCAGTTATTGGATATCAAGTATTGACTATCGATTATCAGTTATTGGTTATCAATTATTGGTTATCGATTATGGGTTATTGGTTATCAACTATTGATTATCGGTTATTGGGATATTGGTTATCGGTTATCAATTATTGATTGTCAATTATTGGTTATTGGTTATCAGGTATTGCTTATCAAGTATGGGTTATTGGTTATTGGTTATCAATTATTGGTTATCGGTTATCAGGTATTGGTTATCGATTATGGGTTATTGGTTATCAATTATTGATTATCGGTTATTGGGATATTGGTTATCGGTTGTCAATTATTGGTTATCAGTTATAGATTATGGGTTGTTGGTTATCAATTATTGATTATCGATTATCAGTTATTGGTTATCAACTATTGGTTATCAAGTATGGGTTATTGGTTATCAGTTATCGATTATGGGTTATTGGTTATCAGTTATCGATTATGGGTTATTGGCTATCAGTTATTGGTTATCGGTTCTCTATTATTGGTTATTGGTTATCAGGTATTGATTATCAGTTATCAGTTATTGGCTATCGGTTATCAATTATTGGTTATCGGTTATCAATTATTGGTTATCGATTATCAGATATCGATTGGTGATTTTCAGTTCTTGGTTATTGGATATCAATTGTCAGTCATTGGTTATTGATTATTGGTGATTGGTTATTGATTGCCAGTTATTGGTTATTGGTTATCAATGATGGGTTTTCCGTTCTCGGCGATTGCTTTGCAGTTATTGATTAGCAGTTATTGACTATTGGGGGAATAGTTATAATTAATTAATTATTAGTAATTATTAATAATAATTAAATTATCAATTATTTTGTATTTATTTAATATTTAATAATATTTAATATTTAATTGATTATCATATTAAATATGATTATTAATTAAATGATTATATTTAATATTTAATATTTAATTAATAATCATATTAGATATTAAATATATAATGAATAAAATACTACTTTATTATCTAATTATAATTTAATTTTTATTAATATTAGATAACTATTGATTAATTATTATTAATAATATAATAATTATAATTATATATAATGATGATATAGCAGTATTAAATATAAATATTAAATATTAAATTATAGATCTTATAATAATATATAATAAAGTATAATAATAGTATAATTATTCCTAATTAATATGTATTAATAATATAATAACATTATTATAATATGATATTTAATATAAATATTAGATATTAAATTAGATATAGATCTAATAATAATATAATAATATATAGTATAGAAATAGTATAATAATATGATAATTAATAATTAATATATATTAATAATATAATAATAACATGATATAATTATAATAATAATAACATAATAATATATAATTATAATACAATTATATTAAATATAAATATTAAATATTAAATTAAATATAAATATAATAATATAACAATAATATAGTAATATACAATATATTAATAATTCCAATATAATAATATAATGATAATATAATAATAGCTATTAATAATTAATTATTCTTAATTATTGGGGCAATTTTGGGGGTTTTTCGAGGGATTTTTGGGGGGAAATTTTTGGGAATTTTTGGGGTTTTTTTGGGAATTTTTTTGGGAATTTTTGGGGGGTTTTGGAATTTTTTGGTTTTTTGGGATTTTTTTTTATTTTTATTTGAATTCTTTTGGATTTTGGGGAATTTTTGGGGTTTTTGGGGGTTTTTTGGGGAATTTTTTTGGTTCTTTTTTCAATTTTTGGGAATTCTTTTTGAATTTTGGGGTTTTTTTTGGAAATTTTTGGGGGGATTTTTTTATTTTTTGGGTTGTTGGGATTTTTTTCTTAATTCTTTTGGATTTGGGGGAATTTTTGGGGGGTTTTTTTTTGGAAATTTTTGGGGAATTTCAGGGAATTTTTGGGGGAAATTTTTGGGATTTTTTGGGGTTTTTTGGGGAATTTTTTTTTTTTGTTACTTTTGGGAATTTTTGGGAATTTTGGGGGGGAATTTTTTGGGGAATTTTTTCATTTTTTTGGGAATTCTTTTGGAATTTTGGGGGTTTTTTTGGCAATTTTTTGGGGGGATTTTTGGAATTTTTTGGTTTTTTGGGATTTTTTTTAATTCTTTTGGATTTTGGGAAACTTTTTGGGTTTTTTTGA
The DNA here is from genome assembly GCF_971803275.1 of Cyanistes caeruleus. NCBI lineage: Eukaryota > Metazoa > Chordata > Aves > Passeriformes > Paridae > Cyanistes > Cyanistes caeruleus. The sequence continues at coordinate 1,846,035 of NC_141702.1, read as the reverse complement.
ATTTTGGGGAATTTTTTGGGGGGATTTTTTGGGAATTTTTGGGGTTTTTTGGGGAATTTTTTTTTGTTACTTTTGGGAATTTTTGGGGTTTTTGGGAATTTTTTGGGGAATTTTTTGGTTCTTTTTTCAATTTTTTGGGAATTCTTTTTGAATTTTGGGGTTTTTTTGGGAAATTTTTTGGGGAATTTTTGGGGTTTTTTGGGATTATTTTTTTATTTGAATTCTTTTGGATTTTGGGGAATTTTTGGGGTTTTTTTTAATTTTGGGGAATTTTTGGGGGGATTTTTTGAGGAATTTTTGGTGTTTTTCGAGGAATTTTTGGGGGAAATTTTTGGGATTTTTTGGGGGAATTTTTGGGTTTTTTGGGGATTTTTTTTTTTATTTTTTGGGAATTTTTTTTGGTTTTTTGGGAATTTTTTTGGTTCTTTTTTCAATTTTTGGGAATTCTTTTTGAATTTTGGGGTTTTTTTGGGAAATTTTTGGGGGGATTTTTTTATTTTTTGGGTTGTTGGGATTTTTTTCTTAATTCTTTTGGATTTTGGGGAATTTTTGGGGGGTTTTTTTTTTGGAAATTTTTGGGGAATTTCAGGGAATTTTTGGGGGGAATTTTTGGGGTTTTTTGGGGAATTTTTTTTTTGTTACTTTTGGGAATTTTTGGGAATTTTGGGGGGGAATTTTTTTGGGAATTTTTTCATTTTTTTGGAAATTCTTTTGGAATTTTGGGGGTTTTTTGGGCAATTTTTTGGGGTGATTTTTGGAATTTTTTGGTTTTTTGGGATTTTTTTTAATTCTTTTGGATTTTGGGAAACTTTTTGGGTTTTTTTGAATTTTGGGGAATTTTGGGGGGATTTTTTTGGGGGGAATTTTTGGGGTTTTTTTGGGTTTTTTGGGGAGTTTTTTTTTGTTACTTTTGGGAATTTTTGGGGTTTTTGGGAATTTTTTGGGGAATTTTTTTGGTTCTTTTTTCAATTTTTTGGGAATTCTTTTTGAATTTTGGGGTTTTTTTGGGAAATTTTTTGGGGAATTTTTGGGGTTTTTTGGGATTATTTTTTTATTTGAATTCTTTTGGATTTTGGGGAATTTTTGGGTTTTTTTTTAATTTTGGGGAATTTTTGGGGGGATTTTTTGAGGAATTTTTGGGGGAAATTTTTGGGGCTTTTTTTGGATTTTCTTGGGGTTTTTTGGGGTTTTTTGGGGTTGTTTTGGAATTTTTGGGTTTTTTGGGGAATTTTGGGGGATTTTTTTGGGGAAATTTTTGGGGTTTTTCGAGGAATTTTTGGGGGAAATTTTTGGGAATTTTTGGGGTTTTTGGGAATTTTTTGGGATTTTTTTTGGTTCTTTTTTCAATTTTTGGGAATTCTTTGTGAATTTTGGGGGATTTTTTGGGAAATTTTTTGGGGGATTTTTGGAATTTTTTGGTTTTTTGGGATTTTTTTTGAATTCTTTTAAATTTTGGGGAATTTTTGGGGGTTTTTTTTGAATTTTGGGGAATTTTTGGGGGAAATTTTTGTGAATTTTTGGGGGGAATTTTCGGGGTTTTTTTGGATTTTTTTTATTTTTTGGGATTTTTTTTTGGTTTTTTGGGATTTTTTTGGTTCCGTTTTCATTTTTTTGGGAATTCTTTTGGAATTTTGGGGTTTTTTGGGCAATTTTTTAGGGGGATTTTTGGAATTTTTTGTTTTTTTGGGATTTTTTTAAATTCTTTTGGATTTTGGGAAACTTTTTGGGTTTTTTTGAATTTTGGGGAATTTTGGGGGGATTTTTTGGGGGGAATTTTTGGGGTTTTTTTGGGTTTTTTGGGGAATTTTGTTTTGTTACTTTTGGGAATTTTTGGGGTTTTTGGGAATTTTTTGGGGAATTTTTTGGTTCTTTTTTCAATTTTTTGGGAATTCTTTTTGAATTTTGGGGATTTTTTGGGAAATTTTTGGGGGGATTTTTGGAATTTTTTGGTTTTTTGGGATTTTTTTTTGAATTCTTTTAAATTTTGGGAAATTTTTTGGTTTTTTTTTAATTTTGGGGAATTTTTTGGGATTTTTTGAGGAATTTTTGGGGGAAATATTTGGGAATTTTTTGGGTTTTTTGGGATTTTTTTTGGAATTCCTTTGGATTTTGGGAAATTTTTTGGGATTTTTTGAATTTTGGGGAATTTTGGGGGGGATTTTTTTGGGGAATTTTTGGTGTTTTTCGAGGAATTTTTGGGGGAAATTTTTGGGATTTTTTGGGGGAATTTTTGGGTTTTTGGGGAATTTTTTTTTTGTTACTTTTGGGATTTTTTTTTGGATTTTTGGGAATTTTTTGGTTCCTTTTTCAATTTTTGGGAATTCTTTTTGAATTTTGGGGGTTTTTTTGGGAAATTTTTTGGGGGATTTTTGGAATTTTTTGGTTTTTTGGGATTTTTTTTGAATTCTTTTAAATTTTGGGGATTTTTTGGGGGTTTTTTTTGAATTTTGGGGAATTTTTGGGGGAAATTTTTGTGAATTTTTGGGGGAATTTTCGGGGTTTTTTTGGATTTTTTTATTTTTTGGGATTTTTTTTGGTTTTTTGGGATTTTTTTGGTTCTTTTTTCAATTTTTGGGAATTCTTTTTGAATTTTGGGGATTTTTGGGGGAAATTTTTGGGGGATTTTTGGAATTTTTTGGTTTTTTGGGATTTTTTTTGAATTCTTTTAAATTTTGGGAAATTTTTTGGTTTTTTTTTTAATTTTGGGGAATTTTTTGGGATTTTTTGAGGAATTTTTGGGGGAAATTTTTGGGAATTTTTTGGGTTTTTTGGGATTTTTTTTGGAATTCCTTTGGATTTTGGGAAATTTTTTGGGATTTTTTGAATTTTGGGGAATTTTGGGGGGATTTTTTTGGGGAATTTTTGGGGTTTTTTGGGGAATTTTGGGGGATTTTTTTTGTTACTTTTGGGACTTTTTGGGGTTTTTGGGAATTTTTTGGGGAATTTTTTTGGTTCTTTTTTCAATTTTTGGGAATTCTTTTTGAGTTTTGGGGGATTTTTGGGGGAAATTTTGGGGGGGGAATTTTTGGGGTTTTTTGGGATTATTTTTTTATTTGAATTCTTTTGGATTTTGGGGAATTTTTGGGGTTTTTTTTTAATTTTGGGGAATTTTTGGGGGGATTTTTTTGGGGAATTTTTGGGGTTTTTCGAGGAATTTTTGGGGGAAATTTTTGGGATTTTTTGGGGGAATTTTTGGGTTTTTTGGGGATTTTTTTTTTATTTCTTGGGAATTTTTTTTGGTTTTTTGGGAATTTTTTTGGTTCTTTTTTCAATTTTTGGGAATTCTTTTTGAATTTTTGGGGGATTTTTGGGGAAATTTTGGGGGGATGTTTTTCTTTTTTGGGTTTTTGGGATTTTTTTGAATTCTTCTGGATTTTGGGGAATTTTTGGGTTTTTTTGAATTTTGGGGAATTTTTGGGGGGATTTTTTGAGGAATTTTTGGGGGAAATTTTTGGGGCTTTTTTTGGATTTTCTTGGGGTTTTTTGGGGTTTTTTGGGGTTGTTTTGGAATTTTTGGGTTTTTTGGGGGATTTTTTTGGGGAATTTTTGGGGTTTTTCGAGGAATTTTTGGGGGAAATTTTTGGGAATTTTGGGGATTTTTTGGCGGATTTTTTGGGATTTTTTTTGGTTCTTTTTTCAATTTTTGGGAATTCTTTTTGAATTTTGGGTGATTTTTTGGGGGGATTTTTGGAATTTTTTGGTTTATTGGGATTTTTTTTTGAATTCTTTTGAATTTTGGGGCATTTTGGGGTTTTTTTTTAATTTTGGGGGATTTTGGGGGGAATTTTGGGGAATTTTCGGGGTTTTTTGGAATTTTTGGGGGGAATTTTTGGAATTTTTTGCTTTTTTGGGATTTTTTTTATTTTTATTTGAATTCTTTTGGATTTTGGGGAATTTTTGGGGGTTTTTTTTGAATTTTGGGGAATTTTTGGGGGATTTTTTTTGGGATTTTTTGGGGTTCTTTTGGATTTTTTTGGGAATGTTTTGGGGGAATTTTTGGGGTTTTGGGGGAGTTTTTTTTTATTTTTTGGGAATTTTTGGGGTTTTTGGGAATTTTGGGGGGGGAATTTTTGGGGTTTTTTGGATTTTTTTTATTTTTATTTGAATTCTTTTGTATTTTGGGGAATTTTTTGGGTTTTTTTCAATTTTGGGGAATCTTTTTTGGGATTTTTTGGGGAATTTTTGGGGGGAATTTTTGGGATTTTTTGGGGGGGAAATTTTGGGGGTTTTTTTTGGGAATGTTTTGGAATTTTGGGGGTTTTTTTGGGAATTTTTGGGGAATTTTTTTTTGTTACTTTTTGGGAATTTTTTGGGGGGATTTTTTGAATTTTTGAGGATTTTTTTTTAATTCTTTTGGATTTTGGGAAATTTTTTTTTGTTTTTTTTTTAATTTTGGGGATTTTTTGGGGGAATTTTTTTGTTTTTTGGGAATTTTTGGGGGGATTTTTTTGGGGAATTTTGGGGTTTTTTTTAAATTTTTTTGTGGGATTTTTTTTGTTTTTTGGGAATTTTTTTTTTTTTTTCAACTTTTTGGGAATGTTCTGGAATTTTTGGGGTTTCTTTGGGAATTTTTTGGGGGAATTTTTGGGGATTTTTGGGTGGAAATTTGGGGTTTTTTTGGGGAATTTTGAGCTCCTCTCTCCTCCCATCCCAATTTTTCAGAATTCCAGGAATTTCTTTGGAATTTTTTGATTTTTTTTTGGCCCAAAAATCCCCAAAAATTCCTAAAAAAAAAAAAAAATTCAGGAATTTTCAAATTCCCGGAGCTTTTTCCAGAGGAAAATTCCAAAGAAATTCCCAGGAAATTCCGACCCCTCCCCCACCCCAAATTCCCGGGAAAAAAAATTCCAAACATTCCAGAGCTTCCGAGGTCGGCGTTTATTGGGAATTTTGGGGGAATTCCGGGGAAAAAATGGAATTTTGGGGGGGGGGAAATGGGATTTTGGGGGGAAAAAATGGAATTTTGGGGGGGTTTTTCCAGGACTTTTTTCTGGGAATGTCAGGATTTTTCCGTTATTTTTCCAGGGATTTTTCCAGGATTTTTTTTTGATTTTTCCAGGATTTTTCCGGCATTTTTCCAGGATTTTTTTCCAGGAATGTCAGGATTTTTCCGGGATTTTTCCAGGATTTTTCCAGGACTTTTCCTGGATTTTTCCAGAAATTTTTTCCAGGATTTTTTCTGGATTTTTCCAGGATTTTTCCGTTATTTTTCCATGGATTTTTCCGTGATTTTTCCAGGATTTTTCCGGGATTTTTTCCAGGATTTTTCCAGGACTTTTCTGTGATTTTTCCAGGATTTTTCCAGGATTTTTTCCAGGATTTTTCCGGGATTTTCCAGGACTTTTTTCTGGGAATGTCGGGATTTTTCCGTTATTTTTCCAGGGATTTTTCCGGCATTTTTCCAGGATTTTTTTCCAGGAATGTCAGGATTTTTCCAGGGTTTTTTCAGGGATTTTTTTTGGGATTTTTCCAGGATTTTTCCAGGATTTTTTTCTGAGCTTTCCAGGATTTTTCTGGGATTTTTTCCAGGATTTCCAGGATTTTTCCAGGATTTTTTTCTGGGAATGTCAGGTTTTTTCCAGGATTTTTCCGGGATTTTTCCAGGAATTTTTTCCAGGATTTTTCCAGGATTTTTTTCCAGGAATGTCGTGATTTTTCCGTGATTTTTCCAGGGATTTTTCCAGGGATTTTTCCGTGATTTTTCCAGGGTTTTTCCGGAATTTTTTCCAGGACTTCTCCAGGATTTTTTCTGGGATTTTTCCGAGACTTTTCCAGGATTTTTCCGGGGTTTTTCCAGGACTTTTTTCTGGGAATGTCGGGATTTTTCCGTTACTTTTCCAGGGATTTTTCCAGGATTTTTCTGGCATTTTTCCAGAATTTTTTTCCAGGAATGTCAGGATTTTTCCAGGATTTTTCCGGAATTTTTCCAGGACTTTTCCAGGATTTTTTCGGGATTTTTTCCAGGGTTTTTCCAGGAATTTTTTCCAGGATTTTTCTGTGATTTTTTTCTGGGATTTTTCCAGGAATTTTTTCCCAGGAATGTCGTGATTTTTCCAGGGATTTTTTCTGGGATTTTTCCAGGATTTTTCCGGGATTTTTCCAGGAATTTTTTCTGGGCTTTCCAGGATTTTTCTGGGATTTTTTCCGGGATTTTTTTTCCAGGATTTTTTCCAGGATTTTTCCAGAACTTTTCTGGGATTTTTCCAGGATTTTTCCAGGATGTTTTTTTCTGGGAATGTCGAGATTTTCCCAGGGATTTTTCCGTGATTTTTCCAGGGATTTTTTCAGGGATTTTTCCAGGACTTTTCTGTGATTTTTCCAGGGATTTTTCCGGGATTTTTTGCAGGATTTTTCCAGGACTTTTCCAGGACTTTTCTGCGATTTTTCCAGGATTTTTTTCTGGGAATGCTGGGATTTTTCCGTGATTTTTCAAGGGATTTTTTCCGGGATTTTTCCAGGACTTTTCCAGGATTTTTCCCGGGATTTTTCCAGGATTTTTCTGTGATTTTTCCGGGATTTTTCCAGGATTTTTTTCTGGGAATGTCGGGATTTTTTCCGTTATTTTTCCAGGGATTTTTTCTGGGATTTCCAGGATTTTTCCGTGATTTTTTCCAGGATTTTTCCAGGGATTTTTTCCAGGATTTTTCTGTGATTTTTCCCGGGTTTTTCCCGGGTTTTTCCCGGGTTTCAGTAGACGCAGAGATCCGGGAATTTCATCTCGTACACCGGCACCGAGGGCGGCGGCGGCCGCGACGGAGCCGGAGCCGGAGCCGGGAACGGAGCCGAGGGACTCGGGGGGGGCCTGGCAGGGGGAAAAACCGGGAATTACCGGGGGAAAACGGGAATTGTGGGGGAAAATCTGGGAATTGTGGGGGAAAATCCGGGAATTCTGGGGGAAAAATCCGGGAATTCTGGGGGAAAACAGGGAATTACTGGGGGAAAATGGGAATTGTGGGGAAAAAATGGGAATTGTGGGGAAAAATCTGGGAATTCTGGGGAAAAAAATGGGAATTCTGGGGAAAACCTGGGAATTCTGGGGGGAAAATGGGAATTCTGGGAATTTATTGGGAATTCTGGGGAAAAATCTGGGAATTCTGCGGAAAAAAATTGGGAATTCTGGGAAAAACCTGGGAATTCTGGGGAAAAATGGGAATTCTGGGGGAAAAAAATGGGAATTCTGGGAGAAAACCGGGAATTACCGGGGGAAAATGGGAATTGTGGGGAAAAAATGGGAATTCTGGGGGAAAAATGGGAATTTCCAGGAAAAAAACTGGGAATTCTGGGGAAAAACCGGGAATTACCGGGGGAAAATGGGAATTCTGGGGAAAAATCTGGGAATTCTGGGGGAAAACCGGGAATTCTGGGAAATTTTTGGGAATTCTGGGGGAAAATGGGAATTACTGAGAAAAAAACGGGAATTTTTTGGAAAAAATGGGAATTTTTAGGAAAAAACTTGGAATTTTGGGGAAAAATGGGAATTCTGGGGGGAAAATGGGAATTCTGGGGGAAAAATCCTAGGAATTCTGGGAAAAAATGGGAATTACTGGGGAAAACCAGGAATTACTGGGGAAAAAATGGGAATTCTGGGGATTTCTTGGGAATTCTGGGAAAAAAACCAGGAATTTTGGAAAAAAATGGGAATTCTGGGGGAAAAAACAGGAATTCTGGGAAAAAATGGAAATTTCCAGGAAAAAAATGGGAATTCCAAGAGAAAAAAGGGGATTCTGGGGAAAAAAACCTGGGAATTCTGGGAATTTATTGGGAATTCTGGGAAAAAAATGGGAATTACCAGGAAAAAAATGGGAATTTTGGGGGGAAAATGGGAATTCTGGGAAAAAATGGGAATTGCTGAGGAAAAATCGGGAATTACTGGGGGAAAAATGGGAATTCTGGGAATTTATTGGGAATTCTGGGAAAAAAACCAGGAATTTTGGGAAAAAATGGGAATTCTGGGGGAAAAAACAGGAATTCTGGGAAAAAATGGAAATTTCCAGGAAAAAAATGGGAATTCCAAGAGAAAAAAGGGGATTCTGGGGAAAAAAACCTGGGAATTCTGGGAATTTATTGGGAATTCTGGGAAAAAAATGGGAATTACCAGGAAAAAAATGGGAATTTTGGGGGGAAAATGGGAATTCTGGGAAAAAATGGGAATTGCTGAGGAAAAATCGGGAATTACTGGGGGAAAAATGGGAATTCTGGGAATTTATTGGGAATTCTGGGAAAAAACCAGGAATTTTGGGAAAAAAATGGGAATTCTGGGGGAAAAAACAGGAATTCTGGGGAAAATGGGAATTCTGGGGAAAAAAATGGGAATTTTGGGAAAAAATGGGAATTACCAGGGAAAAATGGGAATTCTGGGGAAAAATCCAGGAATTCTGAGAATTTATTGGGAATTCTGGGGAAAAAAATGGGAATTACCAGGAAAAAAAATGGGAATTCCGGGGGGAAAAAAAGGGGATTCTGGAGAAAAAATGGGAATTAATGAGGAAAAATCGGGAATTACTGGGGTAAAAATGGGAATTCTGGGAATTTATTGGGAATTCTGGGAAAAAAACCAGGATTTTTGGGAAAAAAATGGGAATTCTGGGGGAAAAAACAGGAATTCTGGGAATAAATGGGAATTCTGGGAATTCATTGGGAATTTGGGGGAATTTGGGAAATTGGGAATTTTGGGAATAGGAAATCGAAATTTTGGGAATAAGAAATGGGAATTTGGGAAGGAAAAGAGATTTTGGGGAATGGGAAATTGGGAATTTTGGGAATTTTGGGAATGGGGAATTGAGAATTTGGGATGAGAAATGGGGATTTTGGGAATGGGGAAGAGATTTTGGGATGGGATTCGGGATTTTTTGGGGAATTTGGGAAGTTGGGATGGGAAAAGGGAATTCGGGATCTGGGAATGGGAATTATTTGGGATGGGAATTTTGGGGATTTGGGAGTGGGAAATTGGGAATTTGGGAAATTGGGAAATGGAATTTTGGGAATGGGGAATGGGAAATGGGGAATTGGAAATGGGGAATTGGGAATTTGGGAATGGGGAAATGGGAATTTGGGAAGGAAAAGAGATTTTGGGGAATGGGATTTTTGAGATGGGAAATTGGGAATGGGAAAAGGGGATTTTGGGGATGGGATTTGGGAATTTGGGAATGGGAAATCAAGATTTTGGGAAATCAGGAATTTGAGGGATTTGGGAATGGGAAATTGGGAGGAACAATGGGATTTTTGGGAAGGAAAAGGGAATTTGGGAATGGGAATTTTGGGAATTCGGGAATGAGGATTTGGGAATGAGGAATGGGGAAATCGGGAATTTGGGAATGGGAAATTGGGAATTTTGGGAATTTTGGTATTTGGGAAATGGGAAATTGGGAATTGGATTTGGGAATGGGAAATGGGAATTTGGGAATGGGGGATGGGAATTTGGGAATTTGGGAATGGGAAATGGGGAATTTTGGGGATTCGGGAATGGGAAACGGAGAAGGAAAAGGGGGATTTGGGAAATCGGGAATTTGCAAATTCCCATCCTCGATCCTGAATTCCCAGCCCCATCCTAAACCCCATTCCCAAATTCCCATCCCCCAATCCCAAATTCCCAAATTCCCAAATTCCCATCCCCCATTCCCAAATTCCCAAATTCCCATCCCCCATTCCCAAATTCCCATTCCCAAATTCCCAAATTCCCATCCCCCATTCCCAAATTCCCAAATTCCCATTCCCAAATTCCCATCCCCCATTCCCAAATTCCCATTCCCGCCATTCCCACCCTTTATCCCGCGCTCATTCCCAATTTTCCCATCCATTTTCCCGTCCCTTATTCCCATTTTTCCCGCCGTTTTTCTCGCCGCTCTTCCCGTTTTTCCCGCCAGTTTTTCCCGCTGTTTCCCCATTCGTTATTCCCATTTTTCCCGCCATTATTCCCACTTTCCCCCCCAATTTTCCCGCCATTTCCCCGTCCGTTATTCCCATTTTTCCCACTTCTATTCCCGTTTTTCCCATCCGTTTTTCCCGCCGTTTTCCCGCCATTATTCCTGTTTTCCCGCCATTTTCCCACCCGTTTTTCCCGCTGTTTTCCCATCGCTATTCCCATTTTTCCCGCCGTTTTCCCATCCATTATTCCCATTTTTCCAGCTGTTTCTCCCACCGCTATTCCCACTTTTTCCCATCATTTTTCCCGCCATTTTCCCATCCATTATTCCCATTTTTCCCATCTGTTTTTCCTGCCCGTTATTCCCATTTTCCCTCCCACTATTCCCGTTTTCCCGTCTGTTTTCCCGCCATTTTCCCACCCATTTTTCCCGCCATTTTCCCATCCGTTATTCCCATTTTCCCGCCGTTTTTTTCCTGTTTTTCCCGCCGTTATTCCCATTTTCCCATCTGTTTTTCCCGCCATTTTCCCAGCTGTTTTCCCGCCATTTTTCCCATTTTTCCCACCATTTTTCCCACCGTTTTCCCACAGTTTTTCCCGCCATTTTTCCCGCCATTTTCCCGCTGTTTTCCCCATTTTTCCCGCCATTTTCCCATCCGTTTTTCCCATTTTTCCCGCTGTTTTTCCAGCCATTTTTCCCGCCGTTTTTCCCGCTGTTTTCCCGCCGTTTTTCCACCATTTTTCCTGCTATTTTTCCCATTTTTCCCGCTATTTTCCCATCCATTTTTCCCATTTTTCCCGCTGTTTTCCCCGCCGTTTTCCCCATTTTTCCCACCATTTTCCCATCCGTTTTTCCCATTTTTCCCGCCGTTTTTCCCGCGATTTTTCCCAGTTTTCCCACCGGTTTCCCCATTTTTCCCACCATTTTCCTATCCGTTTTTCCCATTTTTCCCGCCGTTTTTCCCGCCATTTTCCCCATTTTTCCCACCATTTTTCCCGCCATTTTCCCATATGTTTTCCCCATTTTTCCCGCTGTTTTTCCCGCCATTTTTCCCTCCATTTTTTCAGTTTTTCGCGCCGTTTTCCCGCCGTTTTCCCGCCGTTTCCCCCATTTCTCCCGCCATTTTTCCCACCATTTCCCTGCCATTTTTCCCGCCATTTTTCCCACCATTTTTCCCGGCGTTTTCCCCATTTTTCCCGCCATTTTCCCATGCGTTTTCCCCATTTTTCCCGCCATTTTTCCCGCCGTTTCCCTGCCATTTTTCCCACCATTTCCCTGCCATTTTTCCCGCCGTTTTCCCGCCGCTTTTCCCGCCGTTATTCCCATTTTTCCCGCTATTTTCCCATCCATTTTCCCCGCCGTTGTTTCCCGCCGTGCCCTCACCTGACGGAGATCTCGAAGATCTGGTTGAGTTTGCTCTGCAGCAGCGACGCCTGCGGGGGCGGGGACGGGGGCGGGGGAGGGGCGGCACCGCTCGATCCCAAAAATTCCCGGGAATTCCCTCCCTCCCCTCCCCCACCCCAGGGATTCCGGGGGGGGTTCCCGCCCCCTTCCCAAAATTCCAGCCCTTTTTTCCCCAAAATTCCAGCCCTTTTCCCCAAAATCTCAGCTCTTTTCCCCAAAATTCCCCCAAATTCCTTAAAATTCCCCAAAATTCCCTAAAATTCCCCAAAATTCCCCCAAAATTCTCTAAAATTCCCACACTTTTCCCAAAATTCTGCCTTTTTTCTGGCTTTTATCCCAAAATTCCGGCTCTTTTCCCTAAAATTCCCACTTTTTTCCTAAAATTCCATTTCTTTTTTCCCCAAATTTCAGGATCTTTTCCCAAAATTCCCCCTCTTTTCCCTAAAAATTCCAACTTTTTCCCAAAATTTTCACTTTTCCCTAAAATTCCGGCTCTTTTCCCAAAATTCCGCCCTTTTTTACCTAAATTCCAGCTCTTCTCCCCAAAATCTCAGCTCTTTTCCCTAAAATTTCCCAAAATTCCCTAAAATTCCCCCAAATTCCCTAAAAATTCCCTAAAATTCCCTAAAAATTCCTAAAATTCCCCAAAATTTCCTAAAAATCCCAAAAAATTCCCTAAAAAGCCCTAAAATTGCCCAAAATTTCCTAAAATTCCCTAAAATTCCCCAGAATTCCCTAAAAATCCCTAAAATTCCCTAAAATTGCCCAAAATTCCCTAAAAATTCCCTAAAATTCCTAAAAATCCCTAAAATTCCCTAAAAATCACTAAAAATCCCAAAAAATCCCCAAAGCTTCCTAAAATTCCCTAAAATTTCCTAAAAATCCCTTAAATTCCAAAAAAATCCCTAAAATTCCCCAAAATTCCCTAAAAATCCCTAAAAATCCCTAAAATTTCCTAAAAATCCCTAGAATTCCCTAAAATTCCCTAAAAACCCCAAAAAATTCCCCAAAGCTTCCTAAAAATCCCTAAAATTCCTAAAACATCCCTAAAATTCCCCAAAGTTCTCTACAAATCCCTAAAATTCCCTAAAAATCCCTTAAATTCCCTAAAATTCCCTAAAAAGCCCTAAAATTGCCCAAAATTTCCTAAAATTCCCCAGAATTCCCTAAAAATCCCTAAAATTCCCTAAAATTGCCCAAAATTCCCTAAAAATTCCCTAAAATTCCTAAAAATCCCTAAAATTCCCTAAAATTCCCTAAAAATCCCTAAAATTCCCCAAAATTCCCTAAAATTCCCTAAAAATCCCTAAAATTCCCCAAAATTCTCTAAAAATTCCCAAAGCTTCCTAAAAATCCCTAAAATTCCCTAAAAATCCCTAAAATTCTCTAAATTTCCCTAAAAATCCCTAAAATTCCCTAAAAATCCCTGAAATTCCCCAAAATTCCCTAAAATTCCAGAAAATTCCCCAAAATTCCCTAAAAATCCCTAAAATTCCCTAAAAAATCCCTAAAAATCCCAAAATTCCCTAAAATTCCCTAAAAATAAAAAAAAAATCCCCAAAGCTCCCTAAAAATCCCTAAAATTCCCTAAAATTCCATAAAATTCCCCCAAATTCCCTAAAAATCCCTAAAATTTCCCAAAATTCCCTAAAAATCCCTAAAATTCCCCAAAATTCTCTAAAAATCCCTAAAAATCCCAAAAAATCCCCAAAGCTCCCTAAAAATCCCTAAAATTCCCCAAAGTTCCATAAAAATCCCTGAAATTCCCCAAAATTCCCTTAAAATTCCTAAAAAAATCCCTAAAATTCCCTAAAAATCCCTAAAATACCCTAAAAATCCCTGAAATTCCCCAAAATTCCCTAAAATTCCCTAAAATTGCCCAAAATTGCCCAAAATTCCCTAAAAATTCCCTAAAAATCCCTAAAATTCCCGCACTTTTCCCAAAATTCCTGCTGCTTTCCGTCTCTCATCCCCGAATTTTTGGCGCCTTTTTGAGGGGTTTTTGTTTTTTGTCTCTTTCCTCTCTCCCTCCCTCCCCTCCTGGGGCCGGAGCTCCCCGGCTCCCGTTCCCCTCGGGAATTCCGGTTGGGAATTCTGGGTGGGAATTCCAGTTGGGAATTTTGTCTGGGAATTCCAGTTGGGAATTCCTGTTGGGAATTCCTGCTGGGAATTCTGGCTGGGAATTCCGGTCGGGAATTCTGGTTGGGAATTCTGGTCGGGAATTCCGGTTGGAAATTCCTGTCGGGAATTCCGGTTGGGAATTCCTGTCGGGAATTCCTGCTGGGAATTCTGGTTGGGAATTCCTGTTGGGAATTCCGGTCGGGAATTCCGGGTTTTCCCTGGGCCGTCACCCGGGCTCCGCAGTGGGTGGCAATTTTGGGAATTCCAGTTGGGAATTGCAGTCAGGAATTCCTGTTGGGAATTCCGGTTGGGAATTCTGGGTGGGAATTCTGGTTGGGAATTCCTGTTGGGAATTCCCGGTTTTCCCGGCTCCAGCTCACCCGGGCTCTGCAGTGGGCGGCGATTTTGGGAATTCCAGCTGGGAATTCCTGCTGGGAATTCTGGTCGGGAATTCCGGTTGGGAATTCCTGTCGGGAATTCCTGTTGGGAATTCTGGTCGGGAATTCCCGGTTTTCCCAGCTCCAGCTCACCCGGGTTCCGCAGTGGGCGGCGATTTTGGGAATTCCGGTTGGGAATTGCAGTCAGGAATTCCGGTTGGGAATTCCTGTCGGGAATTCCGGGTTTTCCCTGGGCTCTCACCCGGGCTCCGCAGTGGGCGGCGATTTTGGGAATTCCGGTTGGGAATTCCTGTTGAGAATTCCAGTTGGGAATTCTGGTTGGAAATTCCTGTCGGAAACTCTGGTTGGAAATTCCAGTTGGGAATTCCTGCTTGGAATTCTGGCTCGGAATTCCGGTTGGGAATTCCTGTTGGGATTTCTGGTCGGGAATTCTGGCTGGGAATTCCTGTTGGGAATTCTGGTTGGAAATTCTGGTCAGGAATTCCGGTTGGAAATTCCTGTTGGGAATTCTGGTTGGGAATTCCAGTTGGGAATTCTGGTCAGGAATTCTGGTTGGGAATTCCTGCTGGGAATTCCGGTCAGGAATTCCCGGTTTTCCCGGCTCCAGCTCACCCGGGCTCCACAGTGGGTGGCGATTTTGGGAATTCCAGTTGGAAATTCCTGCTGGGAATTCCAGTTGGAAATTCCTGCTGGGAATTCCTGTTGGGAATTCCGGTTGGGAATTCCGGTCAGGAATTCCAGGTTTTCCCTGGGCTCTCACCCGGGCTCTGCAGTGGGTGGCGATTTTGGGAATTCCAGTTGGGAATTCCTGCTGGGAATTCTGATCAGGAATTTCTGCTGGGAATTCTGTTCAGGAATTCCGGTTGGGAATTCTGGTTGGGAATTCTGGTCAGGAATTTCTGCTGGGAATTCCGGTCGGGAATTCCGGGTTTTCCCTGGGCTCTCACCCGGGCTCCGCAGTGGGCGGCGATTTCCTCGAACGGAGCCTTCTGGAACCTCTCGACCACCTGGCGCCGCCGCTCGCGCTCCTGCTCCTCCACAGCCACGCTGTCCACTGGAGGGGAATTCCAGAGGGGAAAAAATGGGAATTCCAAAGGGAAACCCATCCCAATCCCAATCCCTGCTCCTCCACAGCCACGCTGTCCACTGGAGGGGAATTCCAGAGGGGGAAAAATGGGAATTCCAGAGGGGAATCTCAATCCCAATCCCATCCCAATCCCATCCCCGATCCCACACTGTCCACTAGCAGGAATTCCGGGAAAAAATGGGAATTGTGGAGGGAAATCCCATCCCAATCCCATCCCAATCCAACTCTGTCCACTGCAGCCGGGAATTCCTGGGAAAAATGGGAATTCTGAAGGGAAATCTCAATCCCATCCCCGATCCCACGCTGTTCACAGCACCAGGAATTCTGGGAAAAAATCGGGAATTCCAAAGGGAAAAATTGGGAATTCCTGAGGGAAATCCCATCCCCAATCCCAATCCCTGCTCCTCCACAGCCACACTGTCCACTGGAGGGGAATTCCGGGAAAAAAATGGGAATTCCAAAGGGGAATCCCATCCCAATCCCATCCCAGTCCCATCCCCGATCCCAAGCTGTTCCTGTCCCAGGAATTCCGGGAAAAAAATGGGAATTCTGGAGGGAAATCCCATCCCAATCCCATCCCAATCCAACTCTGTCCACTGCAGCCGGAATTCTGGGAAAAAATGGGAATTCCAAAGGGGAATCCATCCCAATCCCATCCCAATCCCACGCTGTTCACAGCCCTGGGAATTCCGGGGAAAAATGGGAATTCTGAAGGGAAATCCATCCCAATCCCGGCCCCGCGGCCACGCTGTCCACTACGGGGAATTCCGGGGAAAAAATTGGGAATTCCAAAGGGAAAATCCCATCCCAGTCCTGGCTCCCAGCTCCGGGAATTCCAGAGGAAAAATCCATCCCAGTCCTGGCTCCCAGCTCCGGGAATTCCCAGAATTCTGGGGGGAAAATTCCACCACATTCCTGGAATTCCAGCACCAGGAATTCCTGGAATTCCAGAGTGAAAAATCCCATCCCAATCCCAGCTCAGAGTGCTGGGAATTCCTGGAATTCCAAAGGGAAAATCCCACCCCAATCCTGGCTCCCGGCTCCGGGAATTCCCAGAATTCCAGAGGGAAAAATCCCACCCCAATCCCAGCTCCCAGCTCCGGGAATTCCAGAGGGAAAATCCCATCCCAGTCCTGGCTCCGAGTGCTGGGAATAATAATGGGAATTCCAGAGGAAAAATCCTTCCCATTCCCAGCTCCCAGCTCCAGGAATTCCTGGAATTCCAAAGGGAAAATCCCACCCCAATCCCGGCTCCCAGTGATGGGAATTCCAGGAATTCCAGAGGGAAAATCCCATCCCAATCCCAGCTCAGAGTGCTGGGAATTCCTGGAATTCCAGAGTGAGAAATCCCACCCCAATCCCGGCTCCAGGAATTCCAGAGGAAAAATCCTTCCCAGTCCTGGCTCCCAGCTCCAGGAATTCCTGGAATTCCAAAGGGAAAATCCCATCCCAGTCCTGGCTCCCGGCTCCGGGAATTCCAGGAATTCCAGAGGGAAAAATCCCATCCCAGTGCTGGGAATTCCAGGAATTCTGGGGGGGAAATCCCGCCCCAATCCTGGCTCCCAGCTCTGGGAATTCCAGGAATTCCAGAGGGAAAAATCCCGCCCCAATCCCAGCTCAGAGTGCTGGGAATTCCTGGAATTCCGGAGGGAAAACCCTGCTCTATTCCTGGCTCCCAGCTCCGGGAATTCCCAGAATTCCAGAGGGAAAATCCCGCCCCAATCCTGGCCCCACAGCCACGCTGTCCACTGGGAATTCTGGGAAAAATAATGGGAATTCCAAAGGGAAAATCCCATCCCAATCCCAGCTCCCAGCTCCGGGAATTCCCAGAATTCCAAAGGGAAAATCCCACCCCGATCCCGGCTCCCAGTGATGGGAATTCCTGGAATTCTGGGGGGAAAATTCTGCCCCATTCCTGGAATTCCAGAGGGAAAATCCCATCACAATCCTGGCTCCCAGCTCTGGGAATTCCTGGAATTCCAAAGGGGAAATCCCGCCCCAATCCCAGCTCCCAGCTCCGGGAATTCCCAGAATTCCAAAGGGGAAATCCCATCCCAGTCCTGGCTCCTAGCTCCGGGAATTCCAAAGGGAAAATCCCATCCCAGTCCTGGCTCCCGGCTCTGGGAATTCCCAGAATTCCAGAGGGAAAATCCCATCCCATTCCCGGCTCAGAGTGATGGGAATTCCCAGAATTCCAGAGGGAAAATCCCATCCCATTCCCGGCTCCCCGCTCTGGGAATTCCTGGAATTCCAAAGGGGAAATCCCGTCCCAGTCCTGGCTCCCGGCTCCGGGAATTCCTGGAATTCCGGCGGGAAAATCCCATCCCAATCCCGGCTCCCGGCTCCGGGAATTCCAGGAAAAAGCCCCACCCCCATTCCCAGTTCCCAGCTGCAGGAATTCCCAAGGGAATTCCCGGAATTCCGGGATGGGGATTTGGGGCTGGATCCGTCCCCACGGAGAGATTTAGGGAATGGATTTCGGGAAGGGCTTGGAAAAATGGGAATTCCGGATCCCGAGGGATTTTTCCTGGAATTTTTCAGGATTTCCAGGAATTTTCCAAGAAAATTCCGGATGATTCCGAGGGGAGGGAGGAGGGGAAGGGAAATTTTGGGAATCATTTTCCAAATTCTCCCATTCCCGGAATTCCAGAGGGAAAAAAAAAAACCACCCCAATCCCAACTCCGGGAATTCCGGGAATTGGGGTGGGAATTCCTGGGAATGCTCGGCCTTTCCCGAGCTCCCGGAATTCCCGGAATTCCCGGAATTCCCGGAATTCCCGCCCTTACCGATGGCCTTTTTCAGCGTCTCGTAGGTGATCTCCTCCGCCGGAGCTCTCTGTGAGGAGGGAAAACCGGGATGAGATTCCCGGAAAATCCCGGAATTCCGGTCGGGAATCTCAGCCCGAGCTGGGATTCTTTGTTTTTCCTTAAAAAAACCCCAAAAAACCGGGATTTTTTCCAAAAAAATGGGATTTTATTCCCAAAAAACCGGGATTTTTTAAAAAAAAAATGGGATGATTTCCCGAAAAACGGGATCTTTCCCAAAAAAACCGGGATCTCTTCGCAAAAAACGGGATTTTTCCCCAAAAAAATGGGATTTTTTCCCAAAACCCGGGATTTTTTCCCCAAAAACCAGGATCTTTTCCCAAAAAAATGGGATTTTTCCCAAAAAATGGGATCTTGTCCCAAAAAAATGGGATTTTTTCCAAAAAACCATGATCTTTTCCCAAAACCTGGGATCTTTTCTCAAAAAACCGGGATTTTTCCCAAAAAATGGGATTTTTCCCCAAAAAACCAATATCTTTTCCCAAAAACCAGGATTTTTTCCCAAAAAAATGGGATCTTTTCCCCAAAAAATTGGGATTTTTCCCCAAAAAAACCGGGATCTTTTCCCAAAAAATGGGATTTTTTCCCAAAACCCGGGATCTTTCCCCAAAAAATGGGATCTTTTCCCAAAAATCCAGGATCTTTTCCCCCAAAAAACCGATATATTTTCCCAAAAAATGGGATTTTTTCCCAAAACCTGGGATCTTGTCCCAAAAAATGGGATTTTTCCAAAAAAAATGGGATTTTTTCCAAAAAACCGGGATCTTTCCCTAAAAAAATGGGATTTTTTTCCCAAAAAATGGGATTTTTTCCCAAAACCCGGGATCTTTTCCCAAAAAAAGGGATTTTTTCCCAAAAAAATGGGATTTTTTTCCCAAAAAATGGGATTTTTCCCAAAACCCGGGATTTTTTCCCAAAAAATGGGATCTTGTCTCAAAAAACCGGAATTTTTTTCCCAAAAAATGGGATTTTTCCAAAAAAAAACCGGGATCTTTTCCCTCAAAAAATGGAATTTTTTCCCAAAAAACTGGGATCTTTTCCCAAAAAATGGGATATTTTCCAAAAAAAAAGGGATCTTTTCCCAAAACCCGGGATCTTTCCCCAAAAAAACGGGATTTTTTTCCAAAAAAATGGCATTTTTTTCCCCAAAAACTGGGATCTGTTTGCAAAAAACGGGATCTTTTCCCAAAAAATGGGATTTTTCCCAAAAAAATGGGATTTTTCCCAAAAAATCCGGGATCTTTCCCCAAAAATAAAAAGGAAAACCGGGAATTTTTTCCCCGGTGGGAAATTCCGCTGCGGAGATTCCCAAAAGGAACAAAAATCCAGGGAAAATCGGGAATTCCGGCGGGATTTGAGGAGATTCCCAACCTTTTCCGAGCGGGAAAAAGCCGGAATTCCGGTCGGGAATCTCAGCCCGAGCTGGGATTAAAAAAAACCAAAAAAACCCGGGATTTTATCCAAAAAAAATGGGATATTTGCCAAAAAAATGGGATCTTTTCCCAAAAAACCGGGATTTTTTCCAAAAAAATGGTATTTTTCCCAAAAAAATGGTATTTTTTCCAAAAAACCGGGATTTTTTCCCAAAAAAAGAGATCTCTTCCCAAAAATTGGCATCTCTTCCCAAAAAACTGGGATCTTTTCCCAAAAAACCGGGATCTTTTCCAAAAAAAATGGAATTTTTCCCCAAAAAACCGATATCTTTTCCCAAAAACCAGGATTTTTTCCCAAAAAAATGGGACTTTTCCCCAAAACCCGGGATCTCTTTCCAAAAATCGGCATCTCTTCCCAAAAAACCGGGATATTTTCCCAAAAAAATGGGATTTTTACAAAAAAATCCGGGATCTTTTCTCAAAAAACCGGGATCTTTTCCCAAAAACGGGGATCTTTCCGCAAAAAAAGTGATCTTTTCCCAAAAAACCGGGATTTTTTTCCCAAAAAATGGGATTTTTCCCAAAAAAATGGAATCTTTTCCCAAAAAAATGGGATCTTTGCCAAAAACTGGGATCTTTCTCCAAAAAAATGGGATACTTGCCAAAAAACCGGGATATTTTCCAAAAAAAATGGGATTTTTCCCAAAAAATCCGGGATTTTTTCCCAAAAAAAAAAAGGAAAACCGGGAATTTTTTCCCCGGTGGGAAATTCCGCTGCGGAGATTCCCAAAAGGAACAAAAATCCAGGGAAAATCGGGAATTCCGGCGGGATTTGAGGAGATTCCCAACCTTTTCCGAGCGGGAAAAAGCCGGAATTCCAGGGAATTTGGGGAATTTGGGGGAATTTGGGGGAATTCCGGGGAATTCCGGGGATTTTTTCCCGAGGGAATCGCGGGATTTGGGATTCCGGACCTGCTCCCGCTCCGGGCTGTTCCGGGATTCCACCTCCACCTGCAGGGAAATCGTCTCGCCGATGCTTTTCCTCTTGGATAAACGATCCTCGTCTGCCGGAAAAACGGGAATGGGGAATTCCAGAGGGAATTCCCAAAGAAATCCCAAAGAATTCCCAAGGAATTCCCCAAAATTCCCAAAAATTCCCAAAGAATTCCCAAAAATTCCCAAAGAATTCCCCAAAATTCCCAAAGAATTCCCAAAAATCCCAAGGAATTCCCCAAAATTCCCAAAAATTCCCAAAGAATTCCCAAAAATTCCCCCCAAATCCCAAAGAATTCCCCAAAATTCCCAAAGAATTCCCCAAAATTCCCCCAAATCCCAAAGAATTCCCAAAATCCGCAAAGAAATCCCAAAAATTCCCCAAAAAATCCCCACCAAATAAAAAAAAAAATCCCCAAAATTCCCCAAAAATTCTCAAAAAAATCCCCAAAATTCTCAAAAAATCCCAAAAATTCCCAAAGAATTCCCCAAATCCGCAAAGAAATCCCAAAAATTCCCAAAAAATCCCCCCAAAAAATCCCCCCAAAATAAAAAATCAAAAAAATTCCCAAAGAATTCTCCAAATCCCAAAGAATTCCCAAAAATTCCCCAAAAATTCCCCAAAAATTCCCCAAAAATCCCAAGGCAATCCCAAAAAACCCCAAAGAATCCCCAAAAATTCAAAAAAAATCCCAAAAAATGCCCCAAAATCTCAAAGAATTCCCAAAAAACCCCCAAAATCCAAAAGAATCCCCCCAAATCCCCAAAGAATTTCTAAAAATTTCAAAAAAAATCCCAAAAAATCCTAAAAAAATTCCCCCAAAATAAAAAAAATTCCCAAAAATTCTCAAAAAATTCTCAAAAAATCCTAAAAATTCAAAAAAAATACCCCAAAATCCCAAAGAATTCCCAAAAATTCCCCCCAAATCTCAAAGAATTCCAAAATTCCCAAAGAAATCCCAAAAACCCCCAAAGAATCCCCAAAAATTAAAAAAAAATCCCCCCAAAATCCCCCAAATTCCAAAAAAATTCCCCCCAAAATCAAAAAAAATCCCAAAAATTCCCAAAAAATTCTCAAAGAAATTCCCAAAATTCAAAAAAAATTCCCCAAAATTCCCAAAGAATTCCCAAAATCCCAAAGAATTCCCCAAAATTCAAAAAAAATTCCCAAAAAATCCCCCCAAAATAAAAAAAAAATCCAAAAAATTCCCAAAGAATTCCCAAAAATTCCCAAAGAATTCCCAAAATTCCCAAAGAATTCCCAAAAATTTCCCCCCAAATCTCAAAGAATTCCCAAAATCCACCAAAAAAATCCAAAAAATTCCCAAAATCTCCCAAAAAATCCCCCAAAAATAAAAAAAAAAATCCTAAAAATTCCAAAAAAATTCCCCAAACTTTCCAAAGAATTCCCAAAATTCCCAATAAATCCCCCAAAATCCCAAAGAATTCCCAAAAAATCCCCCAAAAATTCTCAAAAAAAATCCCCAAAATCCACAAAGAAATCCCCAAAATTCCCAAAGAATTCCCAAAATTCCCCCCAAATCTCAAAGAATTCCCAAAATCCATCAAAAAAATCCGAAAAATTCCCCAAAAATTCCAAAAAAATTTTAAAAAATCCCCCAAAAATTAAAAAAAAAATCCCAAAAATTCCTTAAAAAATTCCCCAAAAATTCTCAAAAAAATCCTAAAAATTAAAAAAAAATCCCCAAAGTTCCCAAAGAATTCCCAAATTCCCAAAGAATTCCCAAAAATTCCTCCCCAAATCTCAAAGCATTCCCAAAAAAATCCAAAAAAATCCAAAAAATTCCCAAAAAATTCCAAAAAAATAAAAAAAAATCCCCAAAATAAAAAAATCCCAGAAATTCCCAAAAAGATTCTCAAAAAATTCTCAAAAAATTCCTAAAAATTCCCAAAGAATTGCCAAAGAATTCCCAAAAATTCCTCCCCAAATCTCAAAGCATTCCCAAAAAATTCCCAAAAAATTCCAAAAAAATCCCAAAAATTCCAAAAAAAATCCCAAAAATTCCCAAAGAATTCCCAAATTCCCAAAGAATTCCCAAAAATTCCCCCCAAATCTCAAAGAATTCCCAAAATCCACCAAAAAAAATCCAAAAAATTCCCAAAAATTCCAAAAAAATCCAAAAAATTCCCAAAGAATTCCCAAAAATTCCTCCCCAAATCTCAAAGCATTCCCAAAAAATTCCCAAAAAATTCTCAAAAAAATCCCAAAAATTCCCCAAAAATTCTCAAAAAAAATCCCAAAAATTCCCAAAAAAATTCCAAAAAAATCCCAAAAATTCCCAAAAAAATCCCAAAAATTCCCAAAAAATCCCAAAAATTCCCAAAAAAATCCCAAAAAATCCCAAAAAAAATCCCAAAAATTCCCTGAAATCCCCCAAATTCCCGGAATTCCCGGGATTGCTCTCACCGGAGAGCTGGGGCACGTAGGGCGCGCTGAGTCTCTCGGCGCTGTATCCGCAGCTCCCCAGGATTTCGCTGATTTTGTTTTGGCCGAAGAAAAATTCCGGCCCCAGCTGCTCCAGGCTGGCCCCGCCCACCCTGCGGAAAAAGCGGGAAAAATCCCAGAATTCCCGGGAAATTCCCAGGGAATTCCCTCCATTCCCAGCCTGGGGTTGGATCCAGCCCCATCCCAAGGGAAGGAATTTTGGGAATTCCCTGGGAATTGGGGACTCCAGGAAGGGTCTCCCTATCCCAGAATTCCATAAAAATCCCTCGGGATGGATCCTGAACATCCTGGATCCCGGAATGGCTTCAATAATTCCCAAATAATTCCCAAATAATTCCTGAATAATTCCCAAATAATTCCAGAATAATTCCCAAAAATTCCAGAATAATTCCCGAATAATTAAAAAAAAATTCCCAAAGAATTCTCGAATAATTTCTGAATAATTCCCAAAATTCCCAAATAATTCCAGAATAATTCCCAAATAATTCTCAAATAATTCCAGAATAATTCCCAAATAATTCCCAAATAATTCCCGAATAATTCCAGAATAATTCCCAAATAATTCCTGAATAATTCCCAAATAATTCCAGAAAAATTCCCAAAAAATTCCCAAAGAATTCTCGAATAATTTCTGAATAATTCCCCAAAAATTCCCAAATAATTCCTGAATAATTCCAGAAAAATTCCAGAACAATTCCCAAAAAAATTCCCAAATTATTCTCAAATAATTTCAAATAATTCCAGAAAAATTCCAGAATAATTCCCAAATAATTCCTGAATAATTTCCAAATAATTCCCAAGTAATTCCCAAATAATTCCTGAATAATTCCCAAAAAATTTCCAAATAATTCCCAAATAATTCCCCAAATAATTCCCGAATAATTCCAGGTTCATTCCGGATCCAATCCCAGGCTGGGAATGGAGGGAATTCCCTGGGAAAACGGGGAGGGATTTGGGATTTGGGAAGGAATTCCTGGGGTATCCCAAAAAAAAACCCCAAATCCCAGAAAATCCCTGGATTTCCTTTCCCAAATTCCATAAAAACCCCTCGGGATGGATCCGGAGCCTCCTGGATCCCGGAATTCCTCGGGATGGGATCCACGGATTCCCGACCCCATCCCATTCCCAACCCGATCCGGCTTTTCCTTTGGCATTCCAGGGGATTCTCTGGGAATTCCAAGGGGAAATTCCGGGAATTCCGGGAATTCTCACCGGGGGTTGTCTCCGAAGGCCTCCTCGGGCAGCAGGAACGGAGCCTCCTTCTGCCGGGCCTGGATCACCTGCAGGGAAAATCCCCAGATCCCAAAATAAATAAATCCCAGATCCCAAAATAAATTCCAAATCCCGAAAAAAAATCCCGAAAATAATCCCAAATCCCAAAATAAATCCCAAATCCCAAAATAAATCCCAAAAATAATTCCAAATCCCGAAATAAATCCCAAAATAAATCCCAAATCCCAAAACTAATCCCAAATCCCAAAATAAATCCCAAATCCCAAAATAAATCCCAAATCCCAAAACTAATCCCAAATCCCAAAATAAATCCCAAATCCCAAGTCCCAAAATAAATCCCAAAATAAATCCCAAATCCAAAAATAAATCCTAAAATAAATCCCAAATCCCAAACCAAATCCCAAATCCTAAAATAAATCCCAGATCCCAAAATAAATCCCAAATCCTAAAATAAATCCCAAACCAAATCCCAGATCCCAAAATAAATCCCAAATCCCGAAATAAATCCCAAAATAAATCCCAGATCCCAAAATAAATCCCAAAATAAATCCCAAATCCAAAAATAAATCCTAAAATAAATCCCAAATCCCAATATAAATCCCAAATCCCAAAACTAATCCCAAATCCCAAAACTAATCCCAAATCCCAAAATAAATCCCGAAAATAATCCCAAATCCCAAAATAAATCCCAAAACAAATCCCAGATCCCAAAATAAATTCCATATCCCAAAATAAATCCCAAACCAAATCCCAAATCCCAAAATAAATCCCAAATCCCAAAATAAATCCCAAAATAAATCCCAAATCCCAAAATAAATCCCAAAATAAATCCCAAAATAAATCCCAAATCCCAAATCCCAAAACAAATCCCAAGTCCCAAAATAAATCCCAAATCCCGAAATAAATCCCAAAATAAATCCCAGATCCCAAAATAAATCCCAAAATATATCCCAAATCCCAAAATAAATCCCAAAATAAATCCCAAAATAAATCCCAGATCCCAAAATAAATCCCAAATCCCAAAATAAATCCCAAAATAAATCCCAGATCCTAAAACAAATCCCAAATCCCAAAACAAATCCCAAAATAAATCCCAAATCCTAAAATAAATCCCAGATCCCAAAATAAATCCCAAAACTAATCCCAAATCCCAAAATAAATCCCAAAATAAATCCCAAATCCCCAAATAAATCCCAAATCTTGAAATAAATCCCAAATCCTAAAATAAATCCCAAATCCTAAAATAAATCCCAAAATAAATCCCAAAACAAATCCCAGATCCCAAAACAAATCCCAAAATAAATCCCAAAACTAATCCCAAATCCCAAAATAAATCCCAGATCCCAAAATAAATCCCAAAATAAATCCCAAATCCCAAAATAAATAAACCCCAAATCCCAAAATAAATCCCAAAATAAATCCCAAATCCAAAAAAAAATCCTAAAATAAATCCCAAATCCCAAACCAAATCCCAAATCCCAAAACTAATCCCAAATCCCAAAATAAATCCTGAAAATAATCCCAAATCCCAAAATAAATCCCAAAACAAATCCCAGATCCCAAAATAAATCCCAAACCAAATCCCAAATCCCGAAATAAATCCCAGATCCCAAAATAAATCCCAGATCCCAAAATAAATCCCAGATCCCCAAATAAATCCCAAATCCCAAAATAAATCCCAAATCCTAAAATAAATCCCAAATCCCAAAATAAATCCCAAATCCCAAAATAAATCCCAAAATAAATCCCAAAATAAATCCCAAATCCCAAAATAAATCCCAAATCCCAAAACTAATCCCAAATCCCCAAATAAATCCCAAAATAAATCCCAGATCCTAAAATAAATCCCAAATCCCAAAATAAATCCCAAAATAAATCCCAAAATAAATCCCAGATCCCAAAATAAATCCTAAATCCCAAAATAAATAAATCCCAAATCCCAAAAAAAATCCCAAATCCTAAAATAAATCCCAAATCCCAAAACTAATCCCAAATCCCAAAATAAATCCCAAAATAAATCCCAAATCCCCCAAAAAAACCCCAAATCCCAAACCGGATCCTGGATCCTAAAAAAACCCCAAATCCAACCCAAAAAACCCCTCAAGCCCCAAATCCCAAAAAAAGACTCCAAAACCCCCCTCAAATCCCAAAAAACCCCAAATCAAAAGAAATCCCAAATCCTAAAAATACCCAAATCTCAAAGAAATCCCAAAAAACCCCAAATTCCACCCCCAAAAACCCCCAAAATCCTAAAAAAAATTCCCAAATCCCAAAAAAAACCCCAAATTCCACCCCCAAAAATCCCCGAAATCCTAAAAAAAAATTCCCAAATCCCAAAAAAAACCCCAAATTCCACCCCCAAAAATCCCCGAAATCCTAAAAAAATTCCCAAATCCCAAAAAACCCCCAAATTCCACACCCAAAAATGCCCCAAAAATCCCCAAAAAACCCAAATTCGAAAAAAAATCCCAAATCCCCCAAGAAAAACCCCAAATTCCAACCCCAAAATGTCCAAAAAATCCCCAAAAATAAAAAAAAACCCCTAAAAATCCCCCCAAAATGCCAAATCCCCCCAAAATAATCCCAAAAAATTCCAAAAAAAATCCCAAAAATCCCAAATCCCAAGAAAAAACCCCAAAAATCTCCAAAAAAATCCCAAATCCCAAAAAATCCCTCCCAAAAATCCCAAATCCCTCCTTAAAAATCCCTTAAAAATCCACTTAAAATCCACTTAAAAACCCCTTAAAAACCCTTTAAAAAACCCTTTAAAACCCCCCAAATCCCAACATAAACCCCCCAGAATTCCCAGATTTTCCCAATTTCCCCGGATTTTTGGGAATTCCGGGGTTTTCCCCGGAATTTGGCACCTCCTGGACGTGGAGCCGGAGGCCGGGGTTCCCCAGGAGGGTTCCCAGCAGCGCCAGGAAGGGAAATCCCAAAAGGGCCCCAAAGGCCAAAAACAACCCCTGAAAATCCCCAAAAAATCCCAAATACCCCCAGAAATCCTCAAAAATCCCCAAAAATCCCAAATCCTCCCCAAAAAATCCCTAAAAATGCCAAAAAATCCCCTAAAAATCCCCTAAAAATCCCCCCAAAATCCCAAATTTCCCCAAAATAATCCCAAAAAAATCCCCCAAGAAATTCTCAAAAAATCAAAAAAAAATCCCAAAAATCCCAAATCCCAAGAAAAAACCCAAAAATCCCAAAAAAATCCCAAATCCCAAAAAATCCCCCCCCAAAAAATCCCAAATCCCTCCTTAAAAATCCCTTAAAATCCACTTAAAAATCCCTTAAAATCCCCTTAAAACCCCCCAAATCCCAACATAAACCCCCCAGAATTCCCAGATTTTCCCAATTTCCCCGGATTTTTGGGAATTCCGGGGTTTTCCCGGGAATTTGGCACCTCCTGGACGTGGAGCCGGAGGCCGGGGTTCCCCAGGAGGGTTCCCAGCAGCGCCAGGAAGGGAAATCCCAAAAGGGCCCCAAAGCCCAAAAACAACCCCTGAAAATCCCAAAAAAATCCCCAAAAAATCCCAAATCCCCCCCAAAAATCCTCAAAAATCCCCAAAAAATCCAAATCCCCCCAAAAATCCCAAAAAATCCCCCCAAAATCCCAAATCCCCCCTAAAAATCCCAAAAAAATCCTCAAAAAATCCCAAAAAAATCCAAAAAAAATCCCAAAAATCCCAAATCCCCCCCAAAATCCTCAAAAATCCCCAAAAAATCCAAATCCCCCTAAAAATCCCCAAAAATGGCAAAAAATCCCCTAAAAATGCCCCAAAATCCCAATTCCCCCCTAAAAATCCCCAAAAAATCCTCAAAAAATCCCCCAAAAATAAAAAAAAATCCCAAAAATCCCAAATCCCCCCAAAAATCCTCAAAAATCCCCAAAAATCCAAATCCCCCAAAAAATCCAAAAAATCCCCAAAAATGGCAAAAAATCCCCTAAAAATCCCCCCAAAATCACAAATCCCCCCTAAAAATCACAAAAAAATCCCCAAAAAATCCCCCAAAAATCCAAAAAAAATCCCAAAAATCCCAAATCCCCCCAAAATCCTCAAAAATCCCCAAAAATCCAAATCCCCAAAAAAAACCCAAATCCCCCCAAAAATGCAAAAAAATCTTCTAAAAATCCCCTAAAAATCCTTCAAAAATCCAAAAAAAATCCCAAAAATCCCAAATCCCCCTAAAAATCCTCAAAAATCCCCAAAAATCCAAATCCCCCAAAAAATCCAAAAAAATCCCAAAAAATGGCAAAAAATCCCAAAAAAATCCCCCAAAAATGCCAAAAAAAACCCCCAAAAAATCCCCCAAAAATGGCAAAAAATTCCCAAAAAATCCCCCAAAAATGGCAAAAAATCCCCAAAAAATCCCCCAAAAATGCCAAAAAATCCCAAAAAAATCCTAAACCCCAAAAAATCCCTAATCCTCACCAAAATAATCCCCAAAAAAATCCCAAATCCCAAAAATCCCCCAAAAAATCCCCCCTTAAAATCCCAAATCCCTCCTTAAAAACTCCTTAAAAAACCGCTAAAATCCCCTTAAAAATCCCCCAAAACCTCCCCAGAATTCCCAGGTTTTCCCAATTTCCCCGGATTTTTGGGAATTCCGGGGTTTTCCCGGGAATTTGGCACCTCCTGGACGTGGAGCCGGAGGCCGGGGTTCCCCAGGAGGGTTCCCAGCAGCGCCAGGAAGGCGGCTCCGAGCGCCAGCAGCGCGCAGCGGTTGTAGAACGGCAGCGGCTCCTCCTGCGCCAGATCCTGATGGGATGGAAGGGAAAGAAAAATGGGAATATCCCGGAAAATCATGGGAAAAATTCCCAAAGAAATCCCGGGAAAAATCCCCCCCAAAATCCTGAAACATCAAAAAAAGTTACGGAGAAAAATCCCCCAAAATTCCTGAAAAATTCCAGAAAAATTCCAGAAAAATTCCCCCCAAAATTCCCGAAAAATTCTCCCAAAATTCCCAAAAAATTCTCCCAAAATTCCCACCTAAAAATTCTCCCAAAATTCCCAAAAAATTCTCCCAAAATTCCCAAAAAATCCCCCCAAAATCCCGAAAAATCAAAAAAAGTTACGGAGAAAAACCCAAAAAAATCACGGGAAAAAAACCCCAAAAAATCCCTGGAAAAATTCCTGGAAAAATCCCCCAAAAAATATCCTGAAAAATTCTCCCAAAATTCTTTCAAAATTCCCAAAAAGTCCCCCCAAAAAATCACGGAAAAAACCCAAAAAAATCACAGAAGAAAACCCAATAAAAATTCTGGAAAAACAAACCGGAAAAATCACCGAAAAATTCCGGAAAAATAAAAAAAAAATTCCAAAAAAATCCCCCCAAAATTCCCGAAAAATTCTCCCAAAATTCCCGAAAAATTCTCCCAAAATTCCCAAAAAATTCTCCCAAAATTCCCAAAAAATTCTCCCAAAATTCCCGAAAAATTCTCCCAAAATTCCAAAAAAATTCCCCCAAAATCCCGAAAAATCAAAAAAAAGTTACGGAGAGAAACTCAAAAAAATCATGGAAAAACCCCCCCAAAAAATCCCTGGAAAAATTCCTGGAAAAATCCCCCCAAAATATCCTGAAAAATTCTCAAAAAATTCCCAAAAAGTCCCCCCAAAAAATCACAGAAAAAACCCAAAAAAATCACAGAAAAACCCCCCCCCAAAAATTCCCAGACAAAAAAAATCCCGGAAAAAATCCCCCAAAATTCCTGAAGAATTCCAGAAAAATTCCAAAAAAATCCCCCCAAAATTCCCGAAAAATTCTCCCAAAATTCCCAAAAAATTCCCCCAAAATCCCGAAAAATCAAAAAAAGTTACAGAGAAAAACCCAAAAAAATCATGGAAAAACCCCCCCAAAAAATCCCTGGAAAAATTCCTGGAAAAATCCCCCAAAAAATATCCTGAAAAATTCTCCCAAAATTCCCCCCAAAATTCCCAAAAAGTCCCCCCCAAAAAATCATGGAAAAAACCCAAAAAAATCACAGAAAAAAAACCCCCAAAAACTTCTCAGACAAAAATAATTCCGGAAAAAATCCCCCAAAATTCCTGAAAAATCCCCCCAAAATTCCCGAAAAATTCTCCCAAAATTCCCGAAAAATTCTCCCAAAATTCCCGAAAAATTCTCCCAAAATTCCCAAAAAATTCTCCCAAAATTCCCAAAAAATTCTCCCAAAATTCCCGAAAAATTCTCCCAAAATTCCAAAAAAATTCCCCCAAAATCCCGAAAAATCAAAAAAAGTTACGGAGAAAAACCCAAAAAAATCATGGAAAAACCCCCCCAAAAAATCCCTGGAAAAATTCCTGGAAAAATCCCCCAAAAAATATCCTGAAAAATTCTCCCAAAATTCTCTCAAAAGTCCCAAAAAGTCCCCCCCAAAAAATCATGGAAAAAACCCAAAAAAATCACAGAAAAAAACCCAATAAAAATTCTGGAAAAACAAACCGGAAAAATCACCCAAAAATTCCGGAAAAATAAAACAAAAATTCCAAAAAAATCCCCCCAAAATTCCTGAAAAATTCTCCCAAAATTCCCGAAAAATTCTCCCAAAATTCCCGAAAAATTCTCCCAAAATTCCAAAAAAATTCTCCCAAAATTCCCGAAAAATTCTCCCAAAATTCCCGAAAAATTCTCCCAAAATTCCAAAAAAATCCCCCCAAAATCCCGAAAAATCAAAAAAAGTTACGGAGAGAAACTCAAAAAAATCATGGAAAACCCCCCCCAAAAAATTTCTGGAAAAATCCCTGGAAAAATCTCCGAAAAATATCCTGAAAAATTCTCCCAAAATTCTCTCAAAATTCCCAAAAAGTCCCCCCCAAAAAATCACGGAAAAAACCCAAAAATATCACAGAACAAAAACCCCCAAAAAATTCCCAGACAAAAAAAATCCCGGAAAAAATCCCCCAAAATTCCTGAAAAATTCCAGAAAAATTCCCAAAAAATCCCCCCAAAATTCCAAAAAAAGTTCTCCCAAAATTCCCGAAAAATTCTCCCAAAATTCCCAAAAAATCCCCCCAAAATTCCAAAAAAATTCTCCCAAAATTCCAAAAAAATTCTCCCAAAATTCCCGAAAAGTCCCCCAAAAAAATCACAGAAAAAAACTCCAAAGAAATCCAGGAAAAATTCCCAAGGATTCCCGGAATTCCAGGAATTCTGTACCTGCAGGGCGAGCGCGAGGCGCACAAGGTCAACGATGACGTCATCGCTGGAAAATCCCAAATTCCCCCCAAAATGCCCTAAAAATCCCAAAAAAAATCCCCAAAATTTCCCCAAAAAATCCTTAAAAATCCCAAAAAATTCCAAAAAAAATCCCTAAAAATCCAAAAAAATTCCCCAAAATTCCCAAAGATTCCCAGAATTCCGGGAATTCCGTACCTGCAGGGCAAGCACGAGGCGCACCAGGTCGACGATGACGTCATCATTGGAATATCCCAATTTCCACCAAAAAATACCCTAAAAATCTGCCAAAATCCCCAAAAAAATCCCCCAAATCCTCCAAAATTCCCCAAAATATTCCCAAAGATTCCCAGAATTCCGGGAATTCCGTACCTGCAGGGCGAGCACGAGGCGCACGAGGTCAGCGATGACGTCATCAGTGGAATATGTCAAATTCCCCCCAACAAAATCCAAAAAAAAATAAAAAAAAATCCCCAAAATTCAAAAAAAAACTCTAAAAATCCAACAAAAATTCCCCAAAAAATCTCCAAAATTCCCCAAAATATTCCCAAAGATTCCCAGAATTCCGGGATTTCCGTACCTGCAGGGCGAGCACGAGGCGCATGAGGTCGACGATGACGTCATCGCTGGAAAATCCCAAATTCCCCCCAACAAAATCCCCAAAAAATCCCCCAAAAATCCAAAAAAATCCCCAAAAAATCCCCAAAATCCCCAAAAAATTCCCGCAGAATTCCCAAAGATTCCCAGAATTCCGGGATTTCCGTACCTGCAGGGCGAGTACGAGGCACACAAGGTCAGCGATGACGTCATCATTGGAATATGCCAAATTCCCCCCAATAAAATCCAAAAAAAATCCAAAAAAATCCCCAAAATTCCAAAAAAAATCCCTAAAAATCAAAAAAAAATTCCCCAAAATCCCCCAAAATATTCCCAAGCATTCCCAGAATTCCGGGATTTCCGTACCTGCAGGACGAGCACGAGGCGCATGAGGTCAGCGATGACGTCATCATTGGAATATGCCAAATTCCCCCCAACAAAATCCAAAGAAAAATAAAAAAAAATCCCCAAAATTCCCCAAAAAATCCCCAAAATTCCCCAAAATATTCCCAAAGATTCCCAGAATTCCGGGAATTCCGTACCTGCAGGGCGAGCGCGAGGCGCATGAGGTCGACGATGACGTCATCGCTGGAAAATCCCAAATTCCCCCCAACAAAATCCCCCAAAAAATCCCAAAAAATCCCAAAAAATCCTCCAAAATTCCTAAAGATTCCCAGAATTCCGTGAATTCCAAACCTGCAGGGCGAGCGCGAGGCGCACGCGGTCGACGATGACGTCATCATTGGAATATCCCAATTTCCCCCAAAAAATATCCTAAAAATCCCCCAAAATTCCCCCCAAAAATCCCAAAAAAAATCCCAAAAAATTCCCCAAAATTCCCAAAGATTCCCATAATTCTGGGATTTCCGTACCTGCAGGGCGAGCACGAGGCGCACCAGGTCGACGATGACGTCATCGCTGGAAAATCCCAATTTCCCCCCAACAAAATCCAAAAAAAATCCAAAAAAAATCCCCAAAATTCCCAAAAAAATCCCTAAAAATCCTCAAAAAAAATTCCCCAAAATTCCCAAAAAAATCCCCAAAATTCCCCAAAATATTCCCAAAGATTCCCAGAATTCCGGGAATTCCATACCTGCAGGGCGAGCACGAGGCGCATGAGGTCGACGATGACGTCATCGCTAGAAAATCCCAATTTCCCCCCAAAAATACCCTAAAAATCCCCCAAAATTCCCCCAAAAAATCCCCAAAAAACCCCAAAAAATCAAAAAAAATCCCCAAAACCCCAAAAAATCCTCCAAAATTCCCAAAGTTTCCCAGAATTCCGGGATTTCCGTACCTGCAGGGCGAGCACGAGGCGCACCAGGTCGACAATGACGTCATCATTGGAATATCCCAAATTCCCCCCAACAAAATCCCCCCAAAAAATCCCCCAAAATTCCCCCAAAAAATCCAAAAAAATCCAAAAAAAATCCCCAAAATCCCAAAAAATCCTCCAAAATTCCCCAAGATTCCCAGAATTCCGGGATTTCCGTACCTGCAGGGCGAGCACGAGGCGCACCAGGTCGACGATGACGTCATCGCTGGCCAGCTCCAGGCTCAGCAGCGCCAGGAGTCGGAAAAGGGCCTGGAAATGTTCCCGGGAATTGTTCCCTTCCCGGGAGAGCAGGAAAATGTGCCGGAAGAGCTGCGGGCCGTGCTGTGGGAACATTCCAGAAATTCCTTGGGATTACGGGGGGGTTCCGTAAAAATTTTTGGGGAATTTTTTGGGATTTTTTGGGATTTTTTAAAAAATTTTTGGGGGATTTTTTTGAGAATTTTGGGAATTTTTGGGGTATTTTTTTGTATATTTTTAGGAATTTTGGGGGGAAATTTTGGGAATTTTTTGGGATTTTTGGGGGGATTTTGGGGGGTTTTTTTGGGAATTTTTAAAAAATTTTTTGGGATTTTTTGGGGGATTTTTTTTTTAATTTTGGGAATTTTTGGAGTTTTTTTTGTATATTTTTAGGAAGGTTTGGGGGAAATTTTGGGAATTTGGGGGGGAATTTTGGGGGGAAATTTTGGAATTTTTTTGGGATTTTTGGGGGATTTTTTTTGGAATTTTTTGAGATTTTTTGGGGAAGTTTTGGGGGGAATTTTTTCGGATTTTTTGGGGATTTTTTTTGAATTTTGGGAATTTTTGGGTTATTTTTTTGTATATTTTTAGGAATGTTTGGGGGAAATTTTGGGAATTTAGGGGGAATTTTAGGGGATTTTGAGGGGAAATTTTGGGGTTTTTTTGGAATTTTGGGGGGATTTTTTTTGGAATTTTTTGAGATTTTTTTTTTTGGGAAATTTTGGGGGTTTTGGGGGCATTTTTTGGGATTTTTTGGGGGTATTTTTGGGGGGTTTTTTTGGGAATTTCTTTTGGAATTTTTGGGGATTTTTTGGGATTTTTTTTGGAAATTTTGGAAATTTTTTGGGAAATGTTTTGGGATTTTTGGGGACTTTTTTGGAATTTTGGGGGGGAATTTTTTGAAGGAATTTTTTTGGATTTTTTTGGGGAATTTTTGGCATTTTTTGGGATTTTTTGGGGGATTTTTTTTAGGAATTTTGGGAATTTTTGGGGTATTTTTTTGTATATTTTTACGAATGTTTGGGGGAAATTTTGGGAATTTTGGGGGGAATTTTGGGGGGAAATTTTGGGGTTTTTTTGGAATTTTGGGGGGATATTTTTTGGAATTTTTTGAGATTTCTTGGGGAAATTTTGGGGTTTTGGGGGCATTTTTTGGGAGTTTTTGGGGTATTTTGGGGGTTTTTTTTGAATTTTGAGGAATTTTTGCATAATTTTTGGGAATTCCTTGAGATTTTTTTGAGGTTCCTTGGAATTTTAGGAAAACTTTTGGGAACTTCTGGGGATTTGGGGGAATTCTTTGGGATTTTGGGATTTTTGGGGATTTTTTTAGGAATTCTTGGGGATTTTTTGGGGATTTTGGGGGATTCTTTGGGAATTGTTTGGGATTTTTTAGGTTTCCTTGGGATTTTAGGGGGATTTTTGGGGAACTTTTGGTGATTTTGGGGGAATTCTTTGGGATTTTGGGGATTTTGTGGGAATTCTTGGGGATATTTTGGAGGATTTTGGGGAATTCTTTGGGATTTGGGATTTCTTGGGGGGGATTTTTTAGGAATTGTGGGGGATTTTTTTTGGGATTCTTGGGGATTTTGGGGAATTCTTTGGGAATTGTTGGCGATTTTGGGGATTTTTGGGAATTCTTTGGGATTTTGGGGATTTCTTTGGGAATTGTTGGCGATTTTGGGGTTTTTTTGGGGATTTTTGGGAATTCTTTGGGATTTTGGGGATTTTTGGGAATTCTTGGGGGTTTTTTTGGAGATTCTTCACAGGATTTTTTGGGATTTCTGGGAATCCTTTAGGATTTTGGGGTTTTTTTGGGGGGGGAATTCTTTGGGGCTGAGAATTTTTAGGGACCATAAATTCCCGCGTGGGGACGTGAATTTCCAACCGGGAAAAGCGGGAATTTGGGAAGAAATCGGCAAAATTCCACGGAAAACGTGGAGAGGCCGGAATTCCCGGCTTTGGAGGCTCGGGAATTTGGGAAAAGTTGGGAATTTTTCCCGGGATTTTCCAGAACCTTCTTCATGAAGACGGAATCCTGGCGGGAACATTTCTCCACCTTCAGCTTCAGCACGGAGACGTCGCTGACGGAGCTGCAGGAAAAACAAAAACAACAATTCCCGGGAAAATCCGGGAAATTCAGGAATTCCCGGGAAAAATCCGGGAAATTCAGGAATTCCTGGGAAAAATCCGGGAAATTCAGGAATTCCCGGGAAAAATCCGGGAAATTCAGGAATTCCCGGGGTCGGATCCGTCCCGGAGCATCCAAAGGGAGGGGGGAAAAAAAAACCCCTTGGAAAACTCATCCTGATCCCAAATATCCTGGATTTCCCCATCCCAGATTTTCCTTCCTGGGTTGGATTTTACCAGGAAAAATCTGGAAAAGTTTTGGGGGAAATTTAGGGAAAATTCCTGAAAAAAATCTGGGAAAATTAGGAAAAAAATCCAGAAAATTCTGGGAAAATTCTGGGAAAATTAGGAAAAAAATTCCAGAAGATTCTGGGAAAATTCTGGGGAAAATTCCGGAAAAATTTCTGGGAAAATTCTGGAAAAAAATCCAGAAAATTCTGGAAAAACTCGGGAATTCTCGGTGCTGGATGGGACGGATCCATCCCAGAAAATCCAATGGAAAAAAAACTCTTGGAAAGCCCATCCCAAATCCCAGGTATCCCGGATTTCCCTTTTCCCTGGATCCTCCGTGATCCCATCCCGGATTTCCCTTTGTGGAATTCCCAGGGAAAATTCCCAGGGGAAAAAATTCCAGGGGAAAAAATTCCTGGGGGAAAAAAAATCCAGGGAAAAAAATTCCTGGGGGAAAAAAAATCCAGGGAAAAAAATTCCTGGGGGAGGAAAAAATTCCCAGGGGAAAAAAAATCCTGGGGGAAAATTCCTGGTGGAAAAATATTTGGGGAAAAAAATCCTGGAAAGAAATCCCAGGGGAAAATCCTTGGGGAAAAAATTCCTGGGGAAAAAAATCTTGAGGGGAAAAAATTTCCAGGAAAAAAAATTCCAGGGGAAAAAAAAATTCCCGGGGGAAAAAAATTCCAGGGGGAAAAAATTCCAGGGGGAAAAAAAATCCAGGGAGAAAAAAATTCCAGGGGAAAAAAAATTCCCGGGGGAAAAAAAATTCCAGGGGGAAAAAATTCCAGGGGAAAAAATTCCAGGGGGAAAAAATTCCAGGGGGAAAAAAAATCCAGGGGAAAAATTCCTGGGGAAAATCCTTGGAGGGGAAAAATTCCCAGGGGGAAAAATTCCTGGGGAAAAAAATTCCTGGGAAAAAAATTCCAGGGGGAAAAAATCCTTGGGGTAAAAAAATTCCCGGAGGAAAACAAAATCCAGGGAAAAAAATTCCAGGGAGAAAAAATTTCCCTGGAGGGAAAAATCTGGGGAGAAAATTCCTGGTGGAAAATCTTTGGGAAAAAATTCCTGGGAAAAAATTCCTGGAGAGGAAAATCCCTGGGAAAAAAAATCCTGGGGGAAAATTCCTGGTGGAAAAATATTTGGGGAAAAAAATCCTGGAAAGAAATCCCGGGGGAAAATCCTTGGGAAAAAAAATCTTGAGGGGAAAAAATCTTGAGGGGAAAAAATTTCCAGGAAAAAAAATTCCAGGGGGAAAAAATTCCAGGGGGCAAAAAATTCCAGGGGGAAAAAATTCCAGGGGGAAAAAATTCCAGGGGGAAAAAAAATTCCAGGGGGAAAAAATTCCAGGGGGAAAAAATTCCAGGGGAAAAATTCCTGGGGAAAATCCTTGGAGGGGAAAAATTCCCGGGGGGAAAAATTCCTGGGAGAAAATTCCAGGGGAAAAAAATTCCAGGGAAAAAAAATTCCAGGGGGAAAAAAATTCCAGGGGGAAAAAAATTCCAGGGGGAAAAAAAATTCCAGGGGGAAAAAAATTCCAGGGGGAAAATAATTCCAGGGGGAAAAAATTCCAGGGGAAAAAAATTCCAGGGGAAAAATTCCTGGGGAAAATCCTTGGAGGGGAAAAATTCCAGGGGGAAAAAATTCCAGGGGGAAAAAATTCCAGGGGGAAAAAAATTCCAGGGGGAAAAAATTCCAGGGGGAAAAAATTCCAGGGGGAAAAAAATTCCCGTGTTTGGAGGCTGAGGAATTTGGGAAAATTTGGGAATTTTTCCCAGGATTGAATCGGCGGGAATTTTTGGGATGAGTTTTTGGGCTGAATTCCCGGGATTTGGGGGTACCTGGCGGGGCTGAAGCTGGGGCCGTTGCCGTGGCGATCGATGAAGCTGCAGAGAATTTCCAGGACAAAAATTCGGATTTCGGGATCCTCCAGGAGCGCGGCCGAGAGGAGCCGGTCCAGGAAGGCGCTGGGGAGAGCGGTGAGGAGGCTGCTGCTCTGGAATCCCGCCGAAACCTGGGAGAAACAGCCGGAAAAACAACCGGAAAAATGGGGAAAATTGGGAAAAATGGGGGAAATTGGGAAAAATGGGGAAAATTGGGAAAAATGGGGGAAATTGGGAAAAATGGGGAAATTGGGAAAAATGGGAAAAACAACGGGAAAAAATGGTGAGAAAAACAGGGAAAATGGGAGAGGAGGCTGCTGCTCTGGAATCCTGCGGAAACCTGGGAGAAACAGCCGGAAAAACAACTGGAAAAATGGGAAAAACAACCGGAAAATGGGGGAAATTGGGAAAAATTGGGAAAATTGGGAAAAACAATGGGAGAAACGGTGAGAAAAACAGGGAAAATGTGAAAGAGCGGTGAGGAGGCTGCTGCTCTGGAATCCTACAGAAACCTGGGAGAAACAACGGAAAAAACAACGGGAAAAATGGGAAAAACAACTGGAAAATGGGAAAAATTGGGAAAAACAATGGGAAAAATGGTGGGAAAACAGGGAAAATGGGAGAGGAGGCTGCTGCTCTGGAATCCCGCCGAAACCTGGGAGAAACAACCGGAAAAACAATGGGGAAAAATCTGAGAAAAATGGGAAAATTGGGAAAAACAACCGGAAAATGGGAAAAATTGGGAAAAATGGGAAAATTGGGAGAAACAATGGGAGAAATGGTGAGAAAAACAGGGAAAATGGGAAAGAGCGGTGAGGAGGCTGCTGCTCTGGAATCCTGCGGAAACCTGGGAGAAACAACCGGAAAAATGGGAAAAACAACGGGAAAAACAACGGGAAAAATGGTGATAAATCTGAGAAAAATGGGAAAATTGGGAAAAACAAGGGGAAAATTGTGAAAAACAACCGGAAAATGGTGAAAATCTGAGAAAAATGGGAAAATTGGGAAAAACAATGGGAAAAACAACCAGAAAATGGTGAAAATTGTGAAAAAACCCCAGGAAAATGGGAAAAATCTGCGAAACATGGGAAAATTGGGAGAAAAAATGGGAAAAACAATGGGAAAAATGGGAGAAACAATGGGAAAAATGGGGAAAACAACCGGAAAACTGGGAGAAACAATGGGAAAAATGGTGGGAAAACAACGGGAAAATGGGAGTGGAGGCTGCTGCTCTGGAATCCCACCGAAACCTGGGAGAAACAACCGGAAAAACAATGGGGAAAATTGGGAAAAACAACCGGAAAAATGGGGAAAACAACCGAAAAATGGGAAAAATTGGGAAAAATTGGGAAAAACAAGGGAAAAAATGGGAAAAACAATGGGAAAAATGGTGGGAAAACAGGGAAAATGGGAGAGGAGGCTGCTGCTCTGGAATCCCACAGAAACCTGGGAGAAACAACCGGAAAAACAACCGGAAAAATGGGGAAAATTGGGAAAAATGGAAAAATTGGGAAAAAAAACGGGAAAAATGGGAAAAACAACGGGAAAAATGGTGAGAAAAATTGGGAAAATGGGAAAGAGCGGTGAGGAGGCTGCTGCTCTGGAATCCTGCGGAAACCTGGGAGAAACAACCGGAAAAATGGGAAAAACAACCAGAAAAACAACGGGAAAAATGGTGAAAATCTGAGAAAAATGGGAAAATCGGGAAAAACAATGGGAAAAACAACCAGGAAATGGTGAAAATTGGGAAAAAACCCCAGGAAAACGGGAAAAATCTGCGAAACATGGGAAAATTGGGAGAAACAATGGGAAAAATGGTGAGAAAAACAATGGGAAAAATGGGAAAGACAACCGGAAAATTGGGAGACACAGTGGGAAAAATGGTGGGAAAACAGGGAAAATGGGAGAGGAGGCTGCTGCTCTGGAATCCTGCGGAAACCTGGGAAAAACAATCGGAAAAACAACCGGAAAATGGGAAAAATTGGGAAAAATGGGAAAATTGGGAGAAACAATGGGAGAAATGGTGAGAAAAACAGGGACAATGGGAAAGAGCGGTGAGGAGGCTGCTGCTCTGGAATCCTGCGGAAACCTGGGAGAAACAACCGGAAAAATGGGAAAAACAACCGGAAAAACAACGGGAAAAATGGTGAAAATCTGAGAAAAATGGGAAAATCGGGAAAAACAATGGGAAAAACAACCAGGAAATGGTGAAAATTGGGAAAAAAACCAGGAAAACGGGAAAAATCTGCGAAACATGGGAAAATTGGGAGAAAAAATGGGAAAAACAATGGGAAAACTGGGAGAAACAATGGGAAAAATGGTGGGAAAACAACGGGAAAATGGGAGTGGAGGCTGCTGCTCTGGAATCCCACCGAAACCTGGGAGAAACAACGGGAAAAACAATGGGGAAAATGGGGAAAAACAACCGGAAAAATGGGGAAAACAACCGGAAAAATGGGGAAAACAACCGAAAAATGGGAAAAATTGGGAAAAATTGGGAAAAACAAGGGGAAAAATGGGAAAAACAATGGGAAAAATGCTGGGAAAACAGGGAAAATGGGAGTGGAGGCTGCTGCTCTGGAATCCCACGGAAACCTGGGAGAAACAACCGGAAAATTGGGAAAAACAACCGGAAAATGGGAAAAATTGGGAAAAATTGGGAAAATTGGAAAAAACAATGGGAGAAACGGTGAGAAAAACAGGGAAAATGTGAAAGAGCGGTGAGGAGGCTGCTGCTCTGGAATCCTACAGAAACCTGGGAGAAACAACGGAAAAAACAACGGGAAAAATGGGAAAAACAACCGGAAAATGGAAAAATTGGGAAAAACAACTGGAAAATGGGAAAAATTGGGAAAAACAATGGGAAAAATGGTGGGAAAACAGGGAAAATGGGAGAGGAGGCTGCTGCTCTGGAATCCCGCCGAAACCTGGGAGAAACAACCGGAAAAATGGGAAAAATCTGAGAAAAATGGGAAAATTGGGAAAAACAACCGGAAAAATGGGGAAAACAAGCGGAAAATGGGGAAAATTGGGAAAAATTGGGAAAAACAACAGGAAAAATGGGAAAAACATGGGGAAAAATGGTGGGGAAACAGGGAAAATGGGAGAGGAGGCTGCTGCTCTGGAATCCCGCAGAAACCTGGGAAAAACAGCCGGAAAAACAACCGGAAAAATGGGAAAAACAACCGGAAAATGGGAAAAATTGGGAAAAACAATGGGAAAAATGGAAAAAACAACAGGAAAAACCCGGAAAAAACCCAGGAAAGAGCGGTGAGGAGGCTGCTGCTCTGGAATCCCGCGGAAACCTGGGAGAAACAACCGGAAAAACAACCGGAAAAATGGGGAAATTGGGAAAAACAACCGGAAAATGGGAAAAACAATGGGAAAAATGGTGGGGAAACAGGGAAAATGGGAAAGAGCGGTGAGGAGGCTGCTGCTCTGGAATCCTGCGGAAACCTGGGAGAAACAGCCGGAAAAATGGGAAAAACAACCGGAAAAATGGGGAAAATTGGGAAAAAATGGGAAAAACAACGGGAAAAATGGGAAAAACAATGGGAAAAATGGTGGGAAAACAGGGAAAATGGGAGAGGAGGCTGCTGCTCTGGAATCCTGCGGAAACCTGGGAGAAACAGCCGGAAAAATGGGAAAAACAACCGGAAAAATGGGGAAAATTGGGAAAAAATGGGAAAAACAACGGGAAAAATGGGAAAAACAATGGGAAAAATGGTGGGAAAACAGGGAAAATGGGAGAGGAGGCTGCTGCTCTGGAATCCTGCGGAAACCTGGGAGAAACAATGGGAAAAATGGGAAAAACAACCGGAAAAATGGGAAAAACAACCGGAAAATGTGGAAAACAACCGGAAAATGGGAAAAATTGGGAAAAATTGGGAAAAACAAGGGGAAAAATGGTGAGAAAAACAGGGAAAATGGGAAAGAGCGGTGAGGAGGCTGCTGCTCAGGAATCCCGCCGAAACCTGGGAGAAACAACCGGAAAAACAACCGGAAAACTGGGGAAAACAACCGGAAAATGGGAAAAATTGGGAAAAATTGGGAAAAACAATGGGAAAAACAATGGGAAAAACAAGGGGAAAAATGGTGGGAAAACAGGGAAAATGGGAGAGGAGGCTGCTGCTCTGGAATCCCGCGGAAACCTGGGAAAAACAACCGGAAAAACAACCGGAAAAATGGGGAAATTGGGAAAAACAACCGGAAAATTGGGGAAAACAACCAGAAAAATGGGGGAAATTGGGAAAAACAATGGGAAAAACAACGGGAAAAAATGGTGGGAAAACAGGGAAAATGGGAGAGGAGGCTGCTGCTCAGGAATCCCACAGAAACCTGGGAAAAACAATGGGAAAAACAACGGGAAAATGGTGAAAATCTGAGAAAAATGGGAAAATTGGGAAAAACAATGGGAAAACAACCAGGAAATGGTGAAAATTGGGAAAAAAACCAGGAAAACGGGAAAAATCTGCGAAACATGGGAAAATTGGGAGAAACAATGGGAAAAATGGGAAAAACAACCGGAAAATTGGGAAAAACAACCAGAAAATGGTGAAAATGTGAGAAAAATGGGAAAATTGGGAAGAACAATGGGAAAAATGGGAAAAACAACCGGAAAATTGGGAGAAACAATGGGAAAAATGGTGGGAAAACAGGGAAAATGGGAGAGGAGGCTGCTGCTCTGGAATCCCACGGAAACCTGGGAGAAACAACCAGAAAAACAACCGGAAAAATGGGAAAAACAACCAGAAAATTGGGAAAAACAACCGGAAAAATGGGAAAAATTGGGAAAAATTGGGAAAAACA
The DNA here is from genome assembly GCF_971803275.1 of Cyanistes caeruleus. Taxonomy (NCBI): domain Eukaryota; kingdom Metazoa; phylum Chordata; class Aves; order Passeriformes; family Paridae; genus Cyanistes; species Cyanistes caeruleus. The sequence continues at coordinate 1,803,877 of NC_141702.1, read as the reverse complement.
AGGGGAAAAATGGTGGGAAAACAGGGAAAATGGGAAAGAGCGGTGAGGAGGCTGCTGCTCTGGAATCCCGCCGAAACCTGGGAGAAACAACCGGAAAAACAACCGGAAAATGGGAAAAATGGGAAAAACAATGGGAAAATTGGGAGAAACAATGGGAAAAATGGTGGGAAAACAGGGAAAATGGGAGTGGAGGCTGCTGCTCTGGAATCCCGCAGAAACCTGGGAGAAACAGCCGGAAAAACAACTGGAAAAATGGGGAAAATTGGGAAAAATGGGAAAATTGGGAAAAACAATGGGAAAAATGGGAAAAATTGGGAAAAATGGTGGGAAAACAACGGGAAAAATGGAGAGAAAAACAGGGAAAATGGGAAAGAGCGGTGAGGAGGCTGCTGCTCTGGAATCCCACCGAAACCTGGGAGAAACAACCGGAAAAACAACCGGAAAAATTGGGAAAATTGGGGAAAATTGGGAAAAACAAGGGGAAAAATTGGGAAAAACAAGGGGGAAAATGGTGGGAAAACAGGGAAAATGGGAGTGGAGGCTGCTGCTCTGGAATCCTGCGGAAACCTGGGAGAAACAACCGGAAAAACCACCGGAAAAATGGGGAAAACAACCGGAAAATGGGAAAAATTGGGAAAAATTGGGAAAAACAACCGGAAAAATTGGGAAAATTGGGAAAAACAACCGGAAAAATGGGGAAAATTGTGAAAAATGGGAAAATTGGGAAAAACAATAGGAAAAAATGGTGAGAAAAACAGGGAAAATGGGAAAGAGCGGTGAGGAGGCTGCTGCTCTGGAATCCCGCCGAAACCTGGGAGAAACAACTGGAAAAACAACCGGAAAATGGGAAAAATTGGGAAAAACAAGGGGAAAATTGGGAGAAACAATGGGAAAAATGGTGGGAAAACAGGGAAAATGGGAGTGGAGGCTGCTGCTCTGGAATCCCGCCAAAACCTGGGAGAAACAACCAGAAAAACAACGGGAAAACTGGTGAAAATCTGAGAAAAATGGGAAAATTGGGAAAAACAACAGAAAAATTGGGAAAAATCTGAGAAAAATGAGAAAATCGGGAAAAACAATGGGAAAAACAACCAGGAAATGGTGAAAATTGGGAAAAAAAACAGGAAAACAGGAAAAATCTGCGAAACATGGGAAAATTGGGAGAAACAATGGGGAAAATGGGAAAAACAATGGGAAAATTGGGAAAAACAACCGGAAAAATGGGAGAAACAATGGGAAAAATGGTGGGAAAACAGGGAAAATGGGAGAGGAGGCTGCTGCTCTGGAATCCCATGGAAACCTGGGAGAAACAACCGGAAAAACAACTGGAAAATTGGGGAAATTGGGAAAAACAACCGGAAAATTGGGAAAAACAAGCGGAAAATGGGAATAATCTGAGAAAAATGGGAAAAACAACGGGAAAAATGGGAAAAAGAACCAGAAAAATGGGAAAAACAACCAGAAACCTGGGAAAAACAACCGGAAAACAATGGGAAAGACAACTGGAAACCTGGGAGAAACAACCAGAAAACAACCGGAAAAATACGGGAAAATGGGAAAGAGCTGTGAGGGGGCTGCGGCTCTGAACATTTTATTTTCATTTATTTTAATTTGTTTTTAATTTAATTTAATTTAATTTAATTTAATTTAATTTAATTTAATTTAATTTTATTTTATTTTATTTTATTTTATTTTTTTTATTTTTATTTTTATTTTATTTTTATTTTATTTTTATTTTATTTTATTTTATTTTATTTTATTTTATTTTATTTTATTTTATTTTATTTTATTTTATTTTATTTTATTTTATTTTATTTTATTTTATTTTATTTTATTTTAGTTTAGTTTAGTTTAGTTTATTTTATTTTATTTTATTTTTATTTTATTTTATTTTATTTTATTTTATTTTATTTTATTTTATTTTATTTTAATTTAATTTATTTTAATTTATTTTAATTTATTTTAATTTGTTTCAATTTATTTCAATTTATTTATGTTCTTTTATTTCATTAATTTTTAATAATCTTATTAATTATTTTGATATTTCAAATTTTAGCATTTCTGAATAATTAATATTAATATTTACCACTTTACATTCATACGTAACATTAATATTAATTACTAATTAATATTAATTTCATAAGAATATTTTAATATCATTAATATATTAATGAGTGCAATTTTATTGATTAATTTCAAATTATTTATTAATACGTGAAATTTTATTGATCGATTTCTAATTGCTATTTATTAATGAGTGCAATTTTATTGATTAATTTCTAATTATTATTTATTAATAAGTGCAATTTTATTGATTGATTTCTAATTGTTATTTATTAATTTCTGCAATTTTAGTGATTGATTTCTAATTGTTATTTATTGATTGCAATTTTATTGATCGATTTCTAATTGTAATTAATTAATGAGTGCAATTTCATTGATCATTTATTTATTAATGGTGCGATTTTATTGATCGATTTTTAATTGTTATTAATTAATTAATTAATTCAATTTTATTGATTAATTACTAATTGTTATTAATCAACAAGTGCAATTAACGAGTGATTAATTTCTAATCATTTATTAAGAAGTGCAATTATTTTGATTAATTTCTAATTGTAATTTATTGAGGAGTGCGATTTGATTGATTGATTACTAATTGTTAATAATTAATGATTTCAATTTCATAGATCCATTTCTAATAGTTATTAATTAATGAGTGCAATTTTATTGATTAATTTCTAATAATTTATTAAGAAGTGCAATTTTTTTATTAATTTCTAATTGTTATTTATTAATGATGCAATTTTATTGATTAATTTCTAATTATTAAATAATTATTTCAAATTTATTGATTGATTTCTAACTGTTATTTATTAATTTGTGCGATTTTATTGATTGATTGTTAATTGTTATTAATTAATGATTTCAATTTCATTGATAGATTTCTAACTCTTATTTATTAAGGAGTGTGACTTTATTGATTAATTTCTAATTTTTATTTATTAATGACGCAATTTTATTGATTAATTACTAATTGTTATTAATTAACGAGTGCAATTTTATTGATTCATTTCTAATTGATTATTAAGAAGTGCAATTTTTGGGATTAATTTCTAATTATTTCTTAATGATTTCAATTTTATTGATTAATTTCAAATTATTTCTTAATGATTTCAATTTTATTGATTAATTTCATATTATTTCTTAATGATTTCAATTTTATTGATTAATTTCATATTATTTATTAATGATTTCAATTTTATTGATTAATTTCATATTATTTCATAATGGTTTCAATTTTATTGATTAATTTCATATTATTTCTTAATGATTTCAATTTTATTGATTAATTTCATATTATTTCTTAATGATTTCAATTTTATTGATTTCCAATTGTTATTAATGAAGGAGTGTGATTTGATTGATTAATTACTAATTAATCAACTCCGGCGTTTCCCACCTGGAGCAGGGATTTCAGGAGCGTCAGCTGCGTCAGCCGGGTCCGGTTCTCCCTGGAAAAGGGAGAAATCCCAAATTCCCAAAAGGATTCCCAGAAATCCCAAATAAATCCCAAATAAATCATGAATAAATCCCAAAAAATCCCAAATAAATCCCAAATAAATCCCAAAAAATCCCAAATAAATCCCAAATAAAACCTGAATAAATCCCAAAAAAATCCCAAATAAATCCTGAATAAATCCCAAATAAATCCCCCCAAAAATCCCAAATAAATCCCCAGAAAATCCCAAATAAATCCCCAGAAAATCCCAAATAAATCCCGAATAAATCCCAAATAAATCCTGAATAAATCCCGAATAAATCCCGAATAAATCCTGAATAAATCCCAAAAAGTCCCAAATAAATCCCAAATAAATCCCGAATAAATCCCGAATAAATCCTGAATAAATCCTGAATAAATCCCAAATAAATCCCAAATAAATCCCAAATAAATCCCAAATAAATCCCAAATAAATCCCCCCAAAAATCCCCGAATAAATCCCAAATAAATCACAATAAATCCCAACAAATCCCAAATAAATCCCCCAAAAAATCCCCAAATAAATCCCGACTAAATCCCAAATAAATCCCAAATAAATCCCAAAAAGTCCCAAATAAATCCCGAATAAATCCCAAATAAATCCTGAATAAATCCAAAAAAAATCCCAAATAAATCCCAAATAAATCCTGAATAAATCCCAAATAAATCCCGAATAAATCCTGAATAAATCCCAAATAAATCCCAATAAATCCCAAATAAATCCCAAATAAATCCCGAATAAATCCCAAAAAAATCCCAAATAAATCCCGAATAAATTCCAATAAATCCCAAATAAATCCCAAATAAATCCCGAATAAATTCCAATAAATCCCAATAAATCCCGAATAAATCCCAAATAAATCCCAAATAAATCCCGAATAAATCCCGAATAAATCCCAAATAAATCCCAAATAAATTCCAATAAATCCCAAATAAATCCCAAATAAATCCCAAATAAATTCCAATAAATCCCAATAAATCCCGAATAAATCCCGAATAAATTCCAATAAATCCCAAATAAATCCCGAATAAATCCCAAAAAAATCCCAAAAAAATCACAAATAAATCCCAAATAAATCCCTCAAAAAATCCCCGAATAAATCCCAAATAAATCACAATAAATCCCAAAAAATCCCAAATAAATCCCCCAAAAAATCCCCAAATAAATCCCGAATAAATCCCGAATAAATCCCAAATAAATCCTGAATAAATCAAAAAAAAATCCCAAATAAATCCCAAATAAATCCTGAATAAATCCCAAATAAATCCCAAATAAATCCCGAATAAATCCCAAATACATCCTGAATAAATCCCGAATAAATCCCAAAAAAATCCCAAATAAATCCCCCAAAAAATCCCAAATAAATCCCGAATAAATCCCAAAAAATCCCGAATAAATCCCAAATAAATCCCAAAAAGTCCCAAATAAATCCTGAATAAATCCCGAATAAATCTCAATAAATCCCAAATAAATCCCCAATAAATCCGAATAAATCCCAAATAAATCCCAAATAAATCCCGAATAAATCCCGAATAAATCACAATAAATCCCAAATAAATCCCAAATAAATCCAAAATAAATCCCAAATTCACGAATAAATCCCAAATAAAACCTGAATAAATCCCAAATCAATCCTGAATAAATCCCGAATTAATTCCAATAAATCCCAAATAAATCCTGAATAAATCCCCCCAGAAATTCGAAATTCCCAAATGAATTCCCAGAAATCCCAAAAAAATCCCTAAAAAAAAAAAAAAATTCCCAATCCCCAAAAAATCCCAAAAAAATCCCCCAAAATTCCCCAAATCCCAAAAAAATCCTCAGAAATTCCTCAAAATCCCCAAAAAAATCCTCAGAAATCCTGAAAAATCCTTAAAAATCCCCCCAAAAATCTCCCAAATCCCAAAAAATCTCCCAAATCCCAAAAAAATCCTTAAAAATTCCTAAAAAATCCTTAAAAATCCCAAATAAAAATCCCCAAATAAATCCCAACCCCCCCCTCCCCCCAAATCCCAAAAATTCTGGGAATTTGGGAATTATTGGAATTATTTGGGAATTTTTGGAATTCTGGGAATTATTTGAGAATTATTTGGGAATTTTGGGAATTATTTGGGAATTTTTGGAATTTGGGCATTCTGGGAATTATTCGGGAATTATTTGGGAGTTTTGGGAATTATTTGGGAATTTTGGGAATTATTTGGGGATTTTGGGAATTATTTGGGAATTCCGGGAATTTTTTGGGAATTTTGGGAATTCTGGGAATTATTTGAGAATTATTTGGGAATTTGGGGAATTATTTGGGAATTCCAGGAATTATTTGGGAATTTTGGGAATTCTGGGAATTATTTGGGAATTTTGGGAATTTGGGAATTCTGGGGATTTCAGGAATTCGGGAATTTGGGAATTACTTGGGAATTACTTGGGAATTACGGGAATTCTGGGAATTATTGGGGAATTTTTGGGAATTATTTGGGATTTGGGGGAATTTTGGGGAATTTGGGAATTCCGAGAATCTGGGAACTTGGGAATTTGGGAATTCTGGGGATTATTTTGGAATTTTTGGGAATTATTTGGGATTTTTGGGAATTTTGGGGAATTTTGGAATTCTGAGAATTTTGGAACTTGGGAATTTTGGGAATTCTGGGGATTATTTGGGAATTTGGGGAATTCTGGGAATGATTTGGGAATTCTGGGAATTATTTGGGAATTTTAGGAATTATTTGGGAATTTTGGGAATTATTTGGGAATTCCGGGAATTTTGGGGAATTTCAGAATTCCGACAACCTGACAACTTGGGAATTCTGTGAATTTGGAAATGATTCCAGCCTTATTTGGGAATTATTCAGGAATTTGGGGGGAATTTTGGGAATTTGGGGATTTTGGGAATTCCGGGGATTCCCCGGGAATGTCAGTCGCTCACCGCTGGGCTCCGGGCTCCAGGGAATGCCGGGAGTCGGGAATGGGAATTTTGTTGATGATGAACAGCATCACCTCGGAACGCTGGTACGGCGGCAGGCGCGACGAGAACGAACCTGGCAACAGCCGGAGTGAGAACAACAGCCGGAGTGAGAACAACAGCCGGAGTGAGAACAACAACAACAGCCGGAGTGAGAACAACAGCCGGAGTGAGAACAACAACAACAGCCGGAGTGAGAACAACAGCCGGAGTGAGAACAACAGCTGGAGTGAGAACAGCCGGAGTGAGAACAGCCGGAATAATAACAACAGCCAGAGTGAGAACAGCCGGAATGAGAACAACAGCCAGAGTGAGAACAGCCGGAGTGAGAACAACAACAACAGCCGGAGTGAGAACAGCCGGAGTGAGAACAACAGCCAGAGTGAGAACAGCCGGAGTGAGAACAACAACAGCTGGAGTGAGAACAGCCGGAGTGAGAACAGCCGGAATAATAACAACAACAACAGCCGGAGTGAGAACAACAACAGCCGGAGTGAGAACAACAACAGCCGGAGTGAGAACAGCCGGAGTGAGAACAACAGCCGGAATGAGCATAACAACAACAACAGCCGGGATGAGAACAACAGCCGGAGTGAGAACAGCTGGAGTGAGAACAGCCGGAGTCAGAACAGCTGGAGTGAGAACAACAACAGCCGGAGTGAGAACAGCCGGAATGAGAACAGCCAGAATAACAACAGCAGCCGGAATGAGAACAACAGCCGGAATAACAACAACAACAGCCGGAGTGAGAACAACAGCTGGAATGAGAACAGCAGGAATGAGAACAACAGGCAGAATGAGAACAACAACAGCCGGAAGGAGAACAACAGCTGGAATAACAACAACAGGAATGAGAACAACAGCTGGAGTGAGAACAACAACAGCCAGAAGGAGAACAACAGCCGGAGTGACAACAGGAACGGGAATAACAACAACAGCTGGAATGACAACAGCCGGAATAACGGGAACAACAACAACAGCCGGAATAACAACGGGAACAGGAATAACAACAGCAACAGCCGGAATAACAACAACAGCCGGAATGAGAACGACAGCCGGAATGACAACGGGAATAATGAGAATAACAACAGCCAGAATAACAACAACAGCCGGAATAATGGGAATGACAGCGGGGATGGGAATGATGGGAATGGTGGGAAAGGGGAAATGGGGGAATGGGAATGATGGGAAATACAAGGATGGGAATAACGGGAATGATGGGAATGGGAATGGGAATGGGGAATGGGAATGGGAATGGGAATGGGAATGGGGAATGGGAATGGGGAATGGGAATGGGAATGGGGAATGGGAATGGGGAATGGGGAATGGGGAATGGGAATGGGGAATGGGGAATGGGAATGGGAATGGGGAATGGGAATGGGAATGGGAATGGGGAATGGGAATGGGAATGGGAATGGGAATGGGGAATGGGAATGGGAATGGGGAATGGGAATGGGGAATGGGGAATGGGGAATGGGAATGGGAATGGGGAATGGGAATGGGAATGGGAATGGGGAATGGGGAATGGGGAATGGGAATGGGGAATGGGAATGGGAATGGGGAATGGGGAATGGGGAATGGGGAATGGGGAATGGGGAATGGGGAATGGGAATGGGGAATGGGAAAGGGAATGGGAATAGGGAATGGGAATGGGGAATGGGAATGGGAATGGGGAATGGGAATGGGGAATGGGAATGGGAATGGGGAATGGGAATGGGGAATGGGGAATGGGGAATGGGAATGGGGAATGGGGAATGGGAATGGGAATGGGAATGGGGAATGGGGAATGGGGAATGGGAATGGGGAATGGGAATGGGAATGGGAATGGGAATGGGAATGGGAATGGGAATGGGGAATGGGGAATGGGGAATGGGAATGGGGAATGGGAATGGGAATGGGAATGGGGAATGGGGAATGGGGAATGGGAATGGGGAATGGGGAATGGGGAATGGGGAATGGGGAATGGGAAAGGGAATGGGAATAGGGAATGGGGAATGGGAATGGGAATGGGAATGATGGGAAGGGGAATGGGAATGGGAATAATGGGAATTGGAGAATTTGGGATGGGAATAATGGGAATGGGAATGACGGGAAAGACAAGGATGGGAGAAAAAGGAATGGTGGGAAAGGGGAAATGGAGAAATGGGAATGGTGGGAATGATGGGAAAGATGGGATTAGTGGGAATGGGGAAATGGGAATGATGGGAATAACGGGAATGATGGGAATGGGGAAATGTGGGAATGGTGGGAAAGACAAAAATGGGAGAAAAAGGAATGATGGGATTAGCGGGAACAGGGGAATGGGATGGGAATGATGGGAATGGGATGGGAATGATGGGATTAGTGGGAATGGGAATGATGGAAAAGATGAGGATGGGAGAAAAAGGAATGGTGGGAATGGGGAATGGGAATGGGAATGGGGAATGGGAATGGGAATGGGGAATGGGGAATGGGAATGGGAATGGGAATGGGAATGGGGAATGGGAATGGGGAATGGGAATGGGGAATGGGGAATGGGGAATGGGGAATGGGGAATGGGGAATGGGGAATGGGGAATGGGAATGGGGAATGGGAATGGGAATGGGGAATGGGAATGGGAATGGGGAATGGGAATGGGAATGGGAATGGGAATGGTGGGAAAGGGGAAATGGAGAAATGGGAATGGTGGGAATAACGGGAATGACGGGAATGGGGAAATGTGGGAATGAGGGAATGGTGGGAATGGGAATGATGGGATTAGTGGGAATGGGGGAATGGGATGGGAATAAAGGGAATGATGGGAATGTGGACAGGAATTATGGGAAAGACGAGGATGAGAGAAAAAGGAATAACGGGAATGATGGGAAATGGGAATGGGAAAACAGGGAAAATAATAAAAAAAAAATCCCCCCCAAATCCCAGAAAATCCCAGAAAATCCCAGAAAACCCAAAAATATTCCTAGAAAATCCCAAAATAATCCCAGAAAATCCCACAAAAATCCCAGAAAATAATAATAAAAAAAAAAATCCACAAAAATCCCCCCAAAAATCCCAGAAAATCCAAAAAGAAACCCAGAAAATAAAGGAAAATAATCTCAGTAAATTCCAAAAAAATCCCAGAAAATAAAAAAAAAAATCCCAGAAAATCCCAGAAAAATAAAAAAAAAATCCCCAAAAATAAAAAATAATCCAGAAAATAAAAAAAAAAATCCCAGAAAATCCAAAAAAATCCCAGAAAATAAAAAAAAAAATCCCAGAAAATCCCAGAAAAATAAAAAAAAATCAAAAAAAAATTCCCAGGAAATCCACAAAAATCCCAGAAAATCCCAGAAAAATCCCAGAAAGTCCCAGAACAAATCCCAGAAAATCAAAAAAAATTTCCCAGAAAATCAAAAAAAATCCCAGAAAATCCCAGAAAAATCCCAGAAAAATCCCAGAAAGTCCCAGAACAAATCCCAGAAAATCAAAAAAAATTTCCCAGAAAATCCCAGAAAAATCACAGAAAATCTAAGAAAAATCCCAGAAAAATCCCAGAAAATCCCAGAAAAAATCCTAGAAAATAAAAAAAAAATCCCAGAAAAATCCCAGAAAATCCAAAAAATATTCCCAGAAAATCCAAAAAAATCCCAGAAAATCCCAGAAAAATCCCAGAAAATCCCAGAAAAATCCCAGAAAATCCCACAAAATTCCCAGAAAAAAAAAAATTTCCCAGAAAATCCCAGAAAAATCCCAGAAAATCCCAGAAAAATCCCAGAAAATCCAAAAAATATTCCCAGAAAATCCAAAAAAATCCCAGAAAATCCCAGAAAAATCCCAGAAAATCCCAGAAAAATCCCAGAAAATCCCACAAAATTCCCAGAAAAAAAAAAATTTCCCAGAAAATCCCAGAAAAATCCCAGAAAATCCCAGAAAAATCCCAGAAAATCCAAAAAAATTCCCAGAAAATCCAAAAAAATCCCAGAAAATAAAAAAAAAATCCCAGAAAAATCAAAAAAAATCCAAAAAAATTTCCCAGAAAATCCAAAAAAATCCCAGAAAATAAAAAAAAAATCCCAGAAAAATCCCACAAAATCCCACAAAATTCCCAGAAAATAAAAAAAAATCCCAGAAAATCAAAAAAAATCCCAGAAAAATCCCAGAAAATCCCAGAATTCCCAGAATTCCCCCGAATTCCCGGGAATTGCGGTCTCACCGATGGTTTTGATGATGGCCTCCTGCAGGCCCCAAAATTATCCCAGAGAACCCCCAGAAAATCCCCCAAAATCCCAGGAAAATCCTGGAAAATCCCAGAAAATCCCAGAAAATCCCAGAAAAATTCCAGAAAATAAAAAAAAATCCCAGAAAATCCAAAAAAATCCCAGAAAATCCCAGAAAAATCCCAGAAAAATCCCATAAAATCCCAGAACAAATCCCAGAAAATCCCAGAAAATTCCCATAAAATAAAAAAAAATCCCAGAAAATCAAAAAAAAATCCCAGAAAATCCCAGAAAATCCCACAAAATTCCCAGAAAATAAAAAAAAATTTCCCAGAAAATCCAAAAAAAATCCCAGAAAATCCCAGAAAAATCCCAGAAAATCCCAGAAAAATCCCAGAAAATCCCACAAAATTCCCAGAAAAAATAAAAAATAAAAAAAAATTCCCAGAAAATTCAAAAAAATCCCAGAAAATAAAAAAAAATCCCAGAAAATCCCAGAAAAATCCCAGAAAAATAAAAAAAAAAAAAAATCCCAGAAAATAAAAAAAAAAAATCCCAGAAAATAAAAAAAAAATCCCAGAAAATCCAAAAAAATCCCAGAAAATAAAAAAAAATCAAAAAAAATCCAAAAAACCTTCCCAGAAAATCCAAAAAAATCCGAGAAAATAAAAAAAATTTCCAGAAAATCCCCCAAAATCCCAGAAAATCCCAGAAAATCCCCCAAAAATCCCAGAAAATAAAAAAAAAAATCCCAGAAAATCAAAAAAAAATCCCAGAAAATCCCAGAAAATCCCAGAAAATAAAAAAAAAAATCCCAGAAAATCCCAGAATTCCCAGAATTCCCCGAATTCCCGGGAATTGCGGTGTCTCACCGATGGTTTTGATGACGGCCTCCTGCAGGAGCCGCTCCTGGCGCAGCCGGGGCTCGGAGCCGGGCCCGGGGCTGAGCTGGGAGCTGAGCTCGGCGCTGAGGCGCAGCTGCCGCAGGAGAGTGTTGAACACCTCCAGCACCGTGGGGCCTGCAAAAAAAACGGGAATGGGAGCTGGGATCAGCCCGGAATTTTCCTGGGATTATCCTGAAATTATCCCAGAATTATCCTGGAATTATGCCTGGATTATCCTGGAATTATCCTGGAATTATCCCTGGATTATCCCAGGATTATTCCAGAATTATCCCAGAATCATCCCAGGATTGCACAGGAATTATCCTGGAATTATCCCAGGATTATCCTGGAATTATTCCAGGATTATCCCAGGATTATCCCGGAATTATTCCAGAATTATCCCGGAATTATCCCAGATTATCCCAGAATTGTCTTGGAATTATCCTGAAATTATCCCGGAATTATCTGGGAATTATCCTGGAATTATGCCTGGATTATCCCAGAATTATCCCAGAATTATCCCAGAATTATCCTGGATTTATCCCAGAATTATCCCATGATTATCCCAGAATTATCCAGGAATTATCTCGGAATTATCCCGGAATTATCCCGGAATTATCCTGGAATTATCATGGAATTATCCGAAAATTATCCTGGGATTATCCTGGAATTATCCCCAAATTATCCCCAAATTATCCCAGAATTATCCCTGGATAATGCCAGGATTATCCCATAATTATCCCCAAATTATCCCAGAATTTTCCTGGGATTATCCTGGAATTATCCCCGGATTATCCAGAAATTATCCAGGAATTATCTCGGAATAATCCTGGAATTATCCTGGAATTATCCCGGAATTATCCCGGAATTCCAGGGGATTTCCCCAGGGAAAGGTTTGGGAGAAGCGTTGGAAGTTTTGGGATGAGGAGGAGGGAAGGGAAGGGAATTCCCGGGAAATGGGAATTCCATGGAAATGGGAATTCCCGGGAAATGGAGAATGAGAGGGAAAAACTGGAAAAAGGCTGGAAAATCTGGGAAAATCCCAGAAAATCCCGGAAAATCCAGGAAAAGACAGGAAAAGGCTGAAAAAGTTGGGAAAATCCTGGAAAATCCTGGAAAATCCCAGAAAATCCAGGAAAAGAAAGGAAAAGGCTGGAAAAGTTGGGAAAATCCTGGAAAATCCTGGAAAAGCCAGGAGAAACCTGGAAAACCTGGGAAATGCTGGGAAAAGCCCAGAAAATCCTGGAAAATCCCAGAAAAGATGGGAAAATCCAGTTTTCCCAGAAATCCTGGGATTGCATCCCAGGCTGCTCCAGGAATTTGGGAATTCCGGGAAGGGCCCGGAAGCGATCCAAGAATTCCTGGGATGCTCCAGAGGGGATCCCGAGGAGCTCATTCCGGAGCCTTTTCCAAAGCTGGTCCCAAATTCCAAAGGAAATCCCGGAATTCCGCTCATCCCTGGGAAAACTGGGAATTTTGGGAATGCTGAAGGGGGGAAATGGGAATTTCCTGGATTCCTGTACACGAAAAATGGGGAATTTCCGGGAATTCCTGAATGGGAAAACGGGGAATTTCCTGGATTCCTGTACACGAAAAATGGGGAATTTCCTGGAATTCCTGTACATGGAAAACTGGGAATTTCGGGAATTCCTGAATGGGAAAACAGGGAATTTCCTGGATTCCCATACACAAAAATCAGGGAATTTCCTGCATTCCCCAACAAGGAAAAGAGGGAATTTCCGGGATTCCCAAAGGCGGAAAAGGAGGAATTTCTGGAATTCCTGAAAGAGGAAAACGAGGAATTTTGGGAATTCCTGAATGGGAAAACTGGGAATTTCCTGGATTCCCAAAGACAGAAAACTGGGAATTTCCTGGATTCCTGCACATGAAAAATGGGGAATTTCTGGGAATTCCTGAATGGGAAAACTGGGAATTTCCGTGAATCCCAAAGGCAGAAAACTGGGAATTTCCAGGATTCCTGCACATGGGAAATGGGGAATTTCCGGGATTCCCAAACACAGAAAACTGGGAATTTCTGTGATTCAAGAAGGTGGAAAAGGGGAAATTTCCTGGAATTCCTGAATGGGAAAACTGGGAATTCCTGAAGGCAGAAAATAGGGAATTTCCTGGATTCCTGAACAAGGAAAAGAGGGAATTTCCGTGGTTCCTGAAGGTGGAAAAATGGGGAATTTTGGGAATTCCTGAAGGCAGAAAACTGGGAATTTCCTGGATTCCCGTACACAAAAAATGGGGAATTTCCTGGAATTCCTGAATGGGAAAACTGGGAATTTTGGGAATTCCCAAATGGGAAAACTGGGAATTTCCTGGATTCCCGTACATGGAAAATGGGGAATTTTGGGAATTCCCAAATTGGGAAATGGAGAATTCCCGGGATTGCCGAACACAGAAAAGGAGGAATTTCTGGAATTCCTGAAAGAGGAAAACTGGGAATTTCCTGGAATTCCTGAATGGGAAAACTGGGAATTTCCTGGATTCCCAAACAAGGAAAAGAGGGAATTTCCGTGGTTCATGAAGGAGGAAAACGGGGAATTTCTGGGAATTCCCAAATGGGAAAACTGGGAATTTCCTGGATTCCCGTACACGGAAAACAGGGAATTTTGGGAATTCCCAAATGGGAAAACAGGGAATTTCCTGGATTCTCATACACAAAAAACAGGGAATTTCCGGGATTCCCAAACGCAGAAAAGGAGGAATTTCTGGAATTCCTGAAAGAGGAAAACGAGGAATTTTGGGAATTCCTGAATGGGAAAACTGGGAATTTCCAGGATTCCCGTACACAAAAAACTGGGAATTTTTGGAATTCCCAAATGGGAAAACTGGGAATTTCCTGGAATTCCTTAATGGGAAAACAGGGAATTTTCTGGATTCCCGTACACAAAAAATGGGGAATTTCCTGGAATTCCTGAATGGGAAAACTGGGAATTTCTGGGATTCCTGAACAAGGAAAAGAGGGAATTTTCTGGAATTCCTGAATGGGAAAACTGGGAATTTTCTGGATTCCCATACATGGAAAACTGGGAATTTCCGGGAATTCCTGAAAGGGAAATCAGGGAATTTCCTGGATTCCCGTACACGAAAAATGGGGAATTTCTGGGAATTCCCGAAGGCAAAAAACTGGGAATTTCCAGGATTCCCGTACACGAAAAACGGGGAATTTTCGGGAATTCCTGAAAGGGAAAACTGGGAATTTCCTGGATTCCCGTACATGGAAAATGGGGAATTTTGGGAATTCCCAAATTGGGAAAATGGAGAATTCCCGGGATTGCCGAACATAGAAAAGGAGGAATTTTGGGAATTCCTGAAAGAGGAAAACGAGGAATTTCCTGGAATTTCTGAATGGGAAAACTGGGAATTTCCTGGATTCCTGTACAAGGAAAAGAGGGAATTTCCGTGGTTCATGAAGGAGGAAAATGGGGAATTTCTGGAAATTCCCAAACTGGGAAAACTGGGAATTTCCTGGATTCCAGTACACGGAAAATGGGGAATTTCTGTGAATTCCTGAATGGGAAAACAGGGAATTTCCTGGATTCCGGTACACGGAAAACAGGGAATTTTTGGAATTCCCAAATGGGAAATCAGGAATTTCCAGGATTCCCAGACACAGAAAAGGAGGAATTTCTGGAATTCCTGAAAGAGGAAAACGAGGAATTTCCGGGAATTCCTGAATGGGAAAACTGGGAATTTCCTGGATTCCCATACACGGAAAACGGGGAATTTCCTGGATTCCTGTACACAAAACCCAGGAAATTCCCGGGAATTCCCGGGGAAAAGTGGGAATCGCGTCGTACCCACGGATCCGGAGGCGGCGATGACGGCGGCTTCCGAGAGCACCTCGACGATTCCGGCCCGGATGGGCGCCGCGCTCCGGCTGTTGGCGTC
Organism: Cyanistes caeruleus; assembly: GCF_971803275.1. Taxonomy (NCBI): domain Eukaryota; kingdom Metazoa; phylum Chordata; class Aves; order Passeriformes; family Paridae; genus Cyanistes; species Cyanistes caeruleus. The sequence continues at coordinate 1,788,420 of NC_141702.1, read as the reverse complement.
CAGGTGACCCAGGAGCTGCTGGATCACCAGGTGGGAATGCTGGGGCTGCCGGGAAAACGGGAATCCGGAATTTTCCAAGGGTTTTGGGAAGGGAATTTGGGAGGGAATTCCCAAAATTCCCAAAATTCCCGAAATTCCGCAGGCGTGGAGCGAGCGGATCCCGGTTTTTATTGGGATCCTGTGAAGAAATGATGGAAAACCTGGGGGAGTGGCACAAAATCCTGGGAAAATCCTGGAAAACTCCAGAAAATCCTGGAAAAAATCCTGGAAAACTCCCCCAGAAAAATCCCAGGAAGTCCCATGAAAATTCCAAAAAAAATCCCAGAAAATCATGGAAAAATACAACAAAATCCTGGAAAATCCCAGAAAATTCTGGAAAAATCCAAGGGAATCTGCTGGATCACCAGGTGGGAATGCTGGGGCTGCCGGGGAAACGAGAATCCGGAATTTTCCAAGGGTTTGGGAAGGGAATTCCCAAAATTCCCAAAATTCCGCGGGCGTGGAGCGAGCGGATCCCGGTTTTTATTGGGATCCCGTGAGGAAATGATGGAAAATCATTTTCAAGTGGCACAAAATCCTGGGAAAATCCTGGAAAACTCCAGAAAATTCTGGAAAACCCCAGAAAATCCTGCAAATTCACCAAAAAATCTGGAAAATCCCAGAAAACGCCAGAAAAATCCCAGGAAGCTGCAAAAATCCCATGAAAATTGCAGAAAAAAATCCCAGAAAATCATGAAAAAATACAACAAAATCCTGGAAAATCCCAGAAAATTCTGGAAAAACCCAAGGGAATCTGCTGGATCACCAGGTGGGAATGCTGGGGCTGCCGGGAAAACGGGAATCCGGAATTTTCCAAGGGTTTTGGGAAGGGAATTTGGGAGGGGAATTCCCAAAATTCCCAAAATTCCCGAAATTCCGGGGGCGTGGAGCGGGCGGATCCCGGTTTTTATTAGGATTCCGTGAGGAAGTGATGGAAAACCTGGGGGAGTGGCACAAAATCCTGGGAAAATCATGGAAAACTCCAGAAAACCATGGAAAAAATCCTGGAAAATTCCAGAAAGTTCTGGAAAACCCCAGAAAATTGTGGAGAATTGTGGAAAATCCTGGGAAATCCAAGAAAACCACGGGAAAAAATTACCACAAAAATCCAGGGAAAGCATGGAAAATCCTAGGAGATCCCAGGAAATTGTGGAGAATCATGGAAAATCCTAGAAAATCCTGGAAAAATCCCAGAAAATTCCAGAAAAAATCCCAGAAAATCATGGAAAAATACCCCAAAATCCTGGAAAATGACAGAAAATTCTGGAAAATCCCAGAAAGTCCTGGAAAAACCCAAGGGAATCTGCTGGATCACCAGGTGGGAATGCTGGGGGTGCCGGGAAAACGGGAATCCGGAATTTTCTAAGGCTTTGGGAAGGGAATTCCCGAAATTCCCGAAATTCCGCGGGCGTGGAGCGGGCGGATCCTGGTTTTTATTGGGATCCCTTGAGGAAATGATGGAAAAGTCTGGGAAAGTGGCACAAAATCCTGGGAAAATCCTGGAAAACTCCAGAAAATTCTGGAAAACCCCAGAAAATCCTGGAAATTCACCAAAAAATCTGGAAAATCCCAGAAAACGCCAGAAAAATCCCAGGAAGCTGCAAAAATCCCATGAAAATTGCAGAAAAAAATCCCAGAAAATCATGGAAAAATACAACAAAATCCTGGAAAATCCCAGAAAATTCTGGAAAAACCCAAGGGAATCTGCTGGATCACCAGGTGGGAATGCTGGGGCTGCCAGGAAAACGGGAATCCGGAATTTTCCAAGGCTTTGGGAAGGGAATTTGGGAGGGGAATTCCCAAAATTCCCAAAATTCCGCGGGCGTGGAGCGGGCGGATCCCAGTTTTTATTGGGATTCCTTGAGGAAGTGATGGAAAACCAGGGGGAGAGGCACAAAATCCTGGGAAAATCCCAGAAAACTCCAGAAAACCATGGAAAAAATCCTGGAAAATTCCAGAAAGTTCTGGAAAACCCCAGAAAATTGTGGAGAATTGTGGAAAATCCTGGGAAATCCAAGAAAACCACGGGAAAAAATTACCACAAAAATCCAGGGAAAGCATGGAAAATCCTAGGAGATCCCAGGAAATTGTGGAGAATCATGGAAAATCCTAGAAAATCCTGGAAAAATCCCAGAAAATTCCAGAAAAAATCCCAGAAAATCATGGAAAAATACAACAAAATCCTGGAAAATGACAGAAAATTCTGGAAAATCCCAGAAAGTTCTGGAAAAACCCAAGGGAATCTGCTGGATCACCAGGTGGGAATGCTGGGGCTGCCGAGAAAATGGGAATTGGGAATTTTCCAAGGCTTTGGGAAGGGAATTCCCGAAATTCCCGAAATTCCCGAAATTCCGCAGGCGTGGAGCGGGTGGATCCTGGTTTTTATTGGGATTCCGTGAGGAAATGATGGAAAAGTCTGGGAAAGTGGCACAAAATCCTGGGAAAATCCTGGAAAACTCCTGGAAAATTCCCAGATCCCCAAAAAATCCCCAAAAAAATCCCAGATCCTGGAAAAATCCTGGGAAAATCCTGGAAAAATCCTGGAAAAATCCTGGAAAAATCTCCAAAAATCCCAGATCCCAAAAAATACCAGATCCCCAAAAAATCCCAAAAAATCCCAGATCCTGAAAAATCCTGGAAAAATCCCAGATCCCAAAAAATCCTGGATCCCAAAATTCCCAGATCCCAAAAAATCCCAGATCCCGAAAAATCCCAGATCCCAAAAAAATCCTTGATCCCAAAACATATCAGATCCTGAAAAAATCCCAAAAAATCCTGGAAAAATCACAGGTCCCAAAAAATCCCAGATCCTGGAAAAATCCTGGAAAAATCCTGGAAAAATCCTGGGAAAATCCCAGATCCCAAAAAATCCCAGATCCTGGAAAAATCCTGGAAAAATCCCAGATCCCAAAAATCCCAGATCCTGGAAAAATCCTGGAAAAATCCTGGGAAAATCCCCCAAAAAAATCCCCAAAAAAATCCCCCAAAAAAATCCCAGATCCCAAAAAATCCTCAGTCCCAAAAAGTCCCAGATCCTGGAAAAATCCTGGAAAAATCCTGGAAAAATCCTGGAAAAATCCCAAAAAAAAATCCCCCCAAAAATCCCAGATCCCAAAAAATCCTCAATCCCAAAAAGTCCCAGATCCTGGAAAAATCCTGGAAAAATCCTGGAAAAATCCTGGAAAAATCCCAGATCCCAAAAAATCCTCAATCCCAAAAAGTCCCAGATCCTGGAAAAATCCTGGAAAAATCCTGGAAAAATCCTGGAAAAATCCCAGATCCCAAAAAATCCCAGATCCTGGAAAAATCCTGGAAAAATCCCCCAAAAAATCCCCCAAAAAATCCCCAAAAATCCCAAATCCCAAAAAATCCCAGATCCCGAAAAAACCCCCACGGAATTCCCGTCCCGCTCGGGAATTCCCAGGCCTGGAAAGCATTCCCGGATTCCCGGGATCCTCTGGAATGTGGGCGGGGCGGGGAATTCCCAAGGATTTCCCGGGAATTCTCACCTGGATGGAGAACATGATGATCCGGAAGCAGGAGCGGGCGAAGAGCTGCGGCTCCCACAGCGAGTGATGGTCCAGGTGCCTGGGGGAAACCGGGAAAAACCGGGAAAAAATGGGAAAAAATGGGAATTCTGGGGGAAAAATGGGAATTCTGGGGGGAAAAATGGGAATTCTGGGAATAAATGGGAATTCTGGGAGGAAAATGGGAATTCTGGGAAAAATGAGAACGGTGGGAAAAAATGGGAATTTCAGGGGAAAAGAAGAAATTAAAGGGAAAAATGGGAATTTGGGGGGAAAATGGGAATTCTGGGAATAAATGGGAATTCTGGGGGAAAAATGGGAATTGTGGGAATAAATGGGAATTCTGGAGGGGAAAATGGGAATTTCAGGGAAAAATGGGAATTCTGGGGGGAAAAAAATGGGAATAAATGGGAATTCTGGGAATAAATGGGAATTTCAGGGAATAAATGGGAATTCTGGAGGGGGAAATGGGAATTTCAGGGGGAAAATGGGAATTCTGGGAAAAAATGGGAATTGTGAGGGGAAAAATGGGAATTCTGGGGGGAAAACGGGAATTTTGGGGAATAAATGGGAATTCTGGGAGAAAAAATTGGGAATTCTGGGAATAAATGGGAATTCTGGGGGAAAAATGGGAGTTGTGAGGGGAAAAATGGGAATTCTGGGAGGAAAATGGGAATTCTGGGAGGGGAAAAATGGGAATTCTGGGGGAAAAATGGGAATTTTGGGGGAAAATGGGAATTCTGGGGGAAAAATGGGAATTCTGGGGGGGAAATGGGAATTCTGGGGGGAAAAAACGGGAATAAATGGGAATAAATGGGAATTCTGGGAATAAATGGGAATTCTGGGAGGAAAATGGGAATTCTGGGAATAAATGGGAATTCTGGGAATAAATGGGAATTTCAGGGAATAAATGGGAATTCTGGGGGGAAAAAATGGGAATAAATGGGAAAAAATGGGAATTCTGGGAGGGAAAATGGGAATTCTGGGGGAAAAAATGGGAATTCTGGGAAAAATGAAAACGGTGGGGAAAAATGGGAATTTCAGGGGAAAAGAAGAAATTAAAGGGAAAAATGGGAATTCTGGGAGGGAAAATGGGAATTCTGGGAGGAAAATGGGAATTCTGGGAATAAATGGGAATTCTGGGAATAAATGGGAATTCTGGGAGGAAAATGGGAATTCTGGGAGAAAAAAATGGGAATTCTGGGAATAAATGGGAATTCTGGGGGAAAAAATGGGAATTCCTGGGGAAAAATGGGAATTCTGGGGGGGAAAATGGGAATTGTGAGGGGAAAATGGGAATTCTGGGGGGAAAAAATGGGAATTCTGGGAATAAATGGGAATTCTGGGAATAAATGGGAATTGTGGGAGGGAAAATGGGAATTGTGGTGGGAAAATGGGAATTCTGGGGGGGAAATGGGAATTGTGGGAGGAGAAAAATGGGAATAAATGGGAATAAATGGGAATTCTGCAGGGAAAAAATGGGAATTGTGGGAGGGAAAATGGGAATTGTGGGGGGAAAAATGGGAGTTCTGGGGGAAAAATGGGAATTCTGGGGGAAAAATGGGAATGAATGGGAATAAATGGGAATTCTGGAGGGAAAAATGGGAATTCTGGGGGGGAAATGGGAATTCTGGGGGGGAAAATGGGAATTGTGGGAGGAAAAAAATGGGAATAAATGGGAATAAATGGGAATTCTGCAGGGAAAAATGGAAATTCTGGGGGGGAAAAATGGGAATTCTGGGAATAAATGGGAATTCTGGGGGGAAAAAATTGGGAATAAATGGGAATAAATGGGAATTCTGGGAATAAATGGGAATTCTGGGGGGGAAATGGGAATTCTGGGGGGAAAAATGGGAATTGTGGGGGGGAATGGGAATTCTGGAGGGGAAAATGGGAATTTCAGGGAAAAATGGGAATTTCAGGGAAAAATGGGAATTTCAGGGAAAAAATGGGAATTCTGAGAGGAAAATGGGAATTGTGGGAATAAATGGGAATTCTGGGGGGGAAATGGGAATTCTGGGGGGAAATGGGAATTGTGATGGGGAAAATGGGAATTTCAGGGAATAAATGGGAATTCTGGGGGGGAAAAAACGGGAATAAATGGGAAAAAATGGGAATTCTGGAGAGGGAAAATGGGAATTGTGAGGGAAAAAAATGGGAATTCTGGGAATAAATGGGAATTCTGGGAATAAATGGGAATTCTGGAGGGAAAAATGGGAATTGTGGGAGGGAAAATGGGAATTTTGGGGGGGAAATGGGAATTTCAGGGAATAAATGGGAATTCAGGGGGGGAAAAAACGGGAATAAATGGGAATAAATGGGAATTCTGTGAATAAATGGGAATTTCAGGGAATAAATGGGAATTCTGGGAGAAAAAAATGGGAATTCTGGGAATAAATGGGAATTCTGAGGGAAAAATGGGAATTGTGAGGGGAAAAATGGGAATTCTGGGAGGAAAATGGGAATTCTGGGGAGGGAAAATGGGAATTTCAGGGGGAAAAATAGGAATTTCAGGGAATAAATGGGAATTCTGGGGGGGAAATGGGAATTTTTGGGGGGAAATAGGAATTGTGAGGGGGAAAATGGGAATTCTGGGAAAAATGGGAACTGTGAGGGAAAAATGGGAATTTCAGGGAAAAGAAGAAATTAAAGGGAAAAATGGGAATTCCAGGGAAAAATGGGAATTCCAGGGAAAAATGGGAATTATGGGAAAATGAGAAATTAAAGGGAAAAATGGGAATTCCAGGGAAAATGAGAAATTAAAGGGAAAAATGGGAATTCCAGGGAAAACGAGAAATTAAAGGGAATTCTGGGAAAAATGGGAATTCCAAGGGAAATTAAGGCAACTCCAGGGATAACCTGGAACTAAAACACGCCGACATTTTCCGGGATAACCGCCGGCATTCCCGGGATTCGGGCTGAGGGAAAAAGCCGGAAAAGCCGGGCTCCAAATCCCGCTCCGAGGGGGGGATTTTTCCCCAGGAAAAGCAGGAAATTCCCGGTTTTTTTTCCGGGAATGGGGACTCACGTGAGGACGGGCTTGATGGCGTTCTTGATATTCCCAAAAGCCGCTCTTCCCAACAATTCCCGGAGACAGCGCTCGGCCAATTCCCACGGGGTCTCCTGCTCCTTCTCGGCCGCCTGGAGCGGCGACGGGGAGCGGCTGCGGGAAGGAATTCCGGGAATTCCGGGAATTCCGGGATTAGTGGGGGGGTGGGGATAATGGGGATGATGGGGATGATGGGAATAATGGGAATAATGGGAAGAATGGGAAGAATGGGGATAATGGGAATTGGGGATAATGGGGATAATGGGGGATGGGAATAATGGGAATGGGAAGAATGGGAATAATGGGAATTGGGGATGGGAATAATGGGAATAATGGGAATGGGAATGGTGGGAACGGGAATGGGGATAATGGGGATAATGGGAATAATGGGAATGGGGATAATGGGGATAATGGGGATAATGGGGATAATGGGGATAATGGGAATGATGGGAATGATGGGAATGATGGGAATAATGGGAATGGTGGGAATGGGAATTCCCATGGGATGGGAATTGGGGATGGGAATAATGGGGATGGGAATGGGAATTGGGAATGGGAATTTGGGATGGGAATAATGGGAAGAATGGGAATAATGGGAATGGGAATGGTGGGAACAGGAATGGGGATAATAGGAATAATGGGAATAATGGGAATAATGGGAATTGGGGGATGGGGATGGAAATAATGGGAATAATGGGAATAATGGGAATGATGGGAATGGGGATAATGGGAATAATGGGAATAATGGGAATAATGGGGATAATGGGGATAATGGGGATAATGGGGATAATGGGAATGGGGATAATGGGAATAATGGGAATAATGGGAATTGGGGGATGGGAAGAATGGGAATAATGGGAATGGGGATAATGGGAATAATGGGAATGGGAATTCCCATGGGATGGGAATTGGGAATGGGAATGGGGAAATGGGAATTGGGAATGGGAATTGGGAATGGGAATAATGGGAATGGGATTGGTGGGAACAGGAATGGGGATAATGGGAAGAATGGGAAGAATGGGGATAATGGGAAATGAGGGATGGGAAGAATGGGAATAATGGGAATGGGGATAATGGGAATAATGGGAATGGGAATTCCCATGGGATGGGAATTGGGGATGGGAATGGGGAAATGGGAATGGGAATGGTGGGAATGGGAATGGGAAGAATGGGGATAATGGGAATGGGAATTGGGGGATGGGAATTGGGGATGGGAATAATGGGGATAATGGGAATGGGAATTGGGGGATGGGAAGAATGGGAATAATGGGAATGGGAATGGTGGGAACGGGAATTGGGATAATGGGAATAATGGGAATGGGAATGGGGAAATGGGAAGAATGGGAATGGGGGGAATGGGAATGGTGGGAATGGGAATTGAGAATGGGAATAATGGGGATAATGGGAATGGGAATTGGGGGATGGGAATTGGGGATGGGAATAATGGGAATGGGGGAATGGGAATGGGGAAATGGGAATGGGAATAATGGGAATGGGGGAATTTGGGATGGGAATAATGGGGATTATGGGAATAATGGGAATTGGGGGATGGGGATAATGGGAATGGGAATTGGGAATGGGAATTGGGATGGGAAAAATTCCCAGAAAATTCCCAGAAAATTCCCAGAAAACTCCCAAAAAATCCCCCAAAATTCTCACAGAATCCCCAAAAATTCCCAAAAAGCACAAAAAATTCTCAAAAAAAATTCCAAAAAATTCCCCTCAAAAAAATCCCCCAAAAAATCTTCAGAAAAATCCCACAAAAATTCAAAAAAAATCCCATAAAATTCCCCAAAAATCCTAAAAAAATCCCCCCAAATTCCCCCAAATCTTCACAAAAATCCCACAAAATTCCCAAAAAATCCTCCAAAATGCCACAAAACTCCCCCAAAACTCCTGCAAAATTCCCACCAAATCCCAAAAAAATCTTCCAGAAACCCCCCAAAAAAACTCAAAAAAATCCCCCCCAAAAATCTCCAATATTCCCAGAAAATCCAAAAGAAATCCTCCAAAATTTCCAGAAATCCCACAAAAATTCAAAAAATATCCTCAAAAAACCCCACAAAATTCCCCCCCAAGAATCCCCCCAAAATTCCCAAAACATCCCCAAAATATCCTCAAAAAACCTCAAAAAAATCCCCCAAAATTTCCCAAAAAATCCTTTAAAAATCCTTTAAAAATCCCCTAAAAACCCTCAAAAAATTCCCAAAAAATCCTCAATAAATCCCAAAAAAATCTCCAAAAAATTCCCCAAAAATCCCCCAAAATCCTCAAAAAATCCTCAAAAAAATCCTGAAATAACCTCCAAGAATTCCTAAAAAATCCTCAATAAATCCCAAAAAAATCCCAAAAAATCCCTAAAAAATCCCCCCAAAAATACCCAAAAAATCCCCCAAAATCCACAAAAAGTCCTCCAAAAATCCCCCAAAAATCCTAAAAAAAGCTCCAAAAATTCCCAAAAAAATCCCCCTAAAATCCTCAAAAAAATACCCTTAAAATACCCTTAAAATCCCTAAAAAATTCCCAAAAAATCCTCAAAAAAGTCCCTCCAAAAATTCCCCAAAATCCTCAAAAAAATCCTCAAAAGATTCCCAAAAAATCCTCAATAAATCCCAAAGAAATCCTCAAATGATTCCCCAAAAATCTTCAAAAAATCCTTGAAAATTCCCCAAAAAATTCCCCAAAATCCTCAAAAAATCCCCAATAAATCTCAAAAAAAATTCTCCAAAAATTCCTAAAAAATCCTCAATAAATCCCCAAAAAATCCCAAAAAATCCTTAAAAAATCCCCCCAAAAATCCACAAAAAGTCCACAAAAAATCCCCTCAAAATCCTTAAAAAATTTCCAAAAAATCCTCAATAAATCCCAAAAAAATCCCCAAAATCCTCAAAAAGTCACAAAAAATTCCCAAAAAATCCTCAATAAATCTCAAAAAAAATCTCAAAAAAATTCCCAAAAAATCTTCACTAAATCTCAAAAAAATCTCAAAAAAATTCCCAAAATATCCTCAATAAATCCTCAAACGATTCCCAAGAAATCCTCAAAAAATCCACCAAAAATTCCCCGAAAATGCCCCAAAATCCACAAAAAATCCTCAATAAATCCCCCAAAAAATCCTCAATAAATCCCCAATAAATCCCAAAAAATCCCCAAATTTTCCAGAAATTTCCTGGAATTCCCGGAATTCCCACCTGGGCTGTGGCTGTGGCTGCTGGAGGTTAAAGAGGAGGGCGGGGACGATTTTCTCCATGTGCTGAGGTTCCCACATCCCCAAAAACTCCCAATAAATCCCAAAAAAACTCCCAAAAAATCCCTAAAAAATCCTCAATAAATCCCAGAAAAATCCTCAAAGAATCCTCAAAAAATCCCCTTAAAATCCCCCCAAAAATCCCTGAAAAATTCCCAAAAAATTCCTAAAAAATCCCACAAAATTTCCCAAAAAATCCTCAAAAAATCCTGAAAAGATTCGCAAAATATTCTCAATAAATCCCAAAAAAATAAAAAAAAATTTCAAAAAAAATTCCCAAAAAATCCCCCAAAATCCACAAAAAATCCTCAATAAATCCCAAAAAAATCCTCAATAAATCCCAAAAAAATCCTCAAAAAATCCACAAAAAATTCTCAATAAATCCAAAAAAAATCCCCAATAAATCCCAAAAAATCCCCAAATTTTCCAGAATTTTCCTGGAATTCCCGGAATTCCCACCTGGGCTGTGGCTGTGGCTGCTGGAGGTTGAAGAGGAGGGCGGGGACGATTTTCTCCATGTGCTGAGCCTCCCACATCCCACAAAACTCCCCAGAACTCCCCAAAAAACTCCCAAAAAATCCCTAAAAAAACCTCAAAAAGGCCTCAAAAAATTCCCAAAAAATCCCCAATAAATCTCAAAAAAAAATCCGAAAAATCCTCAAAAAGTCCCAAAAAAATTCCCAAAAAATCCTCAATAAATCTCAAAAAAAATCTCAAAAAAATTCCCCAAAAATCCTCAATAAATCTCAAAAAAAATCTCAAAAAAATTCCCCAAAAATCCTCAATAAATCTCAAAAAAATCTCAAAAAAATTCCCAAGAAATCCTCAAAAAACCCTCAAACGATTCCCACGAAATCCTAAAAAAATCCACCAAAAATTCCCCAAAAATGCCCCAAAATCCACAAAAAATCCACAAAAAATTCTCAATAAATCCCAAAAAAATCCCCAATAAATCCCAAAAAATCCCCAAATTTTCCAGAATTTTCCTGGAATTCCCGGAATTCCCACCTGGGCTGTGGCTGTGGCTGCTGGAGGTTGAAGAGGAGGGCGGGGACGATTTTCTCCGTGTGCTGAGGTTCCCACATCCCACAAAACTCCCCAAAACTCCCCAAAAAACTCCCAAAAAATCCCTAAAAAATCCTCAATAAATCCCAGAAAAATCCTCGAAGAATCCTCAAAAAATCCCCTTAAAATCCCCCCAAAAATCCCTGAAAATTCCCCAAAAAATCCTAAAAAACCCCACAAAATTTCCCAAAAAATCCTCAAAAAATCCTGAAAAGATTCGCAAAATATTCTCAATAAATCCCAAAAAAAAAAAAAAAAAATTCAAAAAAAATTCCCAAAAAATCCCCCAAAATCCACAAAAAATCCTCAATAAATCCCAAAAAAATCCACAAAAAATCCTCAATAAATCCCCAAAAAAATCCTCAATAAATCCCCAATAAATCCAAAAAAATCCCAAAAAATTCCCAAAATTTCCTGGAATTCCCGGAATTCCCACCTGGGCTGTGGCTGTGGCTGCTGGAGGTTGAAGAGGAGGACAGGGACAATTTTCCCCATGTGCTGAGGTTCCCACATCCCACAAAACTCCCCAAAACTCCCCAAAAAACTCCCAAAAAATCCCTAAAAAATCCTCAAAAAGGCCTCAAAAAATTCCAAAAAAATCCCAATAAATCTCAAAAAAAATCCCAAAAAATCCTCAAAAGGTCACAAAAAATTCCCAAAAAATCCTCAATAAATCTCAAAAAAAATCTCAAAAAAATTCCCCAAAAATCCTCAATAAATCTCAAAAAAAATCTCAAAAAAATTCACAAAAAATCTTCAATAAATCTCAAAAAAAATCTCAAAAAAATTCCCAAGAAATCCTCAAAAAACCCTCAAACGATTCCCAAGAAATCCTCAAAAAATCCACCAAAAATTCCCCAAAAATGCCCCAAAATCCACAAAAAATCCACAAAAAATTCTCAATAAATCCCCCAAAAATCCCCCCCAAATCCTCAAAATTTCCCAAAAAATCCCCCAAATTTCCAGAAATTTCCTGGAATTCCCGGAATTCCCACCTGGGCTGCGGCTGCGGCTGCTGGAGGTTGAAGAGGAGGGCGGGGACGATTTTCTCCATGTGCTGAGGTTCCCAGATGTTGGCCTGGAGCTCGTCCTGCACCGTCTTGCGCACGACGCCCTGGAGCCCCCGGATCCCCGACATCCGGATCCTGCCGGAGCCAAAATCCCGGGATTCCGCGGCCGGATTTGGATCCAGGAATTCTGGGAAATCTGGGAATTCCTAAATCCTTTCCCTGTCCTAAAAATCCCCGGATTTCCTGCTCCGATCAGCTGGAAAATCTCCCTGGAATTCCCAGCTCTGGCCAGAATTCCCGGAATTCCATGGAAATTCTGGACAGGGATGTGCTGAGAGATTGGGAATTTGGGGAATTCTGGGAATTGTCCCTCCTTTCCCAATCCCAAAATCCCATCCCTGCTCCAATCCATGGAATCAGACAGAAAATTTCCCTGGAATTCCCAGCTCTAGACAGAATTCCCAGAATTCCATGGAAATTCTGGAGAGGGATGTGCTGAGGGATCAGGAATTCTGGGAATTCTGGGAATTCTCCATCTTTTCCTGATCCCAAATCCTTTCCCGATCCCAAAATCCCCGGATTTCCTGCTCCAATCCATGGAATCAGACAGAAAATCTCCCTGGAATTCTCTGGCCAAAATTCCGGGAATTCCATGGATGGGAATGTGCTGAGGGATTTGGTTTGGTTCTGGGAAATCTGGGAATTCCTAAATCCTTTCCCAATCCCAAAAAATCCCTGGATTTCCTGCTCCAATCCATGGAATGAGCCGGAAAATCTTCCCATAATTCCCAGTTCTGGCTGGAATTCTGGGAATTCCTTGGAAAACCTGGATAGGGATGTGCTGAGGGATCGGGAATTCTGGGAATTCTCCATTTTTTCCTGATCCCAAATCCTTTCCCGATCCCAAAAAATCCCAGGATTTCCTGCTCCAATCCATGGAATCAGCTGGAAAATCTCCCTGGAATTCCCAGCTCTAGACAGAATTCCCAGAATTCCATGGAAAAGTCTGGACAGGGATGTGCTCATGGACTTGGTTTGACTCTGGGAGTTCTGGGAATTCTGGGAAATCTGAGAATTCCTAAATCCTTTCCCAATCCCAAAAATCCCCTGGATTTCCTGCTCCATTCCATGGAATGAGCCGGAAAATCTTCCCATAATTCCCAGTTCTGGCTGGAATTCTGGGAATTCCTTGGAAAACCTGGATAGGGATGTGCTGAGGGATCGGGAATTCTGGGAATTCTCCATTTTTTCCTGATCCCAAATCCTTTCCCGATCCCAAAAAATCCCAGGATTTCCTGCTCCAATCCATGGAATCAGCTGGAAAATCTCCCTGGAATTCCCAGCTCTAGATAGAATTCCCGGAATTCCATGGAAAATTCTGGACAGGGATGTGCTCATGGACTTGGTTTGACTCTGGGAGTTCTGGGAATTCTGGGAAATCTGGGAATTCCTAAATCCTTTCCCAATCCCAAAAAATCCCAGGATTTCCTGCTCCATTCCATGGAATGAGCCGGAAAATCTTCCCATAATTCCCAGTTCTGGCTGGAATTCTGGGAATTCCTTGAAAAACCTGGATAAGGATGTGCTGAGGGATCGGGAATTCTGGGAATTCTCCATTTTTTCCTCATCCCAAATCCTTTCCCGATCCCAAAATCCCGGGATTTCCTGCTCCAATCCACGGAATCAGACGGAAAATCTTCCCATAATTCCCAGTTTGGGCTGGAATTCTGGGAATTCCTTGGAAAACCTGGACAGGGATGTGCTGAGGGATCGGGAATTCTGGGAATTCTCCATTTTTTCCTCATCCCAAATCCTTTCCCGATCCCAAAATCCCCGGATTTCCTGCTCCGATCCACGGAATCAGCTGGAAAATTTCCCCAGAATTCCCATTTTTTCCCTGTTTTTCACTTTTTTTCCCTGATTTCCCCCCCTTTTTTTTTCCCCCACTGACTTTTCCTTTTTTTTCCCATTTTTCCCCTTTTTTCCTCCTTTTCCACCCTTTTTTTTTCCAGTTCCTTTTCCCTTTTTTCCCCATATCCCCCCCTTTCCCCATTTCCTGCATTTTCCCACGGTTTTCCCTTTTTTCCCCCATTTTTTTCCCATTTTTTCCCCATTCTTTTCCCGCCATTTTCCAACCGTTTTCCGTCTGTTTTCCAACCGTTTTCCAGCCCTTTCCCGACCATTTTCCCGGCTTTTTTTCCCGCCATTTCCTGCCCGTTTCCCGTTGTTTTCCCGGGCATTTTCCCATTGTTTTCCCAGCTTTTTTTCCATTGTTTTCCAATTATTTTCCCATTGTTTTCTGTCATTTTCCCAGTCGCTTTCCCATTGTTTTCCCATGGTTTTCCAGCCATTTCCCGGCTGTTTTCCCATTGTTTTCCCACTGTTTTCCCAGACGTTTTCCCATTGTTTTCCAGCCGTTTTCTGGCTGTTTTATCAGACATTTTCCCATTGTTTTCTGCCTGTTTTCCCCGTTGTTTTCCCATTGTTTTCCCAGCTGTTTTCCAGCTGTTTTTCAGCTGTTTTCCCATTGTTCCCCATTGTTTTCCCATTGTTTCCCATTGTTTCCCCATTGTTTCCCATTGTTTCCCATTGTTCCCCATTATTCCCCCATTGTTTCCCATTGTTTCCCATTGTTCCCCATTGTTCCCCATTGTTCCCCATTGTTCCCCATAGTTCCCCCATTGTTCCCCATAGTTCCCCCATTGTTTCCCCATTGTTCCCCATTGTTTCCCATTGTTTCCCCATTGTTTCCCATTGTTCCCCATTGTTCCCCATTGTTTCCCCATCGTTTCCCATTGTTCCCCATTGTTTCCCATTGTTCCCCGTTGTTTCCCATTGTTCCCCATTATTCCCCCATTGTTCCCCATTGTTTCCCATTGTTCCCCATTGTTTCCCATTGTTCCCCATTGTTCCCCATTGTTCCCCATTGTTCCCCATTGTTCCCCATTATTCCCCCATTGTTTCCCCATTGTTTCCCATTGTTCCCCATTGTTTCCCCATTGTTTCCCATTGTTTCCCCATTGTTCCCCATTGTTCCCCCATTGTTTCCCATTGTTCCCCATTGTTTCCCATTGTTTCCCCATTGTTCCCCATTGTTTCCCATTGTTTCCCATTGTTCCCCCATTGTTTCCCATTGTTTCCCATTGTTCCCCCATTGTTTCCCAGCAGTTTCCCATTGTTTCCCCATTGTTTCCAATTGTTTCCAGTTGTTTCCCCATTGTTCCCCCATTGTTTCCCATTGTTTCCCATTGTTCCCCATTGTTTCTCATTGTTTCCCATTGTTTCCCATTGTTTCTCATTGTTTCCCATTGTTTCCCATTGTTTTTCATTGTTTCCCCATTGTTTCCCAATTGTTTCCCCTTTGTTTTCCCATTGTTTCTCATTGTTTCCCAATTGTTTTCCCATTGTTTCCCTCATTGTTTTCCCATTGTCTCCCCATTGTTTCCCCATTGTTCCCCATTGTTCCCCATTGTTCCCCATTGTTTCCTGACTGTTTCCCCATTGTTCCCCATTGTTTCCCATTGTTTTCCCATTGTTCCCCATTGTTTCCCTTTGTTCCCCATTGTTCCCCATTGTTTCCCATTGTTTTCCCATTGTTCCCCATTGTTTCCAATTGTTTCCAATTGTTTCCCATTGTTCCCCATTGTTCCCCATTGTTTCCCATTGTCTCCCCATTGTTCCCCATTGTTTCCCTTTGTTCCCCATTGTTTCCCATTGTTTCCCATTGTTCCCCATTGTTTCCCATTGTTTCCCCATTGTTTCCCATTGTTCCCCATTGTTCCCCATTGTTCCCCATTGTTCCCCATTGTTTCCCATTGTTCCCCATAGTTCCCCCATTGTTTCCCATTGTTTCCCATTGTTCCCCATTGTTTCCCATTGTTCCCCATTGTTCCCCATTGTTTCCCATTGTTCCCCATAGTTCCCCCATTGTTTCCCATTGTTTCCCATTGTTCCCCATTGTTTCCCATTGTTTCCCATTGTTTCCCATTGTTCCCCATTGTTTCCCATTGTTTCCCATTGTTTCCCATTGTTTCTTATTGTTCTCCGTTTTTTCCATTGTTTCCCCATTGTTTCCCATTGTTCCCCCATTGTTTTCCATTGTTTCCCATTGTTTCCCTGCGGTTTCTCATTGTTTCCCCATTGTTTCCCATTGTTTCCCATTGTTTCTTATTGTTCCCCGTTTTTCCCATTGTTCCCCATTGTTTCCCATTGTTCCCCATCGTTTCCCATTGTTTCCCAATTGTTTTCCATTGTTTCCCATTGTTTCCTCATTGTTTCCCATTGTTTTCCTCATTGTTTCCCATTGTTTCCTCATTGTTTCCCATTGTTTCCTGGCTGTTCCCCCATTGTTTCCCATTATTTTCCCATTGTTTCCCCATTGTTCCCCGTTGTTTCCTGGCTGTTTCCCCATTGTTTCCCATTGTTTTCCCATTGTTCCCCATTGTTTCCCCCTTGTTTCCCATTGTTTCCCCATTATTTTCCCCGTTGTTTCCCCCTTGTTTTCCCATTGTCTCCCCATTGTTCCCCATTGTTTTCCCAGCCGTTTCCCATTATTTTTCTATTCTTTTCCCATTCTTTTCCCATTGTTTCCCTGTTATTTCCCATTCTTTCCCCATTGTTTCCCATTGTTTCCCATTATTCCCCCATTGTTTCCCATTGTTTTCCCATTGTTTCCCATTGCTCCCCCATTGTTTCCCATTGTTTCCCATTGTTCCCCCATTGTTTCCCATTGTTTCCCATAGTTCCCCCATTGTTTCCCATTGTTTCCCATTGTTTTCCCATTGTTTCCCATTGTTTTCCCATTGTTCCCCATTGTTCCCCCATTGTTTTCCCCTTGTTTTCCCTGTTGTTTTCCTGTGTTTTCCCAGCCATTTCCCCATTGTTTCCCTCATTGTTTCCCATTGTTCCCCATTGTTTTCCATTGTTTCCCCATTGTTCCCCATTGTTTCCCATTGTTTCCCATTGTTTTCCCATTGTTTCCCATTGTTTCCCATTGTTTCCCATTGTTTCCCCATTGTTTCCCATTGTTCCCCGTTGTTTCCCATTGTTCCCCATTGTTTCCCATTCTTACCCCAATGTTCCCCATTGTTTCCCATTGTTTCTCATTGTTTCCCATTGTTTCCCATTGTTTCCCATTGTTCCCCATTGTTTCCCATTGTTTCTCATTGTTTCCCATTGTTTCCCATTGTTTCACATTGTTTCCCATTGTTTCACATTGTTTCTCATTGTTTCCCCATTGTTTCCCATTGTTTCCCATTGTTCCCCATTGTTTCCCATTGTTTTCCATTGTTTCCCCATTGTTTCCCGTTGTTTCCCCATTGTTCCCCATTGTTCCCCCATTGTTTTCCCATTGTTCCCCATTGTTCCCCATCGTTCCCATTGTTCCCCATTGTTTCCCCATTGTTTCCCCATTGTTCCCCCATTGTTTCCCATTGTTCCCCATTGTTCCCCATTGTTCCCCATAGTTCCCCCATTGTTTCCCCATTGTTCCCCATTGTTTCCCATTGTTTCCCATTGTTCCCCATTGTTTCCCATTGTTTCCCATTGTTCCCCATTGTTTCCCATTGTTCCCCATTGTTTCCCATTGTTCCCCATTGTTTCCCATTGTTTCCCATTGTTCCCCATTATTCCCCCATTGTTCCCCATTATTCCCCCATTGTTTCCCCATTGTTCCCCCATTGTTTCCCATTGTTTTCCCATTGTTTCCCCATTGTTTCCCGTTGTTTCCCCATTGTTCCCCATTGTTTCCCATTGTTTCCCATTGTTTCCCATTGTTCCCCATTGTTCCCCATAGTTCCCCATTGTTTCCCCATTTTTCCCCCATTGTTTCCCATTGTTCCCCATTGTTCCCCATTGTTTCCCATTGTTTCCCCATTGTTCCCCATTGTTTCCCTCATTGTTTCCCATTGTTTCCCCATTGTTTCCCCATTGTTTCCCCATTGTTTCCCATTGTTTCCCATTGTTTCCCCATTGTTCCCCATTGTTTCCCCATTGTTCCCCATTGTTTCCCATTGCTTCCCCATTGTTTCCCCATTGTTTCCCCATTGTTTCCCATTGTTTCCCCACTGTTTCCCCATTGTTTCCCATTGTTACCCATTGTTTTCCCCGTTGTTCCCCCATTGTTTTCCCCGTTGTTTCCCTGTTGTTTTCCCATTGTCTCCCCATTGTTTCCCATTGTTTTCCCAGCCGTTTCCCATTATTTTTCCATTATTTTTCCATTCTTTTCCCATTCTTTTCCCAGCTCTTTTCCAGCCATTTTCCAGCCATTTCCCCATTGTTTTCCCTTTTTTTTTCCCAGCCATTTTCTGGCCATTTTCCCATTCTTTCCCCATTGTTTCCCTGTTATTTCCCATTCTTTCCCCATTGTTTCCCATTGTTTCCCATTGTTCCCCCATTGTTTCCCATTGTTTCCCCATTGTTTCCAATTGTTTCCAGTTGTTTCCCCATTGTTCCCCATTGTTCCCCCATTGTTTCCCATTGTTCCCCATTGTTTCTCATTGTTTCCCATTGTTTCCCCATTGTTTCTCATTGTTTCCCATTGTTTTTCATTGTTTCCCCATTGTTTCCCATTGTTCCCCATTGTTTCCCATTGTTTCCCATTGTTTCCCATTCTTTCCCCATTGTTTCCCATTGTTTCCCATTGTTCCCCCATTGTTCCCCCATTGTTCCCCCATTGTTTCCCATTGTTTCCCATTGTTCCCCCATTGTTTCCCATTGTTCCCCATTGTTCCCCATTGTTCCCCATTGTTTCCCCATTGTTTCCCCATTGTTTCCCATTGTTCCCCCATTGTTTCCCATTGTTTCCCATTGTTTCCCATTGTTCCCCATTGTTTCCCCATTGTTTCCCATTGTTTCCCATTGTTTCCCATTATTTCCCCATTGTTTCCCATTGTTCCCCCATTGTTCCCCCATTGTTCCCCATTGTTCCCCATTGTTCCCCATTGTTTCCCATTGTTTCCCATAGTTCCCCCATTGTTTCCCATTGTTTCCCATTGTTCCCCATTGTTTCCCCATTGTTTCCCATTGTTTCCCATTGTTTCCCATAGTTCCCCATTGTTCCCCCATTGTTTCCCATTGTTTCCCATTGTTTCCCATTGTTTCCCATTGTTCCCCATTGTTTCCCATTGTTTCCCATTGTTTCCCATTGTCTCCCCATTGTTTCCCCATTGTTTCCCGTTGTTCCCCCATTGTTTCCCATTGTTCCCCATTGTTTCCCATTGTTTTCCCTATAGTTTTCCCATTGTTTCCCATTGTTCCCCATTGTTTCCCATTGTTTCCCATTGTTTCCCATTGTTCCCCATTGTTCCCTGTTGTTTTCCCATTGTTTTCCCATTGTTCCCCATTGTTTTCCCATTGTTCCCCATTGTTTCCCATTGTTCCCCATTGTTTCCCATTGTTTCTCATTGTTCCCCATTGTTTCCCATTGTTTCCCATTGTTTCCCATTGTTCCCCATTGTTTCCCATTGTTTCCCCATTGTTTCCCGTTGTTCCCCCATTGTTTCCCATTGTTTCCCATTGTTCCCCATTGTTTCCCATTGTTCCCCCATTGTTCCCCATTGTTCCCCCATTGTTTCCCATTGTTTTCCCTATAGTTTTCCCATTGTTTCCCATTGTTCCCCATTGTTTCCCATTGTTTCCCATTGTTTCCCATTGTTCCCCATTGTTTCCTGGCTGTTTCCCCATTGTTTCCCTTTGTTTCCCCATTGTTTCCCATTGTTTCCCCACTGTTTCCCATTGTTCCCCATTGTTCCCCCATTGTTCCCCATTGTTTCCCATTGTTCCCCCATTGTTTCCCATTGTTTTCCCGTTGTTTTCCCATTGTTTTCCCGTTGTTTTCCCGGCGGTTTTCCCGGCTCGGACCTGGCGCGCACGTCGGGGTCGGCGTGGCCGGAGTGGCACATCTCGCTGAAGCGCGACACGAAGAAGTCGTAGCTGCGGTGGTACGAGGGCGTGTCCTCCTCAATGTTGGCAAACTTCACAAACTGAACGGGAAAACCGGGAAAAAAAAAAAGCTGGGAAAAACACCCGGAATCGGGAATTCTGAGGGTTCTTTTCCTGGGAAAAAAATAGCTGGAAAAATCGCCCGGAATTCTGCTCCAAATTGGGAATTTTGAGGGGTTTTTTTGAAAAAAATTGCTGGGAAAATCGCCCCAAAATCTCCTGGAATTCTGCCTGAAATCCCGCCAGGAATTGGGGATTTTGAGGAATTTTTTGGGAAAAGATTGCCAGGAAAATTCACCCCCAAAATCACCAGGAATTCCACCCTGAATTGGGAATTTTGAGGGGTTTTTTTGGGAAAAAAATTGCCAGGAAAATTGTCCCAAAAATCATCTGGAATTCCACCCTGAATTGGGAATTTTGAGGGTTTTTTTGGGAAAAAAATTGCCAGGAAAATTGTCCCAAAAATCATCTGGAATTCCACCCTGAATTGGGAATTTTGAGGGTTTTTTGGGGAAAATTCGCTGGAAAAATTGTCCAAAAAGTTGTCAAAAAAATCGTCAGGAATTTCACTCTGAATTGGGAATTTTGAGGGTTTTTTTGGGAAAAATTGCTGGAAAAATTGTCCCAAAAATATCTTGGAATTCTACCCTAAAATGGGAATTTTGAGGGGGTTTTTTGGAAAAAAATTGTCCCAAAATCTCCCGGAATTCCACCCTAAATTGGGAATTTTGGGTCAGCAGATCCCAGGGATTGAGCTGGCTTTCCCAGCCAGTTTTCCTTGGATTTCCACCACTTTTCCCAAAAATCCCACAGATTTCCCACCCAATTTCCCTTGGAATTCCGACACTTTTCCCAGAAATCCCTCAGATTTCCCACCCAATTTCCCTTGGAATTCTGCCTCTTTTCCCAAAATTCCCAGTTTTTCCAGCCGGTTTTCCTTGGAATTCTGCCACTTCCCTGGAATATTCCCAGATCTCCAGCCAATTTCCCTTGGATTTCCACCACTTTTCCCAAATTCCCACAGCTTTTCCAGCCGGTTTTCCTTGGAATTCTGCCACTTTTCCCAGAAATCCCTCAGCATTCCCAGCTCATTTTCCTTGGAATTCCACAACTTTTCTGGAATATTCCCAGATTTTCCAGCCAGTTTTCCTTGGAATTCCGCCACTTTTCCCAAAATTCCCAGAGCTTTCCCAGCCAATTTTCCTTGGAATTCCCCAACTTTCCTGGAATACTCCCAGCTTTCCCACCCCATTTCCCTTGGAATTCCACCCTTCCCCCCCAAAACCCCCTCCATCCCTTCATTCCCCCAAATAAAACCCCCCCTTAAAAAAAAAAAACAAAACCATTTTGCCTCAGTTTCCCCTGGGAATTCCGGGGTGGGGATTTTTCCCCCGGGATGGGAATTTTTTCCCGGGATTTTTCCCGGCACTCACGGAGTTGGTTCCCAGGATTTGGAGGTCGGGCTTTTCCGACTCCAGGAGTTTGGCCACCATGGTGAGGAAGCTCTGGACGAAGAGGTTGATGCTCTGGCAGTGGCAGGCCAGCAGCAGCTGGTCCAGCGCCTCCATGGCCACGCACACCGAGCTGAGACCCCGCGGGGCGGGAGGGAAAAACAGCCCGGATCGCACCCGGAATTGTGCGGGAACGATCAGGGAATTGTGAGGGAAATGTGAGGGAATTTTTGGGGAATTATCGGGGAAATATTGGGGAATTATTAGGGAATTAATGGGGAAATAATTGAGAATTATTGGGGAAATATTGGGGGAATAATCAGGAATTATTGGGGAAGTACCCTGGAATTATTGGGGAATTATTGGGGAATTATTTGGGAATTATCAAGAATTATTGGGGAATTATTGGGGAATTATTGAAGAATTACTGGGGAATTATCAGGGAATTATTGGGGAAATAATCTGGAATTATCGGGAAATTATTTGGGAAATAATCAGGAATTATTGGGGAATTATGGGGGAATTATTTGGGAATTATCAAGAATTATTGGGGAATTATTGAAGAATTACTGGGGAATTATCAGGGAATTATTGGGGAAATAATCTGGAATTATTGGGAAATTATTTGGGAAATAATCAGGAATTATTGGGGAATTATTGGGGAAATAATCAAGAATTATTGGGGAATTTTTGTGGAATTGTCGGGGAATTATTTGGGAAATTATTGGGGAATTAATCTGGAATTATCGGGGAATTATTCGGGAAATAATCAGGAATTATTGGGGAATTATTGGGGAATTAACCCAGAATTACTGGGGAATTGTTTGGGAATTATTGGGGAATTATTGAGAAATTATCGGGGAAATATTGAAGAGTTTTTGAGGAAAAAATTGGGAATTATTGGGGAATTATTGGGGAATTATTGGGGAATTATTCAGGAATTATTCAGGAATTAATCTGGAATTATCGGGGAATTATTGAGGAAATAATCAGGAATTCTTGGGGAATTATTGGGGAATTATTGGGGAATTAACCCAGAATTATTGGGGAATTGTTTGGGAATTCTTGGGGAATTCTTGGGGAATTCTTGGGGAATTATTTGGGAATAATTGGGAAAATATTCTGGAATTAACCTGGAATTATTGGGGAATTATTGGGGAAATATTGGGGAATTATTAGGGAATTGTTGGGGAAATATTCTGGAATTAACCTGGAATTATTGGGGAATTGTTTGGGAAATAATCAGGAATTATTGGGGAATTATTGGGAATTATTGGGAATTATTAGAGAAATAATTGGGAATTATTGGGGAATTGTTTGGGAATTACTGGGGAAACAATCAGGAATTATTGGGGAATTATCTGGGAATGATTTGGGAATTATTTGGGAATTATCCTGGAATTATTGGGGAACTATCAGGGAATTATTGGGGAATTATTGGGAATTAGCCTGGAATTATTTGGGAATTATTCAGGAATTATTTGGGAAATACTTGGGAATTCTTGGGAAATTAACCCAGAATTCTTGGGGAATTCCTGGGGAAATATTCTGGAATTAACCTGGAATTATTTGGGAATTAACCTGGAATTATTTGGGAATTAACCTGGAATTATTGGGGAATTGTTGGGGAATTATTGGGGAATTATTGGGGAATTATTCAGGAATTATTCTGGAATTATTCAGGAATTATTCAGGAATTATTTGGGAAATACTTGGGAATTCTTGGGAAATTAACCCAGAATTCTTGGGGAATTCTTGGGGAATTATTCGGGAATTATTCTGGAATTAACCTGGAATTATTGGGGAATTATTTGGGAAAAATTGGGGAATTTTTCTGGAATTAACCTGGAATGATTGGGAAATTATTGGGAAATTATTGGGAAATATTCTGGAATTATTCAGGAATTATTTGGGAATTTTTCTGGAATTATTAGGGAAATTATTAGGGAAATATTCCGGAATTATTCTGGAATTAGCGAAGAAATTCCCCTGGGAAAAGGGGGAGAAATTTGGGAATTTCCTTGGGAAAAGGGAGAAGAAATGGGAATTGGGGAGGAATTCCCTGAGAAAAGAGGAAATTGGGAAGGAATTTTCTGGGAAAAGGGGGAAAAATTTTGGGATTTGGGAAGGAATTTCCCGGGAAAAAAAAAGGGGAAAAATTTGGGAATGGAGAAGGAATTCCCTGGGAAAAGAGGGAAGAATTTGGGAAGGAATTCCTTGGGAATATTGGAAGGAATTTGGGAAGGAATTCCCAGGGGGAAAAAAGGGAGGAATTTGGGATTTGGGATGGAATTTCCCTGGGAAAATGGGGGGAAAAAAATAGGGATTTGGGACAGAATTCCCTGGAAAAAGGGTCAGAAATTTGGGGATTGAGAAGGAATTCCTTGGGAAAATGGGGAGGAATTTGGGAAGGAATTTTGTGGGAAATGAGTGAGAAATTTGGGATTTGGGATGGAATTTCCCTGGGAAAATGGGGGGAAAATTTGGGAAGGATTTGGGAAGGAAATATTTGGGATATGGATCCGGGATGGGATCCGGGATGGGGATCCAGGATATGGATCCGGGATCAGGATCCGGGATGGGGATCCGGGATGGGGATCTGGGATCAGGATCTGGGATCAGGATCCAGGATCAGGATCTGGGATATGGATCTGGGATGGGATCCGGGATGGGGATCAGGGATGGGATCTGGGATGGGATCCGGGATGGGGATCCGGGATGGGGATCAGGGATGGGGATCCGGGATCAGGATCTGGGATGGGGATCTGGGATCAGGATCCAGGATCAGGGATATGGATCTGGGATGGGATCTGGGATGGGGATCCGGGATGGGGATCCAGGATCAGGATCTGGGATGGGGATCTAGGAAGGGATCTGGGATGGGGATCTGGGATGGGATCTGGGATCAGGATCTGGGATCAGGATCTGGGATGGGGATCCAGTGGGATGGGGATCTGGGATCTGGGATCAGGATCTGGGATATGGATCCAGGATGGGGATCCGGGATCAGGATCTGGGATGGGGACCCAGGATATGGATCCACTATGGAGATCTGGGATGGGGATCCGGTGGGATGGGGATCCAGGATGGGGATCCGGGATGTGGATCTGGGATGTGGATCCAGGATGGGGATCCGGGATATGGATCCGGGACAGGGATCAGGGATCCTGGATTCGGGATCTGGTGGGATTCTGGATCCGGGACGTGGATCCGGTAAGATGGGAACGGGGTTCCGGGATCAGGTATCCAGTGGGATTCGGGATGTGGATCTGGGTCCGGGATCCGGGATTCGGGATGTGGATCCGGGATTTGGGATCCAGGATTCGGGATTCGGGATGTGGATCCGGTAAGACGGGGATGGGGATCTGGGATCCGGGATCCGGTGGGATTCGGGATTCGGGATGCGGACCCATATCGGTGTTGGTCGACGTCGCAGATCTCAGGATGGGGATCTGGGATGGGGATCCGGTGGGATGGGGATTCGGGATATGGATCTGGGATGGGGATCTGGGATTCGGGATTCAGGATCCGGATCCGGTAAGACGGGGATGGGGATCTGGGATCAAGGATCTGGGATCCGGTGGGATTCGGGATTCGGGATGCGGACCCGTATCGGTGTCGGTTGACGTCGCGGATCCCAGGATGGGGATCCGGGATCGGGATCTGGGACCTGGATCCGGGATGTGGATCCGGGATGGGGATCCAGGATGTGGATCCGGGACAGGGATCAGGGATCCCAGATTTGGGATCTGGTGGGATTCAGGATCTGGGATCCGGGATGTGGATCCGGTAAGACGGGGATCCGGGATCCGGGATCCGGTGGGATCCGGGATTGGGGATTTGGGATGCGGACCCGTATCGGTGCCGGCCGACGTCGCGGATCAGCCGCTCGGACAGGTAGGCTCCGATGCGATCCAGTTTCTCCGGAGCCGAGAGCGCGTAGAACGTCAGCTTCTCCATGTTGCTCTTCACCAGCCCATCCTGCCCGGCATTCCCGGGAATTCAGCGGGAAAAGGGATCGGATCCAGCCCGCGATTCCCGGGAATTCAGCGGGAAAAGGGATCGGATCCTGCCCGGCATTCCCAGGAATTCAGCGGGAAAAGGGATCGGATCCGGCCCGGCATTCCCGGGAATTCAGCGGGAAAAGGGATCAGATCCGGCCCGGCATTCCCGGGAATTCAGTGGGAAAATTGCAGCCCCGGGGGAGGATCCGAGGTGTTCCCAAGGAATAATCCCGGGAATGATCCTGGGGTGTTCCCATGGAATGATCCCGGTTATTCCCAGTTATTCCCATGGAACAATCCCCGATATTTCCGGTTATTCCCATGGAATGATCCCAAATATTCCCAGATATTCCCATGGAATGATCCCAGGTATTCCCATGGAATGATCCCAGGTATTCCCAGCCCATGGAATGATCCCCAAATATTCCCAGTTATTCTCATGGAACAACCCCAGATATTCCCCGTTATTCCCATGGAATCATCCCAGTTATTCCCATGGAACGATTCCCACTATTCCCAGTTATTCCCATGGAATGATCCCAAATATTCCCAGTTATTCCCATGGAATGATCCCCGATATTCCCAGTTATTCCCATGGAATGATCCCAGAAATCACCATGGAATCATGCCAGATATTCCCACAGAATCATCCCAGTTATTCCCATGGAATGATCCCCAAATATTCCCGGTTATTCCCATGGAACAATCCCAGCCATCCCAATTATTCCCATGGAATTATCCCAAATGTTCCCAGACATTCCCATGGAATGATTCCCGATATTCCCATGGAATGATCCCAAATATTCCCAGTTATTCCCATGGAACAACCACAGATATTCCCGGTTATTCCCATGGAATGATCCCAAATATTCCCAGATATTCCCATGGAATTATCCCAAATGTTCCCAGTTATTCCCATGGAATGATCCCAAATATTCCCAGATATTCCCATGGAACAATCCCAGATATTCCCGGTTATTCCCATGGAATTATCCCAGTTATTCCCATGGAACGATTCCCGCTATTCCCAGATATTCCCATGGAATGATCCCGGGGATTCCCGGATATTCCCATGGAATTATCCCTGATATTCCCAGTTATTCCCATGGAATGATCCCAAATATTCCCGGATATTCCCATGGAACAATCCCAGATATTCCCGGTTATTCCCATGGAATTATCCGTTATTCCCATGGAACGATTCCCGCTATTCCCAGATATTCCCATGGAATGATCCTGGGGATTCCCAGATATTCCCATGGAATGATCCCAGATATTCCCA
Source organism: Cyanistes caeruleus (assembly GCF_971803275.1). Taxonomy (NCBI): domain Eukaryota; kingdom Metazoa; phylum Chordata; class Aves; order Passeriformes; family Paridae; genus Cyanistes; species Cyanistes caeruleus. The sequence goes on along the minus strand of NC_141702.1, from coordinate 1,761,805 downwards.
GTTATTCCCATGGAACGATCCCAGATATCACCATGGAATGATCCCAAATATTCCCAGATATTCCCATTGGGAATTATCCCAAATGTTCCCGGATATTCCCATGGAACGATCCCAGCTACTCCCCATTATTCCCATGGAATTATCCCAGATATTCCCAGTTATTCCCATGGAATGATTTCCGATATTCCCATGGAACGATCCCAGATATTCCCAGTTATTCCCATGGAACAACACCAGGTGTTCCCAGATATTCCCAGACATTCCCATCAAATGATCCCAATTATTCCAAGTTATTCCCATGGAATGATCCCAGATATTCCTGGATATTCCCATGGAATTATCCCAAATGTTCCCAGACATTCCCATGGAATGATTCCCGATATTCCCATGGAATGATCCCCAAATATTCCCAGTTATTCCCATGGAATGACACCGGGTGTTCCCAGATATTCCCAGTTATTCCCATGGAATTATCCCAGATATTCCCGGTTATTCCCATGGAATTATCCCAAATGTTCCCAGTTATTCCCATGGACCAATCCCAGATATTCCCAGATATTCCCATGGAATCATCCCAGCCATCCCAATTATTCCCATGGAACGATTCCCGCTATTCCCAGATATTCCCATGGAATGATCCCGGGGATTCCCGGATATTCCCATGAAATGATTCCCGCTATTCCCGGATATTCCCATGGAATGATCCCAAATATTCCCAGATATTCCCATGGAACAATCCCAGATATTCCCAGACATTCCCATGGAATTATCCCAAATATTCCCATGGAATTCCCATGGAATGACACCGGGTATTCCCAGATATTCCCATTGAATGATCCCAGATATTCCCGGATATTCCCATGGAATGATCCCAAATGTTCCCAGTTATTCCATGGAATGATCCCCAAATATTCCCAGACATTCCCATGGAATGATCCCAGTTATTCCCATGGAATGATTCCCGCTATTCCCGGATATTCCCATGGAATGATCCCGGGGATTCCCGGATATTCCCATGAAATGATCCCGGGGATTCCCAGCCCATGGAATTCCAACCCAAATCCCAAATTCCCAATCCCAGATCTCGAATCCCGAATCCCCAAATCCCTGAACTCCAAACTCCCAAATTTCCCAGCCTGGAATCCCAAGTTCCAGAAGCCCGAAGCAGAAATTCCCAGAAAATCCCAAAAATTCCTCAAATCCCAAAATTCCGACTCCAAATCCCAAATTTCCCAATCCCAAATCTCAAATTCCAGAAATTCCCAGGAAATCCCCAAAATTCCCCAAAATCCCAAAACCCCAAATCCCAAATTTCCTGAATCCCAAAGCCAAAATTCCCAGAAAATCCAAAAAAAATTCCCAAAAATTCCCAGCAAATCCAAAAAAAATTCCCAAAAAATCCCTAAAAATGCCCAGAAAATCCCCCAAAATTCCCAAAAAATCCCAAAAATTCCCCAAATCCCAAATTCCCCAAATCCCAAATTCCCAACCCCCCCAAAATTCCCAACCCCCCAAAATTCCCAACCCCCGCTGAGGAATTCCCAGGAAAATCCCCTCCCTCCCCGCCCTTTTCCCATGGGAATTTTCGGGCTGGGCCATTCCCAGAATTCCCAGAATTCCCAGAATTCCCAGAATTCCCAGAAAATCCTCGGGAATCACCTCGGGATCCTCGGGGAAGATGTTGTCCACCAGCCGCTTGTAGCGGGGCCGGAGCGCTCCGCAACAGCCGCAAACCCCTGGAAAAACGGGAAAAATCCGGGATCAGGAAATCCCAAAGAATTCCCCCCCCCAAAAATCCCAAAATATTCCCCAAAAATTCCCCAAAAAATCCCACGGAATTCCCAAAAAATTCCCAAAGAATTCCAAAAAAATCCCCAAAGAATTCCCAAAGAATTCCCAAAAAATTCCCCAAAAATTCCCAAAGAACTCCCAAAGAACTCCCAAAGAACTCCCCAAAAATTCCCAAAAAAATCCCAAAAAATTAAAAAAAAATCCCAAAGAATTCCACAAAAAATTCCCACAAAATTCCCAAAGAATTCCCAAAGAATTCCCCAAAAATTCCCAAAGAATTCCCAAAGAATTCCCAAAGAATTCCCCAAAAATTCCCAAAGAACTCCCAAAGAATTCCCAAAGAATTAAAAAAAAAATTCCCCAAAAATTCCCAAAGAATTCCCCAAAAAATTCCAAAAAAATTCCAAAAAAATTCCCAAAGAATTCCCCAAAATTCCCAAAGAATTCCCCCCAAAATCCCAAAAAATTCCTAAAGAATCCCCCCAAAATTCCCCAAAATTCCCCCAAAATTCCCAAAGAATTCCCAGGGATCCACAGAGGCCTCGGAGCCGGGAAAATCCCAAAATTCCCGAATTTCCCGCCGGGAATTCCACGGGGAAACGACCGGAGGGAGGAGGAGCCGGAATTCCCGGATTTTCCTGGATTTTTTTGGGAATTTTTTTTGGGAGGGGTTTTAAAGGAGGGATTTGGGGGGGGGAGGAATTCCCAAAAAAAATTTGGGGATTTTTGGGATGGGATCGGGAAAAATTTGGGGGAAAAATCGGGAAAAATTGGGATAAAGCCTTGAAAAAATGGGGAAAATCCATAAAAAATGGGATAAATCCATTAAAAAATGGGGAAAAATCCTGGAAAATTGGGATAAAGCCTTGAAAAAATGAGAAAATGCATAAAAAATGGGATAATTCCTGGAAAATTGGGAGAAATCCAGGAAATCTGGGAAAAATCCAGGAAAAAATTGGGATAAAGCTTTAAAAAAATGGGAAAAATCAGTAAAAAATGGGATAAATCCATTAAAAAATGGGGATAAATCCTGGAAAATTGGGAGAAATCAGGGAAAATTGGGAAAAATCCTGGAAAATTGGGATAAAGCCTTAAAAAAATGGGAGAAATCCATAAAAAAATGGGATCATTCCTGGAAAATTGGGAAAAATCCTGGAAAATTGGGAGAAATCAGGAAAAAATTGGGATAAAGCCTTGAAAAAATGGGGAAAATCCATAAAAATCCGGGATAAGGCTGGAAAATCGGGATAAATCCAGGAAAATCCGGGATAAATCCAGGAAAACCGGGATAAATCCTTAAAAAACCGGGATAAATCCAGGAAAACCGGGATAAATCCAGGGAAAACCGGGATAAAGGCTCGAAAATCGGGATAAATCCAGGAAAAATCGGGATAAAGGCTCGAAAATCGGGATAAAACCAGGGAAAAACCGGGATAAATCCTTAAAAAACCGGGATAAATCCAGGAAAATCCGGGATAAAGGCTCGAAAATCGGGATAAATCCAGGAAAAATGGGATAAATACAGGAAAAATCGGGATAAATCCTGGAAAAACCGGGATAAATCCAGGAAAACCGGGATAAATCCTTAAAAAACCGGGATAAAGGCTCAAAAATCGGGATAAATCCAGGGAAAACCGGGATAAATCCTTAAAAAACCGGGATAAATCCTTAAAAAATCGGGATAAATCCAGGAAAAATGGGATAAATCCTGGAAAAAACCGGGATAAATCCAGGAAAAATGGGGATAAAGGCTCGAAAATCGGGATAAATCCTGGAAAAATCGGGATAAATCCAGGGAAAATGGGGATAAATCCAGGAAAAATCGGGATAAAGGCTCAAAAATCGGGATAAATCCAGGGAAAACCGGGATAAATCCTTAAAAAACCGGGATAAATCCAGGAAAATCCGGGATAAAGGCTGGAAAAACCGGGATAAATCCAGGGAAAACCGGGATAAATCCTTAAAAAATCGGGATAAAGGCTCAAAAATCGGGATAAATCCTGGAAAAATCGGGATAAATCCTTAAAAACCGGGATAAATCCAGGAAAAATCGGGATAAATCCAGGAAAAACCGGGATAAATCCAGGAAAAACCGGGATAAATCCAGGGAAAACCGGGATAAATCCCCACAATTCACTTCCCAAGGTCGGAGCCAGCAATTCCCGCCAGAATTCCCAACAATTCCCCCTTTCCCGAGCCCGTTTTTCCTTGGAATTCCGCCCCTCCCCCTCCTCCCCCATCCCCCCTCCCCCTCCCCTTCCTCCTCCTCCCGAACGCGGCAAAAAAAAAATCCCAAAAAAACCCCAAAAAACCGGGAAAAAAAAAAAAAAAAAAAAAGGGGAAAAATCCTGGAAAAAAAAAAAAAAAAGAAAAAATTCCAATTCCCGATTTTTCCACAAAAGGGGGAAAAAAAATAAAAAATTCCCGAATTTTCGGGAGCTCTCGACCTGCTCCAGGTACGGGCAGCATTTCCCGGGAGAAGATCGGGAATGCCGGGAATAAATTCCGGGAATTTTGGGATCGATTCCCGATTTTTCCCGCCAAAAAAAAAAAAAATTAAATAATAATAATAATAATAATAATAATAAAAAAAAATCCGGGAATTTTTTTTTTATTGGCGGGGGGGGAATTTTGGGAATTTGGGGTTTTCTGGGGTTTTTTTTGGGGTTTGTTTTTTTTTCCAAAGGGATGAGGGGGAAAATCCGGGAATTGCGGTTGGAATTGTGGGAATTGAGGTTGGAAAAGGGAGGGGGAGGGGATTTTTTCCAAAGGTTTTTGGGTTTGGGAATGAGAAAAGTTGGGAATTGCGGGGGTGGGGGAGGGGCGGGAAAGGAGCAGAAACCGGAGCGGGATTTTGGGGAATTCTTGGGGATTTTTTTTTTATATTTTGGGGATTTTTTGGGGATTTTTTGGGATTTTTTGGGGATTTTTTGGGGAGTATTTTTTGATTTTTGGGGGGATTTTTTGGGGATTTTTGGGGGATTTTTTGGGGATTTTTTTGGGATTTTTTGGGAATTTTTTGAGATTTTTTTGGGAGTTTTTTTGGATTTTTTTCGGAATTTTTTTGGGATTTTTTGGGATTTTTTTGGGATTTTTTGGGAATTTTTGGGTATTTTTTTGGGATTTTTTGGGGAATTTTTTTGGTTTTTTCGGAATTTTTTGGGAATTTTCGGGGATTTCTTTGGGAATATTTTGGGAATTTTTTGGGGAATTTTTTTTTATTTTTTGGGGGATTTTTTGGGATTTTTTTGGGATTTTTTGGGAATTTTTTGGTGATTTTTTGGGATTTTTTTGGGATTTTTTTGGGATTTTTTGGGAATTTTTGGGGGGTTTTTTGGGGGATTTTTTGGGGAATTTTTTTGGAATTTTTTGGGGATTTTTTGGGATTTTTTGGAGAATTTTTTGGGAATTTTTTGGGGATTTTTTGGGGATTTTTTGGGATTTTTTGGGGTTTTTTTTTATTTTTTGGGGGAATTTTTTGGGATTTTTGGGGGAATTTTTTGGGAATTTTTTTGGGATTTTTTGGGGTTTTTTGGGTTTTTTGGGGGGGAATTTTTTGGGATTTTTTTGGGATTTTTTGGAATTTTTTCGGAATTTTTTTGGAATTTTTTGGGATTTTTTGGGAATTTTTGGGAATTTTTTGGGAATTTTTTGGGAAGCGGAGGCTCCTCCTCGGGAATTTTCTGCTGGAAAAGCAGCGGATCCAAGAAATTCCCGGGATTTTCAGGGGATTTGGGAATGGTTTGGGTGGGAAAGGAGCGGAATTTTATTTTATTTTATTTTATTTTATTTTATTTTATTTTATTTTATTTTATTTTATTTTATTTTATTTTATTTTATTTTATTTTATTATTTTATTCCATTCTATTCTATTTTATTTTATTCTATTTTATTTTATTATATTTTATTCTATTTTATTCTATATTCATTTTTATTTATTGATTTTTATTTATTTTTATTTATTTTTATTTTTATTTTTATTTTTATTTTTATTTTTATTTTTATTTTTATTTTTATTTAATTTATTTTTTATTTTTTATTTTTTATTTTTTATTTTTTATTTTTTATTTTTCTTTTAATTTTACTTTATATTTTATTTTATTTTGAATTGTATTACATTTTATTTCATTTTATTTTATCTTACTTTATTTTTATTTTATTTTATATTTTATTTATTTAATTTATTTTATTTTGTATTTTATTTATTTTTTATCTTATTATATATTTTATATTTTATATTTTTATTTTATTTCATTTAATTTTAATTTTAATTTTTATTTTTAATTGTTGTTACTTATTTTATATTTTATTTTATATTAATATTATTTTTTTATTTTTATTTTATTTTATTTTTTATGTTTTTCTTTATATTTTATTTAATTTTATTTTTATTTAATTTTGTATTGTATATCACTTATTTTATTTTATTTTATTCAATTTTACCTTATTTTATTTTTATTTTATTTTATATTTAATTTAATTTAATTTTATTTTTTATTTTTTAAAATTATTTTATTTTTTTATTTTATTTCTTTTATTTTCTCTTATTTTATATTTTTATTTTATTTTTTTTAATTTTAATTTTAATTTTTATTTGTTGTAGCTTATTTTATATTTTTTTTAGTTTATTTTAATTTATTTTATTTTTTATTTTATTTATTTTTATTTTTATTTTATTTTGTTTTGTATTTCATTTATTTTATTTTATTTTATGCTATTTTATCGTATTTTACTTTTATTTTATTTTATATTTGATTTATTTTATTTTATTATTTTATTTTTATTTTTTAAATTTTTTTAATTTCATTTAATTTATTTTATCTTATTTTATATTTTATCTTTTATTTTTATTTTATTTTATTTCATTTCATTTCTATTTTATTATACTTTATTTCATTTTATTTTATTTCTATATTTATTTTTTTATTTTATTTTTATTTTGTTTTGTATTATATTTTATTTCATATTTTATTTCATATTTAATTTTATATTTTATTTAATTTTATTTGCTGTATTTTATTTCTCATTTTATTCTCTTTTATACTTTATTTATTTTATTTTATTTCGTATTTTATTTTATATTTTATTTTATTATTTTATTTTATTATTTTATTTTATTATTTTATTTTGTTTTATTTTGTTTTATTTTATATTTTTATCGCTTCTTTAATATTTTATTTTTTATTAATTTAATTTTATTTTTTATTTTTTATTTTTTTATATTCTAATTTTAATTTTAATTTTATTTTCATTTTATTTTATATTATTAATTTATTTTATTTTATTTTTTATTTTATTTATTTTACCTTATTTTATAATTTATTTTTATATTATTTGATTTAATTTCATTTTATTTCTATATTTATTTTTTTATTTTATTTTTATTTTGCATTATATTTTATTTCATATTTCATTTCATATTTCATTTCATATTTCATTTTATATTTTATTTAATTTTATTTGCTTTATTTTATTTCTCATTTTATTTTCTTTTATATTTTATTTAATTCATTTCATTTCATTTTTTTAATTTTTTATTTTTAAAAATTCTTTTAATTTTTATACTTTATTTTATTTTATATTTATTTTTTATTTTATTTTTATTTGGTTTTGTATTATAGTTTATTTAAATTTATTTTTCATTTTATTTTAAATTTCATTTTATTTATTTTATTTTTAAAATTGATTTAATTTATTTTATTTTTAAATTTCCATTAAATTTCCATTAAAATCCCATTAAAGTCCCATTAAAATCCCTTAAAATTCTGCTAAAATTCCATTTAAAATCCCATTCTAATCCCATTAAAATCCCATTTAAATCCCATTAAAATTCCATTTAAATTCCATTGAAATCTCATAAAATCCCATTTAAATTCTGCTAAAATTCCATTTAAAATCCCATTGAAATCCCATTCTAATTCCATTAAAATCCCATTAAAAGTTCCAGCAAAATCCCATAAAAATTCCATAAAAATCCCGGTAAAATTCTGCTAAAATTCCATTTAAAACCCCATTGAAATCCCATTAAAATCCCGTTAAAATTCCATTTAAAATTCCATAAAAATCCCATTAAAATCCCATTAAAATTCCATAAGAATCCCGCTAAAATTCTGCTAAAATTCCATTTAAAACCCCATTGAAATCCCATTAAAATCCCATTAAAACTTCCAGTAAAATTCCATAAGAATCTCATTAAAATCCCATTGAAATCCCGTTAAAATTCCATTTAAAATTCCATAAAAATCCCATTAAAATCCCATAAAAGCCCTGCTAAAATTCAGTTAAAATTCCATTTAAAAATCCCATTAAAATCCCATTAAAATCCCATTGAAATCCCATTGAAATCTCATAAAATCCCATTTAAATTCTGCTAAAATTCCAATTAAAAATCCCATTGAAATCCCATTAAAATCCCATTAAAAATTCCAGCAAAATTCCATAAGAATCCCATAAAAATCCCATTCCAATTCCATTAAAACCCCATTGAAATCCCATTAAAATCCCGTTAAAATTCCATTTAAAATCCCATAAAAATCCCATTCTAATTCCATTAAAATCCCATTAAAATCCCATTAAAATCCCATAAAAATTCCATTAAAATCCCGGTAAAATTCTGCTAAAATTCCATTTAAAATCCCATTGAAATCCCATAAAAATCCCATTTAAATTCAGCTAAAATTCCATTAAAAATCCCATTTACATCCCATAAAAATCCCATAAAATTCTGCTAAAATTCCATAGGAATCCCATAAAAATCCCATTTAAAATCCCATTTAAAATCCCATAAAATCCCATTCCAATTCCATTAAAATCCCATTAAAAATTCCATTAAAATCCCATTTACATCCCATAAAAATCGTATTTAAATTCCATTAAAGTCCCATTGAAATCCCATAAAAATCCCATTAAAATCCCATTAAAATTCCTTAAGAATCCCGGTAAAATTCTGCTAAAATTCCATTTAAAATTCCATAAAAATCCCATTCTAATTCCATTAAAATCCCATTAAAATTCCATTAAAATTCCATTAAAATCCAGTTAAAATCCCATTAAAATCCCATTAAAATCCCATTAAAATTCCATAAAAATCCTGTTAAAATCCCATTAAAATTCCATAAGAATCCCGGTAAAATTCTGCTAAAATTCCATTTAAAATCCCATTGAAATCCCATTAAAATCCCGTTAAAATTCCATTTAAAATTCCATAAAAATCCCATTTTCATCCCATAAAAAAATCCCATTAAAATCCTGTAAAAATTCCATAAAAACCCCGGGAATAAAAACCCCGGGAATAAAAAATAGGGAATGAATAAAAAAACCCCAGGGAATAAAAAAAATCAGGGAATAAAAACCGGGAATAAAATCCGCTTTTCCCGGGCTATTCCCAAGGGTTTGGGGCGGGAATTCCGCTGGAATTCCCGGTTTTTCCATGGGAAAAATTTCCATTCCCGCCTCGGGCAGGAAGGGGTTAAAGGAGGGATTTTAAAAAAAGTCGGGATAATCCCCAGGATTCCAAAGGGTTTTCCCAGAATCCCGCGGGAATTCCCGGGAAAAACGAGGGGAAATGGGGAAAAATGGGGAAAAAATGGGGAAAAATGGGAGAAAATGGGATAAAAATGGGGGAAAATGGGGAAAAAATGGGGAAAAATGGGATAAAAATGGGGAAAAATGGGAAAAAATGGGGAAAAAATGGGGAAAAATGGGGAAAAATGGGAAAAAATGGGGAAAAATGGGGAAAAAATGGGGAAAAATGGGGAAAAATGAGATAAAAATGGGGAAAAATGGGAAAAAAATGGGGAAAAATGGGGAAAAAATGGGGAAAAATGGGGAAAAAATGGGGAAAAATGGGGAAAAATGGGAAAAAATGGGGGAAAATGGGGAAAACCGGGATAAAAATGGGGAAAAATGGGGGAAAATCTGGGAAAAAATGGGAAAAAATGGGAAAAAAGAGGGAAAATCAGGAAAAAAAAACGGGGAAAAAACAGGGAAAAAACTGGGATAAAAATGAAGGAAAATGGGGAAAAGTGGGGGGAAATGGGGAAAAATGGGGAAAATCGGAAAAAAATCTGGGAAAACCAGGAAAAAACTGGGATAAAAACGAGGGGAAATGGGGAAAAATGGGGAAAAAATGGGGAAAAATGGGGAAAAATGGGAAAAAAGTGGGAAAAAAGAGGGAAAATCGGGAAAAAAACCCCGGGGAAAAAACAGGGAAAAAACTGGAAAAATCTGGGATAAAAATGAAGGAAAATGGGAAAAATGGGGAAAAATGGGGGAAAATGGGGAAAATCGAAAAAAAATCTGGGAAAACCGGGAAAAAAGTGGGAAAAAATTGGGATAAACAGGGAAAAAACAGGGAAAAAAGTGGGAAAATTGGAAAAAAAAAAGGGGGAAAAAAACAGGGAAAAAACTGGGAAAAACTGGGATAAAAACAAAGGAAAATGTGGGAAAAACGGGAAAAAATGGGAAAAAAGTGGGGAAAAAAGAGGGAAAATCGGGAAAAAAAAACCCGGGGAAAAAACAGGGAAAAAACTGGGAAAATCTGGGATAAAAATGAAGGAAAATGGGAAAAATGGGGAAAAATGGGGAAAATCGAAAAAAAATCTGGGAAAGCCGGGAAAAAATGGAAAAAAACAGGGAAAAAAGAGGGAAAAAAGAGGGGAAAAGATCTGGGAAAAACGGGGAAAATCGGGGAAAAGACTAGGAAAAACGGGAAAAAACTGGGATAAAAACGAAGGAAAATGGGGAAAATGGGGGAAAACGGGGAAAATCGTAAAAAAATCTGGGAAAACCGGGAAAAAAAGTGGGAAAAAATTGGGATAAACAGGGAAAAAACAGGGAAAAAGAGGGAAAAATCAGGGAAAATCGGAAAAAAAATGGGGAAAAACTGGGGTAAAAACGAGAGGAAATGGGAAAAACTGGGATAAAAATGGGGAAAAATGGGGAAAATCGGGATAAAAATGGGGAAAAATGGGGGAAAATTGGGAAAAAATCTGGGAAAACTGGGAAAAAACAGGGAAAAAAGAGGGAAAATTGGAAAAAAAAAAGGGGGGGAAAAACAGGGAAAGAACTGGGAAAAACTGGGATAAAAATGAAGGAAAATGGGGGAAAATGGGGAAAAACAGGGAAAATCGGAAAAAAAGGGGGGAAAAACTGGGATAGAAACGAGAGGAAATTGGAAAAAAATGGGGAAAAATGTGGAAAATTGAGAAAAAATCTGGGAATACCGGGAAAAACCGGGAAAAATGGGGGGAAATGGGGGGAAATGGGGAGAAATGGGGAAAAATGGGGAGAAATGGGGAAAAACAGAGAAAATCGGAAAAAAAGCAGGAAAAAATTGGGAAAAACTGGGATAAAAACAGGGAAAATGGGAAAAAATGGGGAAAAATGGAGGAAAATTGGGAAAAAATCTGGGAAAACTGGGATAAAAATGAAGGAAAATGGGGAAAAATGGGGAAAATCAGAAAAAATTCTGCGAAAAACAGGGAAAAAATGGGGGAAAATGGGAAAAACAGGGAAAAACCTGGGGAAAAAAAGAGGGAAAATTGGGAAAAAAACCGAGGAAAACCGGTAAAAAACTGGGATAAAAACGAGGGGAAATGGGAAAAAATGGGGGAAACTGGGATAAAAATGGGGAAAACCAGAGAAAATCGGGAAAAAAACCTGGAAAAACCTGGAAAATCTGGGACAAAATGGCAAAAAAATGGGAAAAACCAGGAAAAAATGGGAAAAACCGGGAAAAAAACAGGAAAAACTGACAAAAAAACTGGGAAAAAACCTGGAAAAACTGGTAAAAAAATGGGAAAAGCCTTGGAATTTTGGAGCGGAATTCCCACGGGGTGGATCCCAAAATTCCAGGGGAAAACCGGGATGGGTGGGATCCCTGGGATCCGGGGGTTTGGGGATGTTTTCCATGGAATTCCGGAGGGAAAAAGGGGGGATCCCGAATGCTGCGAATTCCTTGGATTTAGGGGTGAAAATTCCACGAAAATTCCACGAAAATTCCATGAAAATTCCATGAAAATTCCGCGAAAATTCCATGAAAATTCCACAAAAATTCCATGAAAATTCCATGAAAATTCCATGAAAATTCCATGAAAATTCCGTGAAAATTCCATGAAAATTCCATGAAAATTCCATGAAAATTCCGTGAAAATTCCATGAAAATTCCATGAAAATTCCATGAAAATTCCACGAAAATTCCATGAAAATTCCCCCAAATGAGGGGAAATTCCCTGGAAAAGAAAAAATTCGGGAAAATCCCGGGAATTCCGGGAATTCAGGAAAAGCCGGATCCGAGTCCCCCCCCCCTCAACTCCCTAAATCCATGGAAAAATCCCATTCCCAAAATCCCTCCCCCGGCTCCTCTTTCCCCAAAATTCCCCCAAATTCCTCAAAATTCCCCAAAAATTCCTCAAAATTCCCCAAAATTCCTCAAAATTCCCCCCAAAATTCCCCAGAATTCCTCAAAATTCCTCAAAATTCCCCAAAATCCTCAAAATTCCCCCAAATTCCTCAAAATTCCCTCAAAATTCCCCCAAATTCCTCAAAATTCCCCAAAAAATCCCCAGAATTCCTCAAAATTCCTCAAAATTCCCCAAAATCCTCAAAATTCCCCCAAATTCCTCAAAATTCCCTCAAAATTCCCCCAAATTCCTCAAAATTCCCCAAAAATTCTGCAGAATTCACGAAAATTCCTCAAAATTCCCTCAAAATTCTCCAAAATTCACCAAAATTCCTCAAAATTCCCTCAAAATTCCCCAGAATTCCCTCAAAATTCCCCAAAATTCACCAAAATTCCCCCAAATTCACCAAAATTCCTCAACATTCCCTCAAAATTCCCCAAAAATTCCCCCAAATTCCCCAAAATTCCCAAAAATTCCCAAAAATTCCCCAAATTCCCCCAAAATTCCGGCATTTTCTCCAGGCCCAAATTCCATCAGGAAAAAAACTCACCCAGATTTCGGGAATTCAGCCCGGGATGAGCCGGGAACCGCCCCAGGATTTGGGAATTTGGGATTTGGGGATTTTGGGATTTTGGGATTTGGGGTTTGGGGATTGGGGATTTGGGAATTTTGGGGATTTGGGATTTGGGAATTTTGGGGATTTTGGGATTTGGGATTTTGGGATTTGGGATTGGGAATTTGGGATCTGGAATTTGGGATCGGGATTTGGGGTTTGGGATTTGGATTCTGGGACTGGGAATTTGGGATTGGGGTTTGGGATCAGGATCTGGGGTTTGGGAATTGGGATCTGGGATTTGGGGTTTGGAGTTTGGGATTTGGGATCTGAGATTTGGGATTCAGGGTTTGGGATTTGGGGTTTGGGATCTGGGATTTGAGATTCAGGATTCAGGATCTGGGATTCGGGATCGGGGATTCAGGGTTTGGGATATGGGGATTTGGGATTCAGGAGTTGGAATTTGGGGTTTGGGATCTGGGATTGGGATGGGATTCAGGATCCGAGATTTGGGATTTGGGGTTTGAGATTCGGGATCTGGGATTTGGGATTCAGGGTTTGAGATTCGGGATCTGGGATTCAGGATTCAGGATTTGGGGTTTGAGGTTTGGAATCTGTGATTTGGGATCCAGGATTCGGGATTCAGGATTTGGGATCCAGGATTTGGGATTTGGGATTCAGGATTCGAGATTCGGGATTTGGGGTTTGGAATCTGGGATTTGGAATTCAGGATTTGGGATTCAGGATCTGGGATTTGGGGTTTGGGGTTTGGGATCTGGGATTCGGGATCCAGGATTCGGGATTTGGGGCTCGGGGTTGGGGGTTTGGGGATTTGGAATTCAGGATTCAGGATTTGGGATTTGGGATTCAGGATTCTGGATTTGGGGTTTGAGGTTTGGAATCTGGGATTCGGGATCCAGGATTCGGGATTTGGGATTTGGGGTTTGGAATCTGGGATTTGGGATTCAGGATTCAGGATTTGGGATCCAGGATTCAGGATTCAGGATTTGGGATTCGGGATCGGGGATTCAGGGTTTGGGGTTTGGGATTTGGGGATTCGGGGATTCAGGATTCAGGATCTGGGATCTGGGATTCGGGGTTTGGGGTTTGGGATTCAGGATCGGGGATTCAGGGTTTGGGGCTCGGGATTCAGGATTTGGGATCGGGGATTCGGGATTCAGGATTCAGGATCTGGGTTTTGGGGTCTGGGATTTGGGATTTGGGGTTTGGAATTTGGGTTTCAGGATTTGGGATTTGCGGTTTGGAATTCAGGATTCGGGATCTGGGATCTGAGATTTGGGGTTTGGAGTTTGGAATCGGGGATTCGGGATTCGGGATCTGGGATTCAGGATCTGGGATTTGGGGTTTGGAATTTAGGTTTCGGGATTTGGGATCCGGGATTTGCGGTTTGGGATTCGGGATCTGGGGTTCGGGATCTGGGATTTGGGATTTGGGGTTCGGAATTCAGGATTCGGGATCTGGGATCTGGGATTTGGGGTTTGGAATTCGGGATCTGGGATCTGGGATCTGGGGTTCGGGGTTCGGGATGATTTTGGGAGGGGATTTTGGGATGTGCTGGGGGTCCCGGTCGGTCCGGCGGCGCCGCTCCCGCTGCGCGGGGCCGGGAAGGGCGTTCGGGATCAGCCGCGGATTGGAGCGGCCGCCCGGGATTCCCAAAATCCCCAAATCCCCTTAATCCCGGGAGAGGGGGGCGGGGCAGGCGCCAGCTGCTGCTGCTGCTGCTGCTGCGGCTGGCCTCCTTAGCCACGGCCCCAAATCCCGGGAAACGGCCCCAAATCCCGGGAAACGGCACCAAAATCCCGGGAAACGGCACCAAAATCCCGGGAAACGGCACCAAAATCCCGGGAAATGGCCCCAAATCCCGGGAAACGGCCCCAAAATCCCGGGAAACGGCCCCAAATCCCGGGAAACGGCCCCAAATCCTGGGAAACGGCCCCAAAATCCCGGGAAACGGCCCCAAATCCCGGGAAACGGCCCCAAATCCCGGGAAATGGCACCAAAATCGTGGGATTCGGCCCCAAAATCCTGGAATTCAGCCCCAAAATCATGGGAAACGGCCCCAAATTCCCGGGAAACGGCCCCAAAATCCCAGGAAACGGCCCCAAAATCCCGGGAAACGGCCCCAAAATCCTGGAATTCAGCCCTAAAATTCTGGGATTTGGCCACAAAATCCTGGGATACAGTCCCAAAATCCTGGGATCTGCCCCCAAAATCCCAGGAATTGGCCCCAAAATCCCAGGATCTGGCACCAAAATCCCAGAATCTGGCCCCAAAACCCTGGGATACGACCCCAGAATCCTGGGATCTGGCCCCAGAATCGTGGGATATGGTCCCAAAATCCCAGGAAACGGCCCCAAAATCCCACGATACATTTCCAAAACCCTGGGATCTGTCCCCAAAATCCCCAAATATGGCCTCAAAATCCCAGGTTTCAGCCCCAAAAAATCCCGGGAAATGACCCCAAAATCATGGGAAACGGCCCCAAAATCCCGGGATACGGCCCCAAAATCATGGGAAACGGCCCCAAAATCCCGGGAAACGTCCCCAAAATCCCGGGATCTGGCCCCAAAATACTGGGATTCGGCCCTAAAATCCTGGGATTTGGCCACAAAATCCTGGGATACAGTCCCAAAATCCTGGGATCTGCCCCCAAAATCCCAGGAATTGGCCCCAAAATCCCAGGATCTGGCCCTAAAATCCCGGGATCTGCCCCCAAAATCCCGGGATACATTCCCAAAACCCTGGGATCTGGCCCCCAAAATCCCCAAATATGGCCCCAAAATCCCAGGTTTCAGCCCCAAAATCCCGGGAAACGACCCCGAAATCCCGGGATACGGCCCCAAAATCCTGGGATCTGGCCCCAAAATCCTGGGATTTGGCCCCAAAATCCTGGGATCTGGCCCCAAAATCCCCAAATGTGGCCTCAAAATCCCGGGTTTCAGCCCCAAAATCCCGGGAAACGACCCCAAAATCCCGGGATACGGCCACAAAATCCCGGGTTTCAGCCCCAAAATCCCGGGAAACGACCCCAAAATCCCGGGATACGGCCACAAAATCATGGGATCTGGCCCCAAAATCCCGGGATCTGGCCCCAAAATACTGGGATTCAGCCCTAAAATCCTGGGATTTGGCCACAAAATCCTGGGATACAGTCCCAAAATCCTGGGATCTGCCCCCAAAATCCCAGGAATTGGCCCCAAAATCCCAGGATCTGGCACCAAAATCCTGGGATACGACCCCAGAATCCTGGGATCTGGCCCCAGAATCGTGGGATATGGTCCCGAAATCCCAGGAAACGGCCCCAAAATCCCACGATACATTCCCAAAACCCTGGGATCTGGCCCCAAAATCCCCAAATATGGCCTCAAAATCCCAGGTTTCAGCCCCAAAATCCCGGGAAACGACCCCAAAATCCTGGAATTCAGCCCCAAAATCCTGGGAACCGGCCCCAAAATCCCGCGATACATTCCCAAAATCCTGGGATCTGGCCCCAAAACCCTGGGATCTGGCCCCAAAATACTGGGATTCGGCCCTAAAATCCTGGGATTTGGCCACAAAATCCTGGGATCCAGCCCCAAAATCCTGGGATTTGGCCCCAAAATACTGGGATCTGCCCCCAAAATCCCCAAATATGGCCCCAAAATCTCAGGATCTGCCCCCAAAATCCCAGGAATTGGCCCCAAAATCCTGGGATCTGGCCTCAAAATCCCAAAATTCAGCCCCAAAATCCTGGGATTTTCCATGGGAAATTTCCTGCCCCACAAATAACCCCAAAATCCTGCAGAAAAACCCCAAATCCCATTTAAAAAAAAATATCCAAAATCCCATAAAAACAATCCCAAATCCCACAAAAAAACCCCAAATCCTGGGATTTTCCATGGGAAACTTCCTGCTCCGCAAAAAAAGTCCCAAAATCCCAGAAAAAAATCCTAAAAAAACCCCAAAATCCCACCAAAAATTCCCAAAATCCCATAAAAACAATCCCAAAATCCTTCAAAAAAACCCCAAATCCCAGAATTTTCCCTGGGAATTTTCCCGTTTCCCAAATCCCACAAAATTCCCCCAAATTCCCGAGGAATTTTCCCTGGGGCTGTTCCCAAAAAAAACCCCAAAATCCCACAAAAAAAGAAAACCCCAAAATCCCAAAAACCTCTTTAAAATCCTCAAATAATCCCAAAATCCCGTCCAAAAAAATTCCTAAAATTCCGTAAAAAACGGGGAGGAATTGAAGGGAGGTGCTGGAATTTTTATGGGATCAAAGAAATTTTGGGATTCCCGGATCCCAAACCCATCCCATCCCAGGAATTTTGGGATTCCCGGATCCCAAACCTTTCCCATTCCCCAAATTTTGGGATTCCTGGATCCCAAACCCATCCCATCCCAGGAATTTTGGGATTTCAGGATCCCAAACCTTTCCCATTCCCCAAATTTTGGGATTCCTGGATCCCGAATCTTTGCCACCCCTCAAATTCCAGGATTCCCAAACCTTTTCCATCCCATAAATTTGGGATTCTGGGATTCCCAAACCTTTTCCCATCCCGTAAATTTGGGATTCTGGGATTCCCAAACCTTTTCCCATCCCGTAAATTTTAGGATTCCCACATCCCAAATTTTTCCCACCCCACAGAATTTGGGATTTCGGCTCCCAAATCTTTCCCACCCCAGAAATTTTGGGAATTCGGGAATCCCAAACCTTTCCCATTCCCCAAATTTTGGGATTCCCAAACCTTTCCCATCCCAGAGATTTTGGGATTTCAGGATCCCAATCCCATCCCATCCCAGGAATTTTGGGATTCCCGGATCCCAAACCTTTCCCATTCCCCAAATTTCGGGATTCCCAAACCTTTCCCATCCTGAGGAATTTTGGGATTTCAGGATCCCAAATCATTCCCACCCCCCCCAAATTTTGGGATTCCTGGATCCCAAACTGATCCCATCACAGAAATTTTGGGATTCCTGGAATCCCAAACTTTTCCCACCCCCCAAATTCGGGATTTCAGGATTCCCACCCCATAAATTTGGGATTCTGGGATTCCCAGCCCTTCCTCACCCCCCAAATTTTGGGATTCCCGCATCCCAAACCTTTCCCACCCCCCAAATTTTGGGATTTCAGGATCCCAACCCTTCCCCACCCCCCATAAATTTGGGATTTTGGGATTCCCACCCCCCGAATTTTGGGATTCCGGCATTCCCAACCCCTTCCCACCCTCCAAATTTGGGATTTCAGGATTCCCACCCCCCGAATTTTGGGATTCCCACATCCCAAACCTTCCCCACCCTCGAATTTTGGGATTTCAGGATCCCAGCCCTTCCCCACCCCCCAGATTTGGGATTTCAGGATTCCCACCCCATAAATTTTGGAATTCTGGGATTCCCAGTCCTTCCCACCTCCCGAATTTTGGGATTTCGGGATCCCAACCCTTCCCCACCCCCCATAAATTTGGGATTTTGGGATTCCCAGCCCTCTCCCAACCCCGGAATTTTAGGATTCTGGAATTCCCAGCCCTCTCCCACCCCCCGAATTTTGGGATTCCTGCATCCCAACCCTTCCCCACCCCCCATAAATTTGGGATTTCAGGATTCCCAGCCCCCGAATTTTGGGATTCCGGCATTCCCAGCCCTCTCCCACCCTCCAAATTTGGGATTTCAGGATTCCCATCCCCCGAATTTTGGGATTCCCGCATCCCAAACCTTCCCCACCCCCCAAATTTTGGGATTTCAGGATCCCAGCCCTTCCCCACCCTCCAAATTTTGGGATTTCAGGATCCCAGCCCTTCCCCACCCCCCAAATTCGGGATTTCGGGATCCCAAACCAATCCTGTCCCAGAAATTTCGGGATTCTGGCATTCCCAGCCCTTCCCACTCCCTGAATTTCGGGATTTTGGGATCCCAAACCTTTCCCAACCCTCAAATTTGGGATTTCGGGATTCCCACCCCCCGAATTTTGGGATTCCGGCATTCCCAGCTCTCTCCCACCCCCCGAATTTTGGGATTTTGGGATTCCAAACCTTCCCCACCCCAGAAATTTGGGATTCCGGCATTCCCAGCCCTTCCCACCCTCCAAATTTTGTGATTTCAGGATCCCAAACCAATCTTGTCCCAGAAATTTTGGGATTCTGGGATTCCCAGCCCTCTCCCACCCCCCAAATTCGGGATTTCGGGATTCCCACCCCCCAAATTTTGGGATTCCTGCATCCCAACCCTTCCCCACCCCCCATAAATTTGGGATTTCAGGATTCCCATCCCCCGAATTTTGGGATTCCCGCATCCCAAACCTTCCCCACCCCCCAAATTTTGGGATTTCAGGATCCCAGCCCTTCCCCACCCCCCAAATTTTGGGATTTCAGGATCCCAAACCAATCCTGTCCCAGAAATTTCGGGATTCTGGCATTCCCAGCCCTTCCCACTCCCTGAATTTCGGGATTTTGGGATCCCAAACCTTTCCCAACCCTCCAAATTTTGGGATTCCCGCATCCCAAACCTTCCCCACCCCCCATAAATTTGGGATTTTGGGATTCCCAGCCCTCTCCCACCCCCCAAATTTGGGATTTCGGGATTCCCACCCCCCGAATTTTGGGATTCCTGCATCCCAAACCTTCCCCACCCCCCATAAATTTGGGATTTCAGGATTCCCACCCCCGGAATTTTGGGATTCTGGGATTCCCAACCCCTTCCCATTCCCCGAATTTTGGGATTTCAGGATCCCAAACCAATCCTGTCCCAGAAATTTTGGGATTCTGGGATTCCCAGCCCTCTCCCACCCCCCAAATTCGGGATTTCGGAATTCCCACCCCCCAAATTTTGGGATTCCTGCATTCCCAGCCCTCTCCCACCCCCCAAATTTTGGGATTTCAGGATTCCCACCCCCCGAATTTTGGGATTCCTGCATCCCAACCCTTCCCCACCCCCCATAAATTTGGGATTTCAGGATTCCCAGCCCCCGAATTTCGGGATTCTGGGATTCCCAGCCCTCTCCCACCCCCCAAATTTGGGATTTCAGGATTCCCATCCCCCGAATTTTGGGATTCCGGCATTCCCAGCCCTCTCCCACCCCCGGAATTTTGGGATTCTGGGATTCCCAACCCTTTCCCACCCCCCGAATTTTGGGATTCCTGCATCCCAACCCTTCCCCACCCCCCATAAATTTGGGATTTCAGGATTCCCATCCCCCGAATTTTGGGATTCCCGCATCCCAAACCTTCCCCACCCCCCAAATTTTGGGATTTCAGGATCCCAAACCAATCCTGTCCCAGAAATTTTGGGATTCTGGGATTCCCAGCCCTTCCCACTCCCTGAATTTCGGGATTTTGGGATCCCAAACCTTTCCCAACCCTCAAATTTTGGGATTCCCGCATCCCAAACCTTCCCCACCCCCCATAAATTTGGGATTTTGGGATTCCCATCCCTCTCCCACCCCCCAAATTTGGGATTTTGGGATTCCCACCCCCCGAATTTTGGGATTCCCGCATCCCAACCCTTCCCCACCCCCCATAAATTTGGGATTTCAGGATTCCCACCCCCGGAATTTTGGGATTCTGGGATTCCCAACCCCTTCCCATTCCCCGAATTTTGGGATTTCAGGATCCCAAACCAATCCTGTCCCAGAAATTTTGGGATTTTGGGATTCCCAGCCCTCTCCCACTCCCCAAATTTGGGATTTCGGGATTCCCATCCCCCGAATTTTGGGATTCCTGCATTCCCAGCCCTTCCCCACCCCCCAAATTTTGGGATTTCAGGATCCCAAACCTTCCCCACCCCCCATAAATTTGGGATTTCAGGATTCCCATCCCCCGAATTTTGGGATTCCCGCATCCCAAACCTTCCCCACCCCCCAAATTTTGGGATTTCAGGATTCCCATCCCCCGAATTTTGGGATTCTGGGATTCCCAGCCCTCTCCCACCCCCGGAATTTCGGGATTCCCGCGGGCCGGCCCGGGGATGCTCCGGGGCGGGGCCGCCCTTGGCCCGGGGGGTGGGGGAGGGGCCGCATTCCCGCTTCCCCCTCGGCATTCCCGGAATTCCCGGCCTTCCCGGCGGGCCCGGCATTCCCGGGAAGGCGGCGGAATTCCCGCTTTTCCAGCGGCACTGACCGTACATGGCGGGAGGGAGCGCGGCCGGCGGGGGCGGCACCGGCAGCGAGGGAGCGCGGCCCCGCCCCGGGAATGGCGCCGGGAAAAATCCGGGAATGGCGCCGGGAATGCGGGAAAAATCCGGGAATGGCGCCGGGAAAAATCCGGGAATGGCGCCGGGAAAAATCCGGGAATGGCGCCGGGAATGCGGGAAAAAACCGGGAATGGCGCGGGGAAAAATCCGGGAATAGTGCCGGGAATGCGGGAAAAACCCGGGAATGGCGCCGGGAAAAATCCGGGAATGGCGCCGGGAATGCGGGAAAAAACCGGGAATGGCGCCGGGAAAAACCCGGGAATGGCGCCGGGAAAAATCCGGGAATGGCGCCAGGAAAAATCCGGCAAAAACCCGGGAATGCGGAAAAATCCGGGAATGCGGGAAAAAACCGGGAATGGCGCCGGGAAAAACCCGGGAATGGCGCCGGGAATGCGGGAAAAACCCGGGAATGGCGCCGGGAAAAATCCGGGAAAAATCCGGGAATGCGGGAAAAATCAGGGAATGGCGCTGGGAATAGTGCCGGGAAAAATCCAGGAATGACACTGGGAAAAATCCAGGAATAGCGCCGGGAAAAATCCGGGAAAAACCCGGGAATGGTGCAGGCAATAGTGGGAAAAATCCGGGAATAGCAGCAGGAATGTCTGGGAATGGAATTCGGAATGGAGCTGGGAATGGAGCTGGGAATGGAACTGGGAATGGAGCTGGGAATGGAGCTGGGAATGGAACTGGGAATGGAACTGGGAATGGAACTGGGAATGGAACTGGGAATGGAACTGGGAATGGCTGGGAATGGAATTGGGAATGGCTGGGAATGGAGCTGGGAATGGAGCTGGGAATGGCTGGGAATGGAGCTGGGAATGGAACTGGGAATGGAACTGGGAATGGAACTGGGAATGGCTGGGAATGGAACTGGGAATGGCTGGGAATGGAGCTGGGAATGGAGCTGGGAATGGAACTGGGAATGGCTGGGAATGGCTGGGAATGGAACTGGGAATGGAGCTGGGAATGGAGCTGGGAATGGCTGGGAATGGAGCTGGGAATGGAGCTGGGAATGGCTGGGAATGGAGCTGGGAATGGAACTGGGAATGGAGCTGGGAATGGAGCTGGGAATGGAGCTGGGAATGGAGCTGGGAATGGAGCTGGGAATGGCTGGGAATGGAGCTGGGAATGGAACTGGGAATGGAGCTGGGAATGGAGCTGGGAATGGCTGGGAATGGCTGGGAATGGAGCTGGGAATGGAGCTGGGAATGGAGCTGGGAATGGAACTGGGAATGGAGCTGGGAATGGAGCTGGGAATGGAGCTGGGAATGGAACTGGGAATGGAGCTGGGAATGGAGCTGGGAATGGAGCTGGGAATGGAACTGGGAATGGAGCTGGGAATGGAGCTGGGAATGGAACTGGGAATGGAGCTGGGAATGGCTGGGAATGGAGCTGGGAATGGCTGGGAATGGCTGGGAATGGAACTGGGAATGGAGCTGGGAATGGAACTGGGAATGGAACTGGGAATGGAGCTGGGAATGGAACTGGGAATGGCTGGGAATGGAGCTGGGAATGGAACTGGGAATGGCTGGGAATGGAGCTGGGAATGGAACTGGGAATGGCTGGGAATGGAGCTGGGAATGGAGCTGGGAATGGCTGGGAATGGAACTGGGAATGGAGCTGGGAATGGCTGGGAATGGAGCTGGGAATGGAGCTGGGAATGGAACTGGGAATGGAGCTGGGAATGGAGCTGGGAATGGAGCTGGGAATGGAGCTGGGAATGGAGCTGGGAATGGAGCTGGGAATGGAGCTGGGAATGGAACTGGGAATGGCTGGGAATGGAGCTGGGAATGGAGCTGGGAATGGAACTGGGAATGGAGCTGGGAATGGAGCTGGGAATGGAACTGGGAATGGAGCTGGGAATGGAACTGGGAATGGAACTGGGAATGGAGCTGGGAATGGAACTGGGAATGGAGCTGGGAATGGAGCTGGGAATGGAGCTGGGAATGGCTGGGAATGGAGCTGGGAATGGAACTGGGAATGGCTGGGAATGGAGCTGGGAATGGAGCTGGGAATGGAACTGGGAATGGAGCTGGGAATGGAACTGGGAATGGAGCTGGGAATGGCTGGGAATGGAGCTGGGAATGGAGCTGGGAATGGAACTGGGAATGGAGCTGGGAATGGCTGGGAATGGAACTGGGAATGGAGCTGGGAATGGAGCTGGGAATGGAGCTGGGAATGGAGCTGGGAATGGCTGGGAATGGAACTGGGAATGGAGCTGGGAATGGAGCTGGGAATGGAACTGGGAATGGAACTGGGAATGGAGCTGGGAATGGAACTGGGAATGGAGCTGGGAATGGAGCTGGGAATGGAGCTGGGAATGGAGCTGGGAATGGAACTGGGAATGGAGCTGGGAATGGAGCTGGGAATGGAGCTGGGAATGGAGCTGGGAATGGAACTGGGAATGGAGCTGGGAATGGCTGGGAATGGAACTGGGAATGGAGCTGGGAATGGCTGGGAATGGAACTGGGAATGGAGCTGGGAATGGCTGGGAATGGAGCTGGGAATGGAGCTGGGAATGGCTGGGAATGGAACTGGGAATGGAGCTGGGAATGGCTGGGAATGGAACTGGGAATGGAGCTGGGAATGGCTGGGAATGGAACTGGGAATGGAGCTGGGAATGGAGCTGGGAATGGCTGGGAATGGCTGGGAATGGAACTGGGAATGGAACTGGGAATGGCTGGGAATGGAGCTGGGAATGGAACTGGGAATGGAACTGGGAATGGAGATGGGAATGGAGCTGGGAATGGCTGGGAATGGAGCTGGGAATGGAACTGGGAATGGAGATGGGAATGGAGCTGGGAATGGCTGGGAATGGAGCTGGGAATGGAACTGGGAATGGAGCTGGGAATGGAGCTGGGAATGGAGCTGGGAATGGAGCTGGGAATGGCTGGGAATGGCTGGGAATGGAGCTGGGAATGGAACTGGGAATGGCTGGGAATGGCTGGGAATGGAGCTGGGAATGGAGCTGGGAATGGAGCTGGGAATGGAGCTGGGAATGGAACTGGGAATGGAGCTGGGAATGGAACTGGGAATGGAGCTGGGAATGGCTGGGAATGGAGCTGGGAATGGAGCTGGGAATGGAGCTGGGAATGGAACTGGGAATGGAGCTGGGAATGGAGCTGGGAATGGAGCTGGGAATGGAACTGGGAATGGAGCTGGGAATGGAACTGGGAATGGAGCTGGGAATGGCTGGGAATGGAGCTGGGAATGGAGCTGGGAATGGAGCTGGGAATGGAACTGGGAATGGAGCTGGGAATGGAGCTGGGAATGGAGCTGGGAATGGAACTGGGAATGGAGCTGGGAATGGAACTGGGAATGGAGCTGGGAATGGCTGGGAATGGGGCTGGGAATGGAGCTGGGAATGGAGCTGGGAATGGAGCTGGGAATGGAGCTGGGAATGGAGCTGGGAATGGCTGGGAATGGAGCTGGGAATGGCTGGGAATGGAACTGGGAATGGAGCTGGGAATGGAGCTGGGAATGGAGCTGGGAATGGAGCTGGGAATGGAGCTGGGAATGGAACTGGGAATGGAGCTGGGAATGGAACTGGGAATGGAGCTGGGAATGGAACTGGGAATGGAGCTGGGAATGGCTGGGAATGGAACTGGGAATGGAGCTGGGAATGGAGCTGGGAATGGCTGGGAATGGAACTGGGAATGGAGCTGGGAATGGAGCTGGGAATGGAGCTGGGAATGGCTGGGAATGGCTGGGAATGGAACTGGGAATGGAGCTGGGAATGGAACTGGGAATGGAACTGGGAATCGAACTGGGAATGGAACTGGGAATGGCTGGGAATGGAGCTGGGAATGGAGCTGGGAATGGAACTGGGAATGGAGCTGGGAATGGCTGGGAATGGAACTGGGAATGGAGCTGGGAATGGAACTGGGAATGGAACTGGGAATGGAGCTGGGAATGGAGCTGGGAATGGAACTGGGAATGGAGCTGGGAATGGAACTGGGAATGGAGCTGGGAATGGCTGGGAATGGGGCTGGGAATGGAGCTGGGAATGGCTGGGAATGGAGCTGGGAATGGAGCTGGGAATGGAGCTGGGAATGGAGCTGGGAATGGCTGGGAATGGAGCTGGGAATGGCTGGGAATGGAGCTGGGAATGGAGCTGGGAATGGAGCTGGGAATGGAGCTGGGAATGGCTGGGAATGGAGCTGGGAATGGAACTGGGAATGGAGCTGGGAATGGCTGGGAATGGAACTGGGAATGGAACTGGGAATGGAGCTGGGAATGGAGCTGGGAATGGAGCTGGGAATGGAGCTGGGAATGGAGCTGGGAATGGCTGGGAATGGAACTGGGAATGGAACTGGGAATGGAGCTGGGAATGGAGCTGGGAATGGAGCTGGGAATGGAGCTGGGAATGGAGCTGGGAATGGCTGGGAATGGAACTGGGAATGGCTGGGAATGGAGTTGGGAATGGAGCTGGGAATGGAACTGGGAATGGAACTGGGAATGGCTGGGAATGGAACTGGGAATGGAGCTGGGAATGGAGCTGGGAATGGCTGGGAATGGAGCTGGGAATGGCTGGGAATGGCTGGGAATGGAGCTGGGAATGGAGCTGGGAATGGCTGGGAATGGAGCTGGGAATGGAGCTGGGAATGGAGCTGGGAATGGCTGGGAATGGAGCTGGGAATGGAACTGGGAATGGAGCTGGGAATGGAACTGGGAATGGCTGGGAATGGAGCTGGGAATGGAGCTGGGAATGGAACTGGGAATGGCTGGGAATGGAGCTGGGAATGGAGCTGGGAATGGCTGGGAATGGAGCTGGGAATGAAGCTGGGAATGGAGCTGGGAATGGAGCTGGGGATGGAACTGGGAATGGCTGGGAATGGAGCTGGGAATGGCTGGGAATGGGGCTGGGAATGGAGCTGGGAATGGCTGGGAATGGAGCTGGGAATGGGGCTGGGAATGGAGCTGGGAATGGAACTGGGAATGGAGCTGGGAATGGAACTGGGAATGGAACTGGGAATGGAGCTGGGAATGGAGCTGGGAATGGAACTGGGAATGGAACTGGGAATGGAACTGGGAATGGAACTGGGAATGGAACTGGGAATGGCTGGGAATGGAGCTGGGAATGGAACTGGGAATGGAGCTGGGAATGGCTGGGAATGGAGCTGGGAATGGAGCTGGGAATGGAGCTGGGAATGGAGCTGGGAATGGAACTGGGAATGGAGCTGGGAATGGAGCTGGGAATGGCTGGGAATGGCTGGGAATGGAACTGGGAATGGAACTGGGAATGGAGCTGGGAATGGCTGGGAATGGAGCTGGGAATGGAGCTGGGAATGGAGCTGGGAATGGAGCTGGGAATGGAGCTGGGAATGGCTGGGAATGGAGCTGGGAATGGCTGGGAATGGAGCTGGGAATGGAACTGGGAATGGAACTGGGAATGGAACTGGGAATGGAACTGGGAATGGAGCTGGGAATGGAGCTGGGAATGGATCTGGGAATGGAGCTGGGAATGGAGCTGGGAATGGAGCTGGGAATGGAGCTGGGAATGGAACTGGGAATGGAGCTGGGAATGGAGCTGGGAATGGAGCTGGGAATGGAGCTGGGAATGGAACTGGGAATGGAGCTGGGAATGGAAATGGGAATGGAGCTGGGAATGGAGCTGGGAATGGAACTGGGAATGGAGCTGGGAATGGAGCTGGGAATGGAGCTGGGAATGGAGCTGGGAATGGCTGGGAATGGAGCTGGGAATGGAGCTGGGAATGGAACTGGGAATGGAGCTGGGAATGGAACTGGGAATGGAGCTG
Organism: Cyanistes caeruleus; assembly: GCF_971803275.1. Lineage (NCBI taxonomy): Eukaryota > Metazoa > Chordata > Aves > Passeriformes > Paridae > Cyanistes > Cyanistes caeruleus. The sequence goes on along the minus strand of NC_141702.1, from coordinate 1,735,115 downwards.
GGAATGGCTGGGAATGGCTGGGAATGGAACTGGGAATGGCTGGGAATGGAACTGGGAATGGAGCTGGGAATGGAGCTGGGAATGGAACTGGGAATGGAGCTGGGAATGGAGCTGGGAATGGAGCTGGGAATGGAGCTGGGAATGGAACTGGGAATGGCTGGGAATGGAACTGGGAATGGCTGGGAATGGAACTGGGAATGGAGCTGGGAATGGAGCTGGGAATGGAGCTGGGAATGGAACTGGGAATGGCTGGGAATGGAGCTGGGAATGGCTGGGAATGGAGCTGGGAATGGAGCTGGGAATGGAGCTGGGAATGGAACTGGGAATGGAGCTGGGAATGGAACTGGGAATGGAACTGGGAATGGCTGGGAATGGAGCTGGGAATGGCTGGGAATGGAACTGGGAATGGAGCTGGGAATGGAGCTGGGAATGGAGCTGGGAATGGAACTGGGAATGGAACTGGGAATGGAGCTGGGAATGGAGCTGGGAATGGCTGGGAATGGAACTGGGAATGGAGCTGGGAATGGAACTGGGAATGGAACTGGGAATGGAACTGGGAATGGCTGGGAATGGAGCTGGGAATGGAACTGGGAATGGAGCTGGGAATGGAACTGGGAATGGAACTGGGAATGGCTGGGAATGGAGCTGGGAATGGAGCTGGGAATGGAACTGGGAATGGAGCTGGGAATGGAACTGGGAATGGAACTGGGAATGGAACTGGGAATGGCTGGGAATGGCTGGGAATGGAGCTGGGAATGGAGCTGGGAATGGCTGGGAATGGAGCTGGGAATGGAGCTGGGAATGGCTGGGAATGGAGCTGGGAATGGAGCTGGGAATGGAACTGGGAATGGAGCTGGGAATGGAACTGGGAATGGAACTGGGAATGGAACTGGGAATGGAGCTGGGAATGGAGCTGGGAATGGAGCTGGGAATGGAGCTGGGAATGGAACTGGGAATGGCTGGGAATGGAGCTGGGAATGGAGCTGGGAATGGAGCTGGGAATGGAGCTGGGAATGGCTGGGAATGGAGCTGGGAATGGAGCTGGGAATGGAGCTGGGAATGGCTGGGAATGGAGCTGGGAATGGAACTGGGAATGGCTGGGAATGGAGCTGGGAATGGAGCTGGGAATGGCTGGGAATGGAGCTGGGAATGGCTGGGAATGGCTGGGAATGGAACTGGGAATGGAGCTGGGAATGGAACTGGGAATGGCTGGGAATGGCTGGGAATGGAACTGGGAATGGCTGGGAATGGCTGGGAATGGAACTGGGAATGGAGCTGGGAATGGAACTGGGAATGGCTGGGAATGGAGCTGGGAATGGAGCTGGGAATGGCTGGGAATGGAACTGGGAATGGCTGGGAATGGAGCTGGGAATGGAACTGGGAATGGCTGGGAATGGAGCTGGGAATGGCTGGGAATGGAGCTGGGAATGGAACTGGGAATGGCTGGGAATGGAACTGGGAATGGAACTGGGAATGGAACTGGGAATGGAGCTGGGAATGGAGCTGGGAATGGCTGGGAATGGAGCTGGGAATGGAACTGGGAATGGCTGGGAATGGAGCTGGGAATGGAACTGGGAATGGAGCTGGGAATGGAACTGGGAATGGAACTGGGAATGGAGCTGGGAATGGAGCTGGGAATGGATGGGAATGGCTGGGAATGGAGCTGGGAATGGAGCTGGGAATGGAGCTGGGAATGGAACTGGGAATGGAGCTGGGAATGGAGCTGGGAATGGAACTGGGAATGGAACTGGGAATGGCTGGGAATGGCTGGGAATGGAGCTGGGAATGGAGCTGGGAATGGCTGGGAATGGAGCTGGGAATGGAGCTGGGAATGGAGCTGGGAATGGAGCTGGGAATGGAGCTGGGAATGGAACTGGGAATGGAGCTGGGAATGGAGCTGGGAATGGAGCTGGGAATGGCTGGGAATGGAGCTGGGAATGGAACTGGGAATGGAGCTGGGAATGGAACTGGGAATGGAGCTGGGAATGGCTGGGAATGGAGCTGGGAATGGAGCTGGGAATGGAACTGGGAATGGAACTGGGAATGGAACTGGGAATGGAACTGGGAATGGAACTGGGAATGGCTGGGAATGGCTGGGAATGGAGCTGGGAATGGAGCTGGGAATGGCTGGGAATGGAGCTGGGAATGGAACTGGGAATGGAACTGGGAATGGCTGGGAATGGAGCTGGGAATGGAGCTGGGAATGGAACTGGGAATGGAGCTGGGAATGGAGCTGGGAATGGAGCTGGGAATGGAGCTGGGAATGGAATTGGGAATGGAGCTGGGAATGGAACTGGGAATGGAGCTGGGAATGGAGCTGGGAATGGCTGGGAATGGAGCTGGGAATGGAACTGGGAATGGAGCTGGGAATGGAGCTGGGAATGGAACTGGGAATGGCTGGGAATGGAGCTGGGAATGGAGCTGGGAATGGCTGGGAATGGCTGGGAATGGAACTGGGAATGGAGCTGGGAATGGAACTGGGAATGGCTGGGAATGGAGCTGGGAATGGAACTGGGAATGGCTGGGAATGGCTGGGAATGGAACTGGGAATGGAGCTGGGAATGGAACTGGGAATGGCTGGGAATGGAGCTGGGAATGGAACTGGGAATGGAACTGGGAATGGAGCTGGGAATGGAGCTGGGAATGGCTGGGAATGGAACTGGGAATGGAACTGGGAATGGCTGGGAATGGAACTGGGAATGGCTGGGAATGGCTGGGAATGGAGCTGGGAATGGAACTGGGAATGGAACTGGGAATGGAGCTGGGAATGGAGCTGGGAATGGAGCTGGGAATGGCTGGGAATGGAACTGGGAATGGAGCTGGGAATGGCTGGGAATGGAGCTGGGAATGGAGCTGGGAATGGAGCTGGGAATGGAACTGGGAATGGAGCTGGGAATGGAGCTGGGAATGGAACTGGGAATGGCTGGGAATGGCTGGGAATGGAGCTGGGAATGGAACTGGGAATGGAACTGGGAATGGAACTGGGAATGGCTGGGAATGGAGCTGGGAATGGAACTGGGAATGGCTGGGAATGGAACTGGGAATGGAACTGGGAATGGAACTGGGAATGGAACTGGGAATGGAGCTGGGAATGGCTGGGAATGGCTGGGAATGGCTGGGAATGGAACTGGGAATGGAACTGGGAATGGAGCTGGGAATGGAGCTGGGAATGGCTGGGAATGGAGCTGGGAATGGAACTGGGAATGGAGCTGGGAATGGAACTGGGAATGGAACTGGGAATGGAGCTGGGAATGGAGCTGGGAATGGCTGGGAATGGCTGGGAATGGAGCTGGGAATGGAGCTGGGAATGGCTGGGAATGGAACTGGGAATGGAGCTGGGAATGGAGCTGGGAATGGAGCTGGGAATGGAACTGGGAATGGAGCTGGGAATGGAACTGGGAATGGAACTGGGAATGGAGCTGGGAATGGAGCTGGGAATGGAGCTGGGAATGGCTGGGAATGGAACTGGGAATGGAGCTGGGAATGGCTGGGAATGGAACTGGGAATGGAGCTGGGAATGGAGCTGAGAATGGAGCTGGGAATGGAGCTGGGAATGGCTGGGAATGGCTGGGAATGGAGCTGGGAATGGCTGGGAATGGCTGGGAATGGAGCTGGGAATGGAGCTGGGAATGGAACTGGGAATGGAGCTGGGAATGGAGCTGGGAATGGAGCTGGCAATGGAACTGGTTATGGAACTGGGAATGGAGCTGGGAATGGCTGGGAATGGCTGGGAATGGAGCTGGGAATGGAGCTGGGAATGGAGCTGGGAATGGAGCTGGGAATGGCTGGGAATGGAGCTGGGAATGGAGCTGGGAATGGAACTGGGAATGGAACTGGGAATGGAGCTGGGAATGGAACTGGGAATGGAACTGGGAATGGAACTGGGAATGGAGCTGGGAATGGAACTGGGAATGGAACTGGGAATGGAACTGGGAATGGAACTGGGAATGGAACTGGGAATGGCTGGGAATGGGACTGGGAATGGAGCTGGGAATGGCTGGGAATGGAGCTGGGAATGGAGCTGGGAATGGCTGGGAATGGAGCTGGGAATGGAACTGGGAATGGAACTGGGAATGGCTGGGAATGGAACTGGGAATGGAACTGGGAATGGCTGGGAATGGAACTGGGAATGGAGCTGGGAATGGCTGGGAATGGAGCTGGGAATGGAGCTGGGAATGGAGCTGGGAATGGAACTGGGAATGGAGCTGGGAATGGCTGGGAATGGAACTGGGAATGGAACTGGGAATGGCTGGGAATGGAACTGGGAATGGAACTGGGAATGGAACTGGGAATGGAACTGGGAATGGAGCTGGGAATGGAACTGGGAATGGAGCTGGGAATGGAGCTGGGAATGGAGCTGGGAATGGAACTGGGAATGGCTGGGAATGGAGCTGGGAATGGAACTGGGAATGGCTGGGAATGGAGCTGGGAATGGAGCTGGGAATGGAACTGGGAATGGAGCTGGGAATGGAGCTGGGAATGGAGCTGGGAATGGAACTGGGAATGGAGCTGGGAATGGAACTGGGAATAGAACTGGGAATGGAGCTGGGAATGGCTGGGAATGGAGCTGGGAATGGAGCTGGGAATGGAACTGGGAATGGCTGGGAATGGAGCTGGGAATGGAACTGGGAATGGCTGGGAATGGAGCTGGGAATGGAGCTGGGAATGGCTGGGAATGGAGCTGGGAATGAAGCTGGGAATGGAGCTGGGAATGGAGCTGGGGATGGAACTGGGAATGGCTGGGAATGGAGCTGGGAATGGAACTGGGAATGGAGCTGGGAATGGGGCTGGGAATGGAGCTGGGAATGGCTGGGAATGGAGCTGGGAATGGGGCTGGGAATGGAGCTGGGAATGGAACTGGGAATGGAGCTGGGAATGGAACTGGGAATGGAACTGGGAATGGAGCTGGGAATGGAGCTGGGAATGGAACTGGGAATGGAACTGGGAATGGAACTGGGAATGGAACTGGGAATGGAACTGGGAATGGCTGGGAATGGAGCTGGGAATGGAACTGGGAATGGAGCTGGGAATGGCTGGGAATGGAGCTGGGAATGGAGCTGGGAATGGAGCTGGGAATGGAGCTGGGAATGGAACTGGGAATGGAACTGGGAATGGAGCTGGGAATGGAGCTGGGAATGGCTGGGAATGGCTGGGAATGGAACTGGGAATGGAACTGGGAATGGAGCTGGGAATGGAGCTGGGAATGGCTGGGAATGGCTGGGAATGGAGCTGGGAATGGAGCTGGGAATGGAGCTGGGAATGGAGCTGGGAATGGAGCTGGGAATGGAGCTGGGAATGGCTGGGAATGGAGCTGGGAATGGCTGGGAATGGAGCTGGGAATGGAACTGGGAATGGAACTGGGAATGGAACTGGGAATGGAACTGGGAATGGAGCTGGGAATGGAGCTGGGAATGGATCTGGGAATGGCTGGGAATGGAACTGGGAATGGCTGGGAATGGAACTGGGAATGGAGCTGGGAATGGAGCTGGGAATGGAACTGGGAATGGAGCTGGGAATGGAGCTGGGAATGGAGCTGGGAATGGAGCTGGGAATGGAACTGGGAATGGCTGGGAATGGAACTGGGAATGGCTGGGAATGGAACTGGGAATGGAGCTGGGAATGGAGCTGGGAATGGAGCTGGGAATGGAGCTGGGAATGGAACTGGGAATGGAGCTGGGAATGGAACTGGGAATGGAACTGGGAATGGCTGGGAATGGAGCTGGGAATGGCTGGGAATGGAACTGGGAATGGAGCTGGGAATGGAGCTGGGAATGGAGCTGGGAATGGAACTGGGAATGGAACTGGGAATGGAGCTGGGAATGGAGCTGGGAATGGCTGGGAATGGAACTGGGAATGGAGCTGGGAATGGAACTGGGAATGGAACTGGGAATGGAACTGGGAATGGCTGGGAATGGAGCTGGGAATGGAACTGGGAATGGAGCTGGGAATGGAACTGGGAATGGAACTGGGAATGGCTGGGAATGGAGCTGGGAATGGAGCTGGGAATGGAACTGGGAATGGAGCTGGGAATGGAACTGGGAATGGAACTGGGAATGGAACTGGGAATGGCTGGGAATGGCTGGGAATGGAGCTGGGAATGGAGCTGGGAATGGCTGGGAATGGAGCTGGGAATGGAGCTGGGAATGGCTGGGAATGGAGCTGGGAATGGAGCTGGGAATGGAACTGGGAATGGAGCTGGGAATGGAACTGGGAATGGAACTGGGAATGGAACTGGGAATGGAGCTGGGAATGGAGCTGGGAATGGAGCTGGGAATGGAGCTGGGAATGGAACTGGGAATGGCTGGGAATGGAGCTGGGAATGGAGCTGGGAATGGAGCTGGGAATGGAGCTGGGAATGGCTGGGAATGGAGCTGGGAATGGAGCTGGGAATGGAGCTGGGAATGGCTGGGAATGGAGCTGGGAATGGAACTGGGAATGGCTGGGAATGGAGCTGGGAATGGAGCTGGGAATGGCTGGGAATGGAACTGGGAATGGAACTGGGAATGGAACTGGGAATGGAGCTGGGAATGGAGCTGGGAATGGCTGGGAATGGAACTGGGAATGGAGCTGGGAATGGAACTGGGAATGGCTGGGAATGGCTGGGAATGGAACTGGGAATGGCTGGGAATGGCTGGGAATGGAACTGGGAATGGAGCTGGGAATGGAACTGGGAATGGCTGGGAATGGAGCTGGGAATGGAGCTGGGAATGGCTGGGAATGGAACTGGGAATGGCTGGGAATGGAGCTGGGAATGGAACTGGGAATGGCTGGGAATGGAGCTGGGAATGGCTGGGAATGGAGCTGGGAATGGAACTGGGAATGGCTGGGAATGGAACTGGGAATGGAACTGGGAATGGAACTGGGAATGGAGCTGGGAATGGAGCTGGGAATGGCTGGGAATGGAGCTGGGAATGGAACTGGGAATGGCTGGGAATGGAGCTGGGAATGGAACTGGGAATGGAGCTGGGAATGGAACTGGGAATGGAACTGGGAATGGAGCTGGGAATGGAGCTGGGAATGGATGGGAATGGCTGGGAATGGAGCTGGGAATGGAGCTGGGAATGGAGCTGGGAATGGAACTGGGAATGGAGCTGGGAATGGAGCTGGGAATGGAACTGGGAATGGAACTGGGAATGGCTGGGAATGGCTGGGAATGGAGCTGGGAATGGAGCTGGGAATGGCTGGGAATGGAGCTGGGAATGGAGCTGGGAATGGAGCTGGGAATGGAGCTGGGAATGGAGCTGGGAATGGAACTGGGAATGGAGCTGGGAATGGAGCTGGGAATGGAGCTGGGAATGGCTGGGAATGGAGCTGGGAATGGAACTGGGAATGGAGCTGGGAATGGAACTGGGAATGGAGCTGGGAATGGCTGGGAATGGAGCTGGGAATGGAGCTGGGAATGGAACTGGGAATGGAACTGGGAATGGAACTGGGAATGGAACTGGGAATGGAACTGGGAATGGCTGGGAATGGCTGGGAATGGAGCTGGGAATGGAGCTGGGAATGGAGCTGGGAATGGAGCTGGGAATGGAGCTGGGAATGGCTGGGAATGGAGCTGGGAATGGAACTGGGAATGGCTGGGAATGGAACTGGGAATGGAACTGGGAATGGAACTGGGAATGGAGCTGGGAATGGAGCTGGGAATGGCTGGGAATGGAGCTGGGAATGGAACTGGGAATGGAGCTGGGAATGGAACTGGGAATGGAACTGGGAATGGAGCTGGGAATGGAGCTGGGAATGGCTGGGAATGGCTGGGAATGGAGCTGGGAATGGAGCTGGGAATGGCTGGGAATGGAACTGGGAATGGAGCTGGGAATGGAGCTGGGAATGGAGCTGGGAATGGAACTGGGAATGGAGCTGGGAATGGAACTGGGAATGGAGCTGGGAATGGAACTGGGAATGGAACTGGGAATGGAGCTGGGAATGGAACTGGGAATGGAGCTGGGAATGGCTGGGAATGGCTGGGAATGGAGCTGGGAATGGAGCTGGGAATGGAGCTGGGAATGGAGCTGGGAATGGCTGGGAATGGAGCTGGGAATGGAGCTGGGAATGGAACTGGGAATGGCTGGGAATGGCTGGGAATGGAGCTGGGAATGGAGCTGGGAATGGAGCTGGGAATGGAACTGGGAATGGAACTGGGAATGGAGCTGGGAATGGAGCTGGGAATGGCTGGGAATGGCTGGGAATGGAACTGGGAATGGAACTGGGAATGGAGCTGGGAATGGAGCTGGGAATGGCTGGGAATGGCTGGGAATGGAGCTGGGAATGGAGCTGGGAATGGAGCTGGGAATGGAGCTGGGAATGGAGCTGGGAATGGAGCTGGGAATGGCTGGGAATGGAGCTGGGAATGGCTGGGAATGGAGCTGGGAATGGAACTGGGAATGGAACTGGGAATGGAACTGGGAATGGAACTGGGAATGGAGCTGGGAATGGAGCTGGGAATGGATCTGGGAATGGCTGGGAATGGAACTGGGAATGGCTGGGAATGGAACTGGGAATGGAGCTGGGAATGGAGCTGGGAATGGAACTGGGAATGGAGCTGGGAATGGAGCTGGGAATGGAGCTGGGAATGGAGCTGGGAATGGAACTGGGAATGGCTGGGAATGGAACTGGGAATGGCTGGGAATGGGACTGGGAATGGAGCTGGGAATGGCTGGGAATGGAGCTGGGAATGGAGCTGGGAATGGAGCTGGGAATGGAGCTGGGAATGGAACTGGGAATGGAACTGGGAATGGCTGGGAATGGAACTGGGAATGGAACTGGGAATGGCTGGGAATGGAACTGGGAATGGAGCTGGGAATGGCTGGGAATGGAGCTGGGAATGGAGCTGGGAATGGAGCTGGGAATGGAACTGGGAATGGAGCTGGGAATGGCTGGGAATGGAACTGGGAATGGAACTGGGAATGGCTGGGAATGGAACTGGGAATGGAACTGGGAATGGAACTGGGAATGGAACTGGGAATGGAGCTGGGAATGGAACTGGGAATGGAGCTGGGAATGGAGCTGGGAATGGAGCTGGGAATGGAACTGGGAATGGCTGGGAATGGAGCTGGGAATGGAACTGGGAATGGCTGGGAATGGAGCTGGGAATGGAGCTGGGAATGGAACTGGGAATGGAGCTGGGAATGGAGCTGGGAATGGAGCTGGGAATGGAACTGGGAATGGAGCTGGGAATGGAACTGGGAATAGAACTGGGAATGGAGCTGGGAATGGCTGGGAATGGAGCTGGGAATGGAGCTGGGAATGGAACTGGGAATGGCTGGGAATGGAGCTGGGAATGGAACTGGGAATGGCTGGGAATGGAGCTGGGAATGGAGCTGGGAATGGCTGGGAATGGAGCTGGGAATGAAGCTGGGAATGGAGCTGGGAATGGAGCTGGGGATGGAACTGGGAATGGCTGGGAATGGAGCTGGGAATGGAACTGGGAATGGAGCTGGGAATGGGGCTGGGAATGGAGCTGGGAATGGCTGGGAATGGAGCTGGGAATGGGGCTGGGAATGGAGCTGGGAATGGAACTGGGAATGGAGCTGGGAATGGAACTGGGAATGGAACTGGGAATGGAGCTGGGAATGGAGCTGGGAATGGAACTGGGAATGGAACTGGGAATGGAACTGGGAATGGAACTGGGAATGGAACTGGGAATGGCTGGGAATGGAGCTGGGAATGGAACTGGGAATGGAGCTGGGAATGGCTGGGAATGGAGCTGGGAATGGAGCTGGGAATGGAGCTGGGAATGGAGCTGGGAATGGAACTGGGAATGGAACTGGGAATGGAGCTGGGAATGGAGCTGGGAATGGCTGGGAATGGCTGGGAATGGAACTGGGAATGGAACTGGGAATGGAGCTGGGAATGGAGCTGGGAATGGCTGGGAATGGCTGGGAATGGAGCTGGGAATGGAGCTGGGAATGGAGCTGGGAATGGAGCTGGGAATGGAGCTGGGAATGGAGCTGGGAATGGCTGGGAATGGAGCTGGGAATGGCTGGGAATGGAGCTGGGAATGGAACTGGGAATGGAACTGGGAATGGAACTGGGAATGGAACTGGGAATGGAGCTGGGAATGGAGCTGGGAATGGATCTGGGAATGGCTGGGAATGGAACTGGGAATGGCTGGGAATGGAACTGGGAATGGAGCTGGGAATGGAGCTGGGAATGGAACTGGGAATGGAGCTGGGAATGGAGCTGGGAATGGAGCTGGGAATGGAGCTGGGAATGGAACTGGGAATGGCTGGGAATGGAACTGGGAATGGCTGGGAATGGAACTGGGAATGGAGCTGGGAATGGAGCTGGGAATGGAGCTGGGAATGGAGCTGGGAATGGAACTGGGAATGGAGCTGGGAATGGAACTGGGAATGGAACTGGGAATGGCTGGGAATGGAGCTGGGAATGGCTGGGAATGGAACTGGGAATGGAGCTGGGAATGGAGCTGGGAATGGAGCTGGGAATGGAACTGGGAATGGAACTGGGAATGGAGCTGGGAATGGAGCTGGGAATGGCTGGGAATGGAACTGGGAATGGAGCTGGGAATGGAACTGGGAATGGAACTGGGAATGGAACTGGGAATGGCTGGGAATGGAGCTGGGAATGGAACTGGGAATGGAGCTGGGAATGGAACTGGGAATGGAACTGGGAATGGCTGGGAATGGAGCTGGGAATGGAGCTGGGAATGGAACTGGGAATGGAGCTGGGAATGGAACTGGGAATGGAACTGGGAATGGAACTGGGAATGGCTGGGAATGGCTGGGAATGGAGCTGGGAATGGAGCTGGGAATGGCTGGGAATGGAGCTGGGAATGGAGCTGGGAATGGCTGGGAATGGAGCTGGGAATGGAGCTGGGAATGGAACTGGGAATGGAGCTGGGAATGGAACTGGGAATGGAACTGGGAATGGAACTGGGAATGGAGCTGGGAATGGAGCTGGGAATGGAGCTGGGAATGGAGCTGGGAATGGAACTGGGAATGGCTGGGAATGGAGCTGGGAATGGAGCTGGGAATGGAGCTGGGAATGGAGCTGGGAATGGCTGGGAATGGAGCTGGGAATGGAGCTGGGAATGGAGCTGGGAATGGCTGGGAATGGAGCTGGGAATGGAACTGGGAATGGCTGGGAATGGAGCTGGGAATGGAGCTGGGAATGGCTGGGAATGGAGCTGGGAATGGCTGGGAATGGCTGGGAATGGAACTGGGAATGGAGCTGGGAATGGAACTGGGAATGGCTGGGAATGGCTGGGAATGGAACTGGGAATGGCTGGGAATGGCTGGGAATGGAACTGGGAATGGAGCTGGGAATGGAACTGGGAATGGCTGGGAATGGAGCTGGGAATGGAGCTGGGAATGGCTGGGAATGGAACTGGGAATGGCTGGGAATGGAGCTGGGAATGGAACTGGGAATGGCTGGGAATGGAGCTGGGAATGGCTGGGAATGGAGCTGGGAATGGAACTGGGAATGGCTGGGAATGGAACTGGGAATGGAACTGGGAATGGAACTGGGAATGGAGCTGGGAATGGAGCTGGGAATGGCTGGGAATGGAGCTGGGAATGGAACTGGGAATGGCTGGGAATGGAGCTGGGAATGGAACTGGGAATGGAGCTGGGAATGGAACTGGGAATGGAACTGGGAATGGAGCTGGGAATGGAGCTGGGAATGGATGGGAATGGCTGGGAATGGAGCTGGGAATGGAGCTGGGAATGGAGCTGGGAATGGAACTGGGAATGGAGCTGGGAATGGAGCTGGGAATGGAACTGGGAATGGAACTGGGAATGGCTGGGAATGGCTGGGAATGGAGCTGGGAATGGAGCTGGGAATGGCTGGGAATGGAGCTGGGAATGGAGCTGGGAATGGAGCTGGGAATGGAGCTGGGAATGGAGCTGGGAATGGAACTGGGAATGGAGCTGGGAATGGAGCTGGGAATGGAGCTGGGAATGGCTGGGAATGGAGCTGGGAATGGAACTGGGAATGGAGCTGGGAATGGAACTGGGAATGGAGCTGGGAATGGCTGGGAATGGAGCTGGGAATGGAGCTGGGAATGGAACTGGGAATGGAACTGGGAATGGAACTGGGAATGGAACTGGGAATGGAACTGGGAATGGCTGGGAATGGCTGGGAATGGAGCTGGGAATGGAGCTGGGAATGGAGCTGGGAATGGAGCTGGGAATGGAGCTGGGAATGGCTGGGAATGGAGCTGGGAATGGAACTGGGAATGGCTGGGAATGGAACTGGGAATGGAACTGGGAATGGAACTGGGAATGGAGCTGGGAATGGAGCTGGGAATGGCTGGGAATGGAGCTGGGAATGGAACTGGGAATGGAGCTGGGAATGGAACTGGGAATGGAACTGGGAATGGAGCTGGGAATGGAGCTGGGAATGGCTGGGAATGGCTGGGAATGGAGCTGGGAATGGAGCTGGGAATGGCTGGGAATGGAACTGGGAATGGAGCTGGGAATGGAGCTGGGAATGGAGCTGGGAATGGAACTGGGAATGGAGCTGGGAATGGAACTGGGAATGGAGCTGGGAATGGAACTGGGAATGGAACTGGGAATGGAGCTGGGAATGGAACTGGGAATGGAGCTGGGAATGGCTGGGAATGGCTGGGAATGGAGCTGGGAATGGAGCTGGGAATGGAGCTGGGAATGGAGCTGGGAATGGCTGGGAATGGAGCTGGGAATGGAGCTGGGAATGGAACTGGGAATGGAACTGGGTATGGAACTGGGAATGGAACTGGGAATGGAACTGGGAATGGAGCTGGGAATGGAACTGGGAATGGAACTGGGAATGGAACTGGGAATGGAGCTGGGAATGGAACTGGGAATGGAACTGGGAATGGAACTGGGAATGGAACTGGGAATGGAACTGGGAATGGCTGGGAATGGGACTGGGAATGGAGCTGGGAATGGCTGGGAATGGAGCTGGGAATGGAGCTGGGAATGGAGCTGGGAATGGAGCTGGGAATGGAACTGGGAATGGAACTGGGAATGGCTGGGAATGGAACTGGGAATGGAACTGGGAATGGCTGGGAATGGAACTGGGAATGGAGCTGGGAATGGCTGGGAATGGAGCTGGGAATGGAGCTGGGAATGGAGCTGGGAATGGAACTGGGAATGGAGCTGGGAATGGCTGGGAATGGAACTGGGAATGGAACTGGGAATGGCTGGGAATGGAACTGGGAATGGAACTGGGAATGGAACTGGGAATGGAACTGGGAATGGAGCTGGGAATGGCTGGGAATGGAGCTGGGAATGGAGCTGGGAATGGCTGGGAATGGAGCTGGGAATGGCTGGGAATGGCTGGGAATGGAGCTGGGAATGGAGCTGGGAATGGAGCTGGGAATGGAGCTGGGAATGGAGCTGGGAATGGCTGGGAATGGAACTGGGAATGGAGCTGGGAATGGAGCTGGGAATGGCTGGGAATGGAACTGGGAATGGAGCTGGGAATGGAACTGGGAATGGAGCTGGGAATGGAACTGGGAATGGAACTGGGAATGGAGCTGGGAATGGAGCTGGGAATGGAACTGGGAATGGAACTGGGAATGGAGCTGGGAATGGCTGGGAATGGCTGGGAATGGAACTGGGAATGGAGCTGGGAATGGAACTGGGAATGGAACTGGGAATGGAACTGGGAATGGCTGGGAATGGAGCTGGGAATGGAACTGGGAATGGAGCTGGGAATGGAGCTGGGAATGGAGCTGGGAATGGAGCTGGGAATGGAGCTGGGAATGGAACTGGGAATGGCTGGGAATGGAGCTGGGAATGGAACTGGGAATGGAGCTGGGAATGGAACTGGGAATGGAGCTGGGAATGGAGCTGGGAATGGAGCTGGGAATGGAGCTGGGAATGGCTGGGAATGGCTGGGAATGGAACTGGGAATGGAGCTGGGAATGGAGCTGGGAATGGGGCTGGGAATGGAGCTGGGAATGGAGCTGGGAATGGAACTGGGAATGGAGCTGGGAATGGAGCTGGGAATGGAGCTGGGAATGGAACTGGGAATGGAACTGGGAATGGAGCTGGGAATGGAGCTGGGAATGGAGCTGGGAATGGAGCTGGGAATGGAGCTGGGAATGGAACTGGGAATGGAGCTGGGAATGGAGCTGGGAATGGAGCTGGGAATGGAACTGGGAATGGAACTGGGAATGGAGCTGGGAATGGAACTGGGAATGGAGCTGGGAATGGAGCTGGGAATGGAACTGGGAATGGAGCTGGGAATGGAACTGGGAATGGAGCTGGGAATGGAGCTGGGAATGGAGCTGGGAATGGAGCTGGGAATGGAACTGGGAATGGAGCTGGGAATGGAACTGGGAATGGAGCTGGGAATGGCTGGGAATGGAGCTGGGAATGGAGCTGGGAATGGAGCTGGGAATGGAACTGGGAATGGAGCTGGGAATGGAGCTGGGAATGGAGCTGGGAATGGAGCTGGGAATGGAACTGGGAATGGAGCTGGGAATGGCTGGGAATGGAACTGGGAAAGGAGCTGGGAATGGAGCTGGGAATGGAGCTGGGAATGGCTGGGAATGTAGCTGGGAATGGAACTGGGAATGGAGCTGGGAATGGAGCTGGGAATGGAGCTGGGAATGGCTGGGAATGGAGCTGGGAATGGAGCTGGGAATGGCTGGGAATGGAACTGGGAAAGGAGCTGGGAATGGCTGGGAATGGAACTGGGAATGGAACTGGGAATGGAACTGGGAATGGAGCTGGGAATGGAGCTGGGAATGGAGCTGGGAATGGAACTGGGAATGGCTGGGAATGGAACTGGGAATGGAGCTGGGAATGGAACTGGGAATGGAGCTGGGAATGGAACTGGGAATGGAGCTGGGAATGGAGCTGGGAATGGAGCTGGGAATGGAACTGGGAATGGAGCTGGGAATGGAACTGGGAATGGAGCTGGGAATGGCTGGGAATGGAGCTGGGAATGGAGCTGGGAATGGAACTGGGAATGGAGCTGGGAATGGCTGGGAATGGAGCTGGGAATGGCTGGGAATGGAGCTGGGAATGGAACTGGGAATGGAGCTGGGAATGGCTGGGAATGGCTGGGAATGGAACTGGGAATGGAACTGGGAATGGAGCTGGGAATGGAGCTGGGAATGGAACTGGGAATGGAGCTGGGAATGGCTGGGAATGGCTGGGAATGGCTGGGAATGGAGCTGGGAATGGAGCTGGGAATGGAACTGGGAATGGAGCTGGGAATGGAACTGGGAATGGAGCTGGGAATGGAACTGGGAATGGCTGGGAATGGAGCTGGGAATGGCTGGGAATGGCTGGGAATGGAGCTGGGAATGGAGCTGGGAATGGCTGGGAATGGAGCTGGGAATGGCTGGGAATGGAGCTGGGAATGGAGCTGGGAATGGAACTGGGAATGGAGCTGGGAATGGAACTGGGAATGGAGCTGGGAATGGAACTGGGAATGGAACTGGGAATGGCTGGGAATGGCTGGGAATGGAACTGGGAATGGCTGGGAATGGCTGGGAATGGCTGGGAATGGAACTGGGAATGGAGCTGGGAATGGAGCTGGGAATGGAGCTGGGAATGGAGCTGGGAATGGAGCTGGGAATGGCTGGGAATGGAGCTGGGAATGGAACTGGGAATGGTGCTGGGAATGGAGCTGGGAATGGAACTGGGAATGGAACTGGGAATGGAACTGGGAATGGAACTGGGAATGGCTGGGAATGGAACTGGGAATGGAGCTGGGAATGGAGCTGGGAATGGCTGGGAATGGCTGGGAATGGAGCTGGGAATGGAGCTGGGAATGGAGCTGGGAATGGAGCTGGGAATGGAACTGGGAATGGTGCTGGGAATGGAGCTGGGAATGGAGCTGGGAATGGAGCTGGGAATGGAGCTGGGAATGGAGCTGGGAATGGAGCTGGGAATGGAACTGGGAATGGCTGGGAATGGAACTGGGAATGGAACTGGGAATGGAGCTGGGAATGGAGCTGGGAATGGAGATGGGAATGGAGCTGGGAATGGAGCTGGGAATGGAACTGGGAATGGCTGGGAATGGAACTGGGAATGGAACTGGGAATGGAGCTGGGAATGGAACTGGGAATGGCTGGGAATGGAGCTGGGAATGGAACTGGGAATGGCTGGGAATGGAGCTGGGAATGGAACTGGGAATGGAGCTGGGAATGGCTGGGAATGGAACTGGGAATGGAACTGGGAATGGCTGGGAATGGCTGGGAATGGCTGGGAATGGAGCTGGGAATGGAGCTGGGAATGGCTGGGAATGGAACTGGGAATGGAGCTGGGAATGGCTGGGAATGGAACTGGGAATGGAGCTGGGAATGGAGCTGGGAATGGAGCTGGGAATGGAGCTGGGAATGGAGCTGGGAATGGCTGGGAATGGAACTGGGAATGGAGCTGGGAATGGAGTTGGGAATGGCTGGGAATGGCTGGGAATGGAGCTGGGAATGGAACTGGGAATGGAACTGGGAATGGCTGGGAATGGCTGGGAATGGCTGGGAATGGAGCTGGGAATGGAGCTGGGAATGGAACTGGGAATGGAGCTGGGAATGGAGCTGGGAATGGAGCTGGGAATGGCTGGGAATGGAACTGGGAATGGAGCTGGGAATGGAGCTGGGAATGGCTGGGAATGGAACTGGGAATGGAACTGGGAATGGAACTGGGAATGGAGCTGGGAATGGAGCTGGGAATGGCTGGGAATGGAACTGGGAATGGAGCTGGGAATGGAGCTGGGAATGGCTGGGAATGGAGCTGGGAATGGAACTGGGAATGGCTGGGAATGGCTGGGAATGGAGCTGGGAATGGAACTGGGAATGGAGCTGGGAATGGAACTGGGAATGGAACTGGGAATGGAGCTGGGAATGGCTGGGAATGGAGCTGGGAATGGAGCTGGGAATGGAGCTGGGAATGGCTGGGAATGGAGCTGGGAATGGAGCTGGGAATGGAGCTGGGAATGGAGCTGGGAATGGAGCTGGGAATGGCTGGGAATGGAGCTGGGAATGGAGCTGGGAATGGAGCTGGGAATGGAGCTGGGAATGGAGCTGGGAATGGAACTGGGAATGGAACTGGGAATGGAGCTGGGAATGGCTGGGAATGGCTGGGAATGGAACTGGGAATGGAGCTGGGAATGGCTGGGAATGGAGCTGGGAATGGAGCTGGGAATGGAACTGGGAATGGAGCTGGGAATGGAGCTGGGAATGGAGCTGGGAATGGAGCTGGGAATGGAACTGGGAATGGAGCTGGGAATGGAGCTGGGAATGGAACTGGGAATGGAGCTGGGAATGGCTGGGAATGGCTGGGAATGGAACTGGGAATGGAGCTGGGAATGGCTGGGAATGGAGCTGGGAATGGAGCTGGGAATGGCTGGGAATGGCTGGGAATGGCTGGGAATGGAACTGGGAATGGAGCTGGGAATGGAGCTGGGAATGGCTGGGAATGGAACTGGGAATGGCTGGGAATGGCTGGGAATGGCTGGGAATGGAACTGGGAATGGAGCTGGGAATGGAGCTGGGAATGGAGCTGGGAATGGAGCTGGGAATGGAGCTGGGAATGGCTGGGAATGGAGCTGGGAATGGAACTGGGAATGGTGCTGGGAATGGAGCTGGGAATGGAACTGGGAATGGTGCTGGGAATGGAACTGGGAATGGAACTGGGAATGGCTGGGAATGGAACTGGGAATGGAGCTGGGAATGGAGCTGGGAATGGCTGGGAATGGCTGGGAATGGAGCTGGGAATGGAGCTGGGAATGGAGCTGGGAATGGAGCTGGGAATGGAGCTGGGAATGGAACTGGGAATGGTGCTGGGAATGGAGCTGGGAATGGAGCTGGGAATGGAGCTGGGAATGGAGCTGGGAATGGAGCTGGGAATGGAGCTGGGAATGGAACTGGGAATGGCTGGGAATGGAACTGGGAATGGAACTGGGAATGGAGCTGGGAATGGAGCTGGGAATGGAGATGGGAATGGAGCTGGGAATGGAGCTGGGAATGGAACTGGGAATGGCTGGGAATGGAACTGGGAATGGAACTGGGAATGGAGCTGGGAATGGAACTGGGAATGGCTGGGAATGGAGCTGGGAATGGAACTGGGAATGGCTGGGAATGGAGCTGGGAATGGAACTGGGAATGGAGCTGGGAATGGCTGGGAATGGAACTGGGAATGGAACTGGGAATGGCTGGGAATGGCTGGGAATGGCTGGGAATGGAGCTGGGAATGGAGCTGGGAATGGAACTGGGAATGGAACTGGGAATGGAGCTGGGAATGGCTGGGAATGGAACTGGGAATGGAGCTGGGAATGGAGCTGGGAATGGAGCTGGGAATGGAGCTGGGAATGGAGCTGGGAATGGCTGGGAATGGAACTGGGAATGGAGCTGGGAATGGCTGGGAATGGAACTGGGAATGGAACTGGGAATGGCTGGGAATGGAACTGGGAACGGCTGTGAATGGAACCGGGATGGGAATCAGCGGGAATGGGGGGGAATCACTGGGATAAGCACTGGGAATGTGATCACCGGGAATGGGATAATCGGGAATGGGGCCAGGAATGGGAATGGGATCGGGATAATTGGGAATGGGGTTGGGATAATCGGGAATGGGGTTGGGATAATCGGGAATGGGAACTGGGAACCGCGAATGGGCCCCTGGGAACCGGGTAGGAGCCAGCGGAATTCCAAAGGGAAACTGAGGCAGGCACCTCCGGCACTCCAGAATCCTCCCAAAACCCGGGATGGATTTCCCAGCTGGAAAAGCCCTGGGATCCCAACATTCCCAACATTCCCATAAATCCCAGCCGGGATCCGGCTCCCCCCAAATCCACAGGGATTGAAATCCCGGGAATTCCGGAGCGGGAACCCCCCCCCCTCCGGATCCTCCTTTTCATTCCCGGTTTTTCCCTTCCAAATCCTTGGAATGAGGAACCCGGCATTCCCAGAATTCCCAGAATTCCCTGGATGCCACCCTGGGGACCGGGATTTGGCTCCAAAATTCCATGAATTCCCTCCCCATTCCCGATTTTTTTCCACCCTCTCCGGGCCGGGAATTTGGGAAGATTCCGGAGGCTCCCGGCGGGAAAATCGGGGCCTTAATTAAAAAAATCTTTAATTAAAAGAAACAAATCCGGGAATTCCCCGAAGGATCCGGAGGCTCCGCGAGGCCTCGGGAGCGGGAATGGGAATTCCTGGGAATTCGGGAATTTTTTCCCTTCTCCCAGGAGGGAAATTTGGGATTTGGTTTGGGAATCTGGGAATTCCAAAGGGTGGGGGAGGGGGAGGGTTCAGTTTGATCCCGGAATTTTTCCCGAGGGGGGGAAAAGCGGGAATGTCGCTCCCCTCCCCCACCCCCGGCCTCGATGGATCCATGGGAAACGGGATGGGATCCGGAATTTGGGAAAACTCCAAATCCTGGGAATTTCTGGAGGGGAAAACTCCAAATCCTGGGAAATTCCAGACAGGAAAACAAATCCTGGGAATTTCCGGCTGGGAAAGCTTCAAATCCTGGGAATTTCCGGAATTTGGGAAAACTCCGGATCCTGGAAATGTCTGGAATTTGGGAAAACTCCGAATCCTGGGAATTTCTGGACAGGAAAGCGTCAAATCCCAGGAATTTCTGGGTTGGAAAACTCCAAATCCCGGGAATTTCTGGACAAGAAATTTCAAAATCCTGGGAATTTCCTGATGGGAAAACTCCAAATCCCGGGAATTTCTGGAGGGGAAACCTCTGAATCCTGGGAATTTCCAGATTTGGGGAAAATTTTGAATCCTGGGAATTTCCAGAGGGGAAACTCAAAATCCCAGGAATTTCCAGTGAGGAAAACTCTGAATCCCAGGAATTTCTGGACGGGAAGTTTCAAAATCCCGGGAATTTCTGGGTTGGAAAACTCCAAATCCCGGGAATTTCCCGATGGGAAAACTCTGAATTCCAGGAATTTCCTGGTGGGAAAACTCCAAATCCTGGGAATTTCCAGAGGGGAAAACTCCAAATCTCAGGAATTCCCCAAATTTGGGAAAACTCCAAATCCTGGGAATTTCCTGGTGGAAAAACTCCAAATCCTGGGAATTTCTAGAATTTGGGAAAACTCTGGATCCTGGGAATTTCCTGGTGAGAAAACTCAAAATCCTGGGAATTTCCTGGTGGGAAAACTCAAAATCCTGGGAATTTCCTGGTGGGAAAACTCCAAATCCCGGGAATTTCCAGAACTTGGGAAACCTCTGATTCCTGGAAATTTCTGGAATTTGGGAAAACTCCAAATCCCGGGAATTTCCGGCTTGGAAAACTCCGAATCCCGGGAATTTCCAGGCTTGGAAAACTCCGAATCCCGGGAATTTCCAGGTGGGAAAACTCCGAATCCCGGGAATTTCCGCTCCATCCTTTCCCGCCTTCCCGACTCTTCCCGCCGCCGTTTCCATGGATACGGAGCTGCCGCAGCATCCCGAATTCCCGGAGGCCTCGCATTCCATGGATTCCATGGATTCCTCCCAATCCCCGCGGCCCTTCCGGTTCCGGGATCCCCAAATTTTTTTTCCCCCCTTCCCCCATCCTGGAATTCCGGAATTCCCGGAGCTCTTCCCGCAGATCCGAAGGATCCCAGATTTTTTCCAGGAAAAAAAAACTGCTCCCGAGGCGGGAATTTTTCCGTGGGATCCAGGGAATGGATGGAGGGGAAAAAAGGCGGGAAATGGGATTTTTTTGGGATGGAATTCCCAAAAAAATCCCTGGGAGCGTCCAAGGAAAAGCGGGAGGAGGTTGGGAATGGGATGGGGTTGGGAATCCGTGGATCCCATCCCGAGGAATTCCGGGATTCCGGGATCCAGGAGGCTCCGGATCCATCCCCAGGGATTTTTATGGAATTCTGGGAAAGGAAATCCAGGGATTTTCTGGGATTTGGGGTTTTTTTTTTGGGATACCCCAGGAATTCCTTCCCAAATCCCAAATCCCTCCCCATTTTCCCAGGGAATTCCCTCCATTCCCAGCCTGGGATTGGATCCGGAATGAACCTGGAATTATTCGGGAATTATTGGGGAATTTTTTGGGAATTATTTGGGAATTATTTGGGAATTATTCAGAAATTTTTTGGGAATTACTTGGGAATTATTTGGGAATTATTCTGGAATTTTTGGGGGATTATTCTGGAATTATTTGGGAATTATTGAAGCCGTTCCGGGATCCAGGAGGCTCCGGATCCATCCCGAGGGATTTTTATGGAATTCTGGGATAGGGAGACCCTTCCTGGAGTCCCCAATTCCCAGGGAATTCCCAAAATTCCTTCCCTTGGGATGGGGCTGGATCCAACCCCAGGCTGGGAATGGAGGGAATTCCATGGGAATTGGGCAGAAATTTGGAATTTGGGAATTCCCGGAGAATCCCTGGGATTGTCCAAGGAAAAGCCGGATCGGGCTGGGAATGGGATGGGATTGGAAATCCATGGATCCCATCTCGAGGAATTCCGGGATTCCGTAATTCTGCGAGTCCAGGATTCCATGGATCCAGGAGTTCAAGATCCCAGGATTGCAGGGATCCAGGATTCCGGAATTCCGGGATTCCGTGGATCCAGGATTCCAGGATTGCATAGATCCATGAATCTGTGAATCCAGGATTCTGTGGATCCAGGATTCCGGAATTCCGGGATTCTGTGGATCCAGGATTCCAGAATTCCGGGATTCTGTGGATCCAGGATTCCGGGATTCCATGGATCCATAATTCCTTAATTCCAGGATTCCATGGATCCAGGATTCCTCAATTCTGGGATTCCATGATTCCAAGATTCCGTGGATCCGGGATTCCACGGACCCAGGACTTCGGGATTCCACGGATCCAGGATCCCGGGATTCCAGGATTCCATAGATCCATGGATCCAGGATTCTGGGATTCTGGGATTTCATGGATCCAGGATTCCAGGACTGCACGGATCCGGGATTTGGGGATTCCATCGGTCCGGGATTCTGTGGATCTGGGATCCTGTGGATCCTGTGGATCCAGGATTTTGGGATTCTGGGATTCCATGGATCCAAGATTCCAGGATTCCATGGACCCGGGATTTCAGGACTACATGGATCCAGGATTTTGGGATTCCAGGATTCCATAGATCCATGGATCCGGGATTCTGGGATCCCGTGGATCCAGGATTTGGGAATTGCATGGATCCAGAATTCCAGGAGTGCGCAGATCCAGCATTCCGAGATCCCGTCGATCCAGGATTTTGGGATTCTGGGATCCTGTGGATCCAGGATTCTGGGATTCCACGGATCCAGGATCCCGGGATTCTGGGATTCCATGCATCCAGGATTCCAGGAGTGCGCAGATCCAGCATTCCGAGATCCCATGGATCCAGGATTTTGGGATTCTGGGACTCCATGGATCCAAGATTCCAGGATTGCATGGACCCGGGATTTGGGGATTCCATCGATCCAGGATTCCGGGATCCCATGGATCCGGGATTCCGGGATTGCATGGATCCGGGATTTGGGGATTCTGGGACTCCATGGATCCAAGATTCCAGGATTCCATGGATCCGGGATTCCAGGATTGCATGGATCCGGGATTTGGGGATTCTGGGATCCATCGATCCAGGGTCCCGGGATTCTGGGATCCCGTGGATCCAGGATTTTGGGATTCTGGGATTCCATGGATCCAAGATTCCAGGATTGCATGGACCCGGGATTTGGGGATTCCATCGATCCAGGATTCCGGGATTCCATGGATCCGGGATTCCGGGATTGCATGGATCTGGGATTTGGGGATTCTGGGATCCATCGATCCAGGGTCCCGGGATTCTGGGACCCCATGGATCCAGGATTTTGGGATTCTGGGATTCCATGGATCCGGGATTCCAGGAGTGCGCAGATCCAAGATTCTGGGATTCGTTCTGGGATTTTGGGATACTGGGATTCATTCTGGGATTCATTCCGGGATCCATTCCGGGATCCATTCCGGGATCCATTCCATGATCCGTTCCAGGATTCATTCTGGGGTTCTGGGATTCGTTCTGGAATTAATTCTGGAATTCTGGAATTCTGGGATTCTCTGTTGGATTCATTCCGAGATTGGTTTCTGGGATTCTGGGATTAATTCTGGGATCCATTCTGGAATTCTTTGTGGGATTCATTCTGGGATTTGTTCTGGGATTTGTTCCGGGATTAATTCCGGGATCCATTCCGGGATCCATTCCGGAATTTATTCTGGGATTAATTCCAGGATTAATTCCAGGATTAATTCTGGGATTAATTCTGGGATTCAGTTCAGGATTCATTCTGGGATTTGTTCCAGGATTCATTCCGGGATTCTGGGATTCTTTGTGGGATTCATTCCGGAATTACTTCTGGGATTTATTCTGGGATTCTGGGATTCTGGGATTCGTTCCGGGATTCTTTGTGGGATTCATTCTGGGATTTGTTCTGGAATTTGTTCCGGGATTGATTCCGGGATCCATTCTGGGATTGGTTTCTGGGATTCTGGGATTTTGGGATTAATTCCGGGATCCATTCTGGGATTCTGGGATTAGTTCTGGGATTTTTTCCGGGATTTGCTCTGGATTCCAGGTTTTTATTCCGGGATTAATTCCGGGATCCATTCTGGGATTAATTCCGGGATTCTGGGATTTCTGGAACAGAAATTAATTAATTAATTAATTAATTAATTAAATTAGTTATTAGAATGCAGGGGGGGTCCTCAGCTATTTAATTAATGAATTTAATTAGCTATTAGAATGCAAGGGGGTGTCTCCAGCTATTTAATTAATGAGTTTAATTAGCTATTATATTTAATTAATGAATTTAATTAGCTATTAGAATGCAGGGGGGGTCTCCAGCTATTTGATTAATTAATTTAATTAGTTAATAGAATGAAGGGGGGGTCTCCAGCTATTTGATTAATTAATTTAATTAGTTAATAGAATGAAGGGGGGTCTCCAGCTATTTGATTAATTAATTTAATTAGCTATTAGGATGCAGGGGGGTTTCCAACTATTTAATTAATGAATTTAATTAGCTATTAGAATGCAGGGGGGGGTCTCCAGCTATTTAATTAATTAATTTAATTAGCTAATAGAATGCAGGGGGGGTCTCCATCTATTTAATTAATTAATTTAATTAGCTATTAGAATGCAGGGGGGGTCTCCATCTATTTAATTAATGAATTTAATTAGCTATTAGAATGCAGGGGGGGTCTCCAGCTATTTAATTAATGAATTTAATTAGCTATTAGAATGCAGGGGGGTGTCTCCAGCTATTTAATGAATGAATTTAATTAGTTATTAGGATGCAGGGGGGGGTCTCCAGCTACTTGATTAACGAATTTAATTAGTTATTAGAATGCGGGGCGTCTCTCCAACTATTTAATTAACATATTTAATTAGTTAATAGAATGCAGGGGGGGTCTCCAGCTATTTAATTAATTAATGTAATTAGTTTTTAATTTAATTCTATGCCATAACCTAACACATATTACATATTATATATATTCTATTATATATTATATATATTTTACTTATATTTTATTGTAAGTAAACCATATTTATATTTACTTATAGTTTATTTTATATATTGTAAAATTATATTTTATATTTATGTATATTTTATTATATATATTGTAAAATTATATTTTATATTTACCTATATTTTATTATATATACTGTAAAATTATATTTTATATTTATGTATATTTTATTATGTATATTATAAAATTATATTTTATATTTACTTATATTTGATTATATATATTGTAGAAATATATTTTATATTTATGTATATTTTATTATATATATTATAAAATTATATTTTATATTTAATTATATTTTATTATATATATTGTAAAATTATATTTTATATTTATGTATATTTTATTATTTATATTATAAAATTATATTTTATATTTACTTACATTTTATTTTATGTATTGTAAAATTATATTTTATGTTTATGTATATTTTATTTTATATATTATAAAATTATATTTTTTATTTACTTATATTTTATTTTATATATTGTAAAATTATATTATATATTTACGTCTATTTTATTATATATATTATAAAATTATATTTTATATTTACCTATATTTTATTATATATATTGTAGAATTATATTTTATATTTATGTATATTTTATTATATATATTATAAAACTGTATTTTATATTTATTTATATTTTATTATGTATATAATATATAGGCATTATGCCACTATTTCTATTTTTGATCAATAACAGAAATAAAGAAAACGATGTTAATAAAACAGAATTTTCTAATCTTATACGCATATAACATTTATTTTAATATTTGCGAAAAGCCAACGATATAATCCATATATAAATAATAATAATATATAAGATACGTTATAACATATTGTATAAAAATAAAATTATTATTTTATGTATTTATATATGTTATTATTAAAATATAAATATTAATTATTATAAAAATATATTTATATATTTATATATATCATTAAGTTATTAATAAAATTAATATATATTACAATATATAATACATAATAGAAATATATATAATACACATAACGATATAATCTGTATACACATAACATCTAATTTTATTATAATACATTATGTAATAATAAACATTAATAAATTAATAGTAAATTAATGTTATAATATATTATAATATATAATACAATAATAAAATAATAAAAATATAAAAATAATTAATTATTAATAAAATTTATATATTATATAATATATAACATATCTCATATAATATATAGTATATAATATATATAATATAATATATATAACACATAATATCTATAATACATCACATATAATATATAATATATAATATATAATATATAATATATAATATATAATATATAATATATAATAGGAATAACGATATAATCTTTATATACAAAATAATAATATACAATGTATATTCTAATGTACAATAATAAGCATTAATTAATTAATAACAAAATTAATATATAATAATCTATTATATATTAAAATACATAATGTAAAAAGAAGTAAAATGAATTAATCAATAATAAAATTGATACGTATTATAATATATAATAGACATAATATACATAATGGTATAATCTGTATATATAAAATAATAATATATAATATATATTATGATATATTATATAATAAGGAACGTTAATAAATTGATAAGAAAATTAATGTATTATAATATACTATATATTAAAGCACGTAATGTAAAAATAAAGAAGTCTAATTAATCAATTAATAATAGAATTGATATATATTATAATAGATAATATATGATAATAATATATGTAATGTACATAATGATCCAATCCGTGAACATCACAAATCCTCAGCGGAACGTCCGAGTGGGGGAGGGAATTTATTCCTTTATTTGTTCGTTCGTTTGTTTATGATGTATAATTTATCTATTTATCATTTATTTGTAATAGATTCAAATGAATTTATTTATTTTTAAACGGATTTATTTTTTTGTAAATAAATATTTATTTATTTAGAATTAAATTAATTAAATTTAATTTAGAATTAAATAAATTAATTAATAAAATTAAATATTGTATTGTAAGTAAATATTTTATTTATCATTTATTTATTTAAAATGTCTTTTATTTATTCGTTTATAAATAATTAACTTATTATTTATTTGTAATTTTTAAAATTTATTTATTATATCTTTTCATTTGTTTATTTAATAATTTCGTTGGTTTTAATTTATTTACTTATTATTTATTTATAATGTATTTTTTAGTTGTTTATTTATTTATTTATTTGGGGGTTTTATTTATTTATTATTTTAACAGTATTTTTATTTATTTATATATTATTTATTTTCAATTTGCTTGTTTATATTTATTTATTTATAATATGTTTATATATACTAATTATTTATATTTAATTTAAATTAATATAATAAATATATTTATATTTTATAAATAAATTTATATTTATATTTATATTTATATTTATATTTATTTTTATATTTATATTTTTATATTTATTTTTATATTTATATTTATATTTATGTTTATGTTTATGTTTATGTTTATATTTATATTTATATTTATATTTATATTTATATTTATATTTATATTTATACTTATATTTATATTTATTTTTATATTTATATTTATATTTTTATATTTATTTTTATATTTATATTTATGTTTATGTTTATATTTATATTTATATTTATATTTATATTTAATTATTAAAATATATTTAATTTTATTTATTTATATATTCGTTTATTTATTTATAATATTTATAATATTTATTTATTTATTTATTCATTTATTTGTTTATTTATTCATTTATTTATTTATTGTTTTAATTAATTTATTAATTACTAGAACAGGATACGCAGCAGGATCCCGTTTTTAAAGGAACAATCCTTTCTCGGCGAGGTGAGCGCAGAGACCCCCGGCCGGCTCTGTAAATTTAAATTTATCTTTTTAGCTCCTAATTGTCTTTTTTTAATTAAACTTTTAATTTCTATAAAGATTAAGTGAATCTGGTTTTTCACAATTTTTATCTCTTGTCTTTTTTTAATTGAACTTGTAATTTCTATAAAAATTAAGTTAATTTCGTTTTTCACGGTTTTTATCTTCTAATTGTCTTTTTTTAATTAAACTTTTAATTTCTATTAAAATTAAGTGAATCTCGTTTTTCACAATTTTTATCTCTTGCTATTTTTATTAAACTTTTAATTTCTATAAAAATTAAATGATTCTCGTTTTTCACAATTTTTATCTCCTAATTGTCTTATTTTAATTAAACTTTTAATTTCTATAAAGATTAAGTGAATCTGCTTTTTCACAATTTTTATCTCTTAATTGTCTTTTTTTAATTAAACTTTAAAATCCTATTAAAAAAATTATTTGAGCCTCCCTTTTCACAATTTTTATCTCTTAATTGCCTTTTTTTAATTAAACTTTTAATTTCTATTAAAATTAAGTGAATCTCGTTTTTCACGATTTTTATCTCCTAATTGTCTTTTTTAAATTAAACTTTTAATTTCTATAATAATTAAGTTAATTTCGTTTTTCACGGGTTTTATCTTCTAATTGTCTTTTTTTAATTGAACTTTTAATTTCTATAAAAATTAAGTGAATCCGCTTTTTCACAATTTTTATCTCTTAATTCTTATTTTTATTAAACTTTTAAATTTTATTAAAATAATGTGAATCCCGCTTTTCACCTTTTTTATCTCTTAATTGTCTATTTTTAATTAAACTTTTAAATCCTATTAAAAAAATGATTTGAGCCTCCCTTTTCACAATTTTTATCTCTTAATTGTCTTTTTTTAATTAAACTTTTAATTTCTATTAAAATTAAGTGAATCTCGTTTTTCACGATTTTTATCTCCTAATTGACTTTTTTTAATTAAACTTTTAATTTCTATAAAAATTAAGTTAATTTCGTTTTTCACGGTTTTTATCTTCTAATTGTCTTTTTTTAATTGAACTTTTAATTTCTATAAAAATTAAATTATTCTAGTTTTTCACAATTTTTATCTCCTAATTCTTTTTTTAATTAAACTTTTACTTTCTATAAAGATTAAGTGAATCTGGTTTTTTCACAGTTTTTATCTCTTAATTGTCTATTTTTAATTAAACTTTGAAATCCTATTAAAAAAATGATTTGAGCCTCCCTTTTCACAATTTTTATCTCTTAATTGTCTTTTTTTAATTAAACTTTTAATTTCTATGAAAATTAAGTGAATCTGCTTTTTCACAATTTTTGTCTCTTAATTGTCTTTTCTTAATTAAACTTTTAAATCCTCGCTTTTCACAATTTTTATCTCTTAATTGCTATTTTTATTAAACTTTTAAATTTTATTAAAATAATGTGAATCCTGCTTTTCACCATTTTTATCTCCTAATTGTCTTTTTTTAATTAAACTTTGAAATCCTATAAAAAATGATTTGAGTCTCCCTTTTCACAATTTTTATCTCCTAATTGTTATTTTTATTAAACTTTTAATTTCTATTAAAAAATGATGTGAATCTCGTTTTTCACAGAGGAACAGCCGGGATTCCCTCGGGATTCTGGGATTCCTTCTGGGATTTTGGGATTCCGGGAATCATTCTGGGATTTATTCCAGGATCCATTCCGGGATCCATTCCGGGATTTATTCTGGGATTTATTCCAGGATCCATTCCGGGATCCATTCCGGGATCCATTCCAGGATGCATTCTGGGATTTATTCCGGGATTTATTCCAGGATCCATTCCAGGATCCATTCCAGGATCCATTCCGGGATTCATTCCAGGATCCATTCCAGGATTCATTCCGGGATGCATTCTGGGATTTATTCCAGGATTTATTCCAGGATCCATTCTGGGATCCATTCTAGGATTTATTCCACGATTTATTCCAGGATTTATTCCAGGATCCATTCCGGGATCCATTCCAGGATTCAGTCAGGGATTCATTCCAGGGTTTATTCCAGGATCCATTCCGGGATTTATTCCAGGATCCATTCCAGGATCCATTCCAGGATGCATTCTGGGATTTATTCCAGGGTTTATTCCAGGATCCGTTCCGGGATTCATTCCGGGATCCATTCCGGGATTCATTCTGGGATTTATTCCAGGATTTATTCCAGGATCCATTCCGGGATTTATTCCAGGATCCATTCCGGGATCCATTCCAGGATTCAGTCTGGGATCCATTCCGGGATCCATTCCAGGATTCAGTCTGGGATCCATTCCAGGATCCATTCCAGGATCCATTCCGAGATCCATTCCGGGATTCATTCTGGGATTCTGGGATCCATTCCGGGATTCATTCCAGGATTTATTCCGGGATTCATTCCAGGATTCCGAGATTCATTCTGGTACTAATTCCGGGATTAATTCCGGGATTCATTTTGGGATTCTGGGATTCATTCCAGGATTCATTTTGGGATTCATTCCAGGATCCATTCTGGGATCCATTCCGGGATTTATTCCAGGATTGATTCCAGCATTGATTCCATGATTTATTCTGGGATTGCGGGATTTATTCTGGGATTTATTCTGGGATCCATTCCGGGATCCGTTCTGGGATTCTGGGATTTTTTCCGGGATCCATTCCAGGATTCATTCCAGGATCCATTCCAGGATTCATTCCGGGATCTATTCCAGGATTCATGCCGGGATCCATTCCAGGATTCTGGGATTTTTTCCGGGATCCATTCCAGGATTCATTCCAGGATCCATTCCAGGATTCATTCCGGGATCTATTCCAGGATTCATGCCGGGATTCATTCCAGGATCCATTCTGGGATCCATTCCGGGATCCATTCCGGGATTCATTCCAGGATTCATTCGGGGATTCTGGGATTCATTTCAGGATCCATTCCGGGATTTATTCCAGGATTTATTCCAGGATTTATTCCGGGATTTATTCCAGGATTCTGGGATTTATTCTGGGATTAATTCCAGGATTCATTCGGGGATTCTGGGATTCATTTCAGGATCCATTCTGGGATTTATTCCAGGATTTATTCCAGGATTTATTCCGGGATTTATTCCGGGATTCCAGGATTTATTCTGGGATCCATTCCAGGATTAATTCCGGGATTCATTCTGGGATTCTGGGATTCATTTCAGGATTCGTTCTGGGATTTTTTCCAGGATTAATTCCAGGATTTATTCTGGGATTTTGGGATTCGTTCTGGAATTCATTTGGGATTTGTTCCGGGATTTTGGGATTTGTTGTGGGATTGCTTCAGGATTTCGGGATTTCCGGAAAAAGGGAGAGGGAGAAGGACAAGGAATAAATGACAGAGGACGGGGATAAAGATTAGGGACAGGGAATGAGTGACAGGGGATGAGTGACAGGGGACAGGGGACAGGGACAGGGGACAGGGACAGGGAATGAGTGACAGGGAATGAGTGACAGGGGATGAGTGACAGGGGACAGGGACAGGGGATGAGTGACAGGGGACAGGGACAGGGAATGAGTGACAGGGAATGAGTGACAGGGGATGAGTGACAGGGGATGAGTGACAGGGGATGAGTGACAGGGGACAGGGAATGAGGGACAGGGGATGAGTGACAGGGAATGAGTGACAGGGGACAAGGGACAGGGACAGGGAATGAGTGACAGGGGACAGGGACAGGGACAGGAACAGGGGACAGGGACAGGGAATGAGTGACAGGGAATGAGTGACAGGGGACAGGGACAGGGACAGGAACAGGGGACAGGGACAGGGAATGAGTGACAGGGGACAGGGACAGGGAATGAGTGACAGGAGACAAGGGACAGGTGACAGGGGACAGGGGACAGGGACAGGGGATGAATGACAGGGGATGAGTGACAGGGGACAGGGACAGGGAATGAGTGACAGGGGACAAGGACAGGGGACAGGCCAAGGCTGGAGGACCAGGGACAGGAAGCAGGCGCAGGAAAAAGGGAACAGGGACAGGCGACAGTGACAATGACAGCGACAAGGACAGTGACAAGGACACCGGTCACGTGACCCGGCCACGTGACTCCCGCCCTCCTCTCGGCGCCCCCTGGCGGACCGTACCCCCTCCACCTTTCCCCCGCCTTAAATCTCGCGACATCTCCCGCGGCGGGGTGGGCTGGGGGGGGCTCCACCGCGGCCGCGCCGCAAATCTCGCGAGAACTCGAGCGGCACGGCCGGGCTGAGGCGGAAGCGCCGCTTTGCCGCCATTGCCGCCTCCCTTCGGCCTCTGCCCACGGCACCGGCACCGGCACCGGCACCGGCACCGGCACCGGCACCGGCACCGGCACCGGGCCCGGCCCGCGGCGCCGCGGCTCCGCCATGGAGGCGAACGCAGCCAAGCGGAAGGAGCCGCGCAAGGCGCTGCGGGTTAAAGTCATCTCCATGGGCAACGCCGAGGTGGGCAAGGTGAGGCGCTGCGATTGGCTGGCGGACGGTGAAGGGCGGCTGGGTTGACCAATCAAGAGCGCGGGAGGGTGGGCGATTTGCGCTGATTGGCCCGTGATAACCAATCAGCAGCCGGCAGAGCCTTGTTGTTGCCGCTGGGTGGGCGGGGCTTTGGGGGATGATTGATAGTTGGGTGGGAGGGGCTTCGTGAGCATGCCGTGTTCTGATTGGCTGTCGGGGAAAGGGGCGGGGCCTGCCGCTGTTATGGGGGGAAGGCGGCGTTCCCAAATTCTGGAATTGTTGGGAATTGGCGGGAAATGCGGCTCCGGAGGAATTCCCGTGGGAATTGCGGCGGGAATTCCCGGTTTTCTGCCGGCCAGAGCTGCATCATCAAGCGGTACTGCGAGAAGAGGTTCGTGCCCAAGTACCTGGCCACCATCGGCATCGACTACGGCGTCACCAAGTGAGAGCGGGAATGTGGGAATGGCGGGAATGTGGGAATGGCGGGAATGTGGGAATGGCGGGAATGGTGGGAATGGGAATGATGGGAATGGGAATGATGGGGATGGGAATTATGGGATGGGAATGATGGGAATGGGATGGGGATGGGAATGGGAATGATGGGATTGGAGTGGGGATGGGAATGATGGGAATTATGGAATGGGAATGATGGGAATGGGAATGTGTGAATGGGATGGGATAGGATGGGAAGGGAATGGAAACGATGGGGATGGGATGGGAATGATGGGGATGGGAAGGTGGGAATGGAAATTATGGGATGGGAATGGGGTGGGGATGGGATGGGAATTACGGGAATGGGATGGGAATGATGGGAATGGGAATGTGGGAATGGAAATTATGGGATGGGAATGATGGGAATGTTGGGATGGGAATGAGGTGGGATGGGAATGGGAATGATGGGAATGGGATGGGAATGGAATGAGAATGCAGTGGGACTGGGGATAGGGATGGGTTGGGAATGATGGGAATGATGGGATGGGAATTATGGGATGGAATGGGAATTATGGGATGGGAATGATGGGAGTGGGGTGGGAATGGTGGGAACAGGATGGGAATGATGGGAATGGAGATTGGAATGAGGGTGGAATCAGAGCAGGAATGGGAATGATGGGAATGGGATTTGGTTTGGGAATGGGAATGGGTTTGGAAATGGGAATGATGGGAATGGGATGGTAAAAATGGAATGGGAATGGGAAGGGCAATGGGAATACTGGGAATGGGATTGGGAATGGGATTGGGAATGGGATGGGAATTATGGGAATGGGAATGATGGGAATAATGGGATTGAGATTGGGAATGATAGGAATGGGATTGGGTTTGGGGCTGGAATAATGGGATTGGCATGGGAATGGGAGCGGGAATGGGAATGATGGGATGGGAATAATGGGATTGGGATGGTAAAAATGGAATGGGAATGGGAATAATGGGAATGGGATTGGGAATAACGGGAATGGGATTGGGAATGGGGCTGGGAATGGGAATGATGGGAATAATGGGATTGGGATTGGGAATAATGGGATTGGGATTGGGAATATTGGGAATGGGATTGGGTTTGGGTCTGGAATAATGGGATTGGCATGGGAATGGGAATAATTCCCGTGATGGGAATGGGATGGGGTTGGGAACGGGAATGGGGTGGAAATGGGAATAGAAATAATGGGATGGGGTTTGGGAATGGGAATGGGAATTATGGGAATGGGAATGGGAAGAGCAATGGGAATACTGGGAATGGGAATATTGGGAATAATGGGATTGGAATGGGAATAATTCCCATTATGGGAATGGGATGGGAATGGGAATAATGGGATTGCGTTTGGGAATGTGATTGGGAATAATGGGATTGGGAATGGGAAGAATGGGAATGGGAATAGTGGGAATATTGGGAATGGGAATATTGGGAATATTGGGAATAATGGGATTGGGACTAATGGGATTGGGAATGGGAACAGGGGACCGGGAGCAGCCCCTGGAGGTCGGAGCCGGGCGGGATCGGAATTCCTTCCCGGAAAATCGGGATGGGATGAGAGGGAACAGCCGAGAGCTTTTCCGGAGGAAAATCCCATTTTCCCCGGAATTTGGGAATGGTTCCCGCCCGGATGGGGGCTGGGAATTCCTGGGAATTTTTTTTCCCGGCTGGGCCATCCCGGAATTCCGGGATTTTCCCAGGGTGCAGATCCGGGATCGGGAGATCAAGGTGAACATTTTCGACATGGCCGGACACCCCTTCTTCTACGAGGTCAGAATTCCCAAAATTCCCTCCGGAAAGCCGGGAATCCTTTCCCAACTTCTTCTCCCAAGCTTTTCCCATGGAATTCCCTCCCAAATCCCAGCCTGGGGTTGGATCCAGCCCCATCCCAAGGGAAGGAATTTTGGGAATTCCCTGGGAATTGGGGACTCCAGGAAGGGTCTCCCTATCCCAGAATTCCATAAAAATCCCTCGGGATGGATCCGGAGCCTCCTGGATCCCGGAATGGCTTCAATAATTCCCAAATAATTCCTGAATAATTCCCAAAAAATTCCTGAATAATTCCCAAAAAATTCCAGAATAATTCCCAAATAATTCCAGAATAATTCCAGAATAATTCCTGAATAATTCCTGAATATTTCCCCAGTAATTCCCAGACAATTCCCGGCTGATTCCCAAATAATTCCCAAATAATTCCAGGTTCATTCCGGATCCAATCCCAGGCTGGGAATGGAGGGAATTCCCTGGGAAAACGGGGAGGGATTTGGGATTTGGGAAGGAATTCCTGGGGTATCCCAAAAAAAAACCCCAAATCCCAGAAAATCCCTGGATTTCCTTTCCCAAATTCCATAAAAATCCCTGGGGATGGATCTGGAGCCTCCTGGATCCCGGAATTCCTCAGGATGGGATCCACGGATTCCCAATCCCATCCCATTCCCAACCCCATCCGGCTTTTCCCGGAATCCACCAGCTCCTCCCCCAAATCCCCAATTCCCGCTGGGAATTCCGACCCCGGAATCCCAAAAAACCCCAAACCTCCCTTCCCCCCACTCCATTTTCCATCCCCTCGGCTCCGATTTTTCCAGGGAATTTTTTTCCCTCAAATCCCAGATTTCCCAGGGGCGTTTTTTCCCAGGATTCTGTTTTTCCTGGGATTTGTGTTCTTTTTTCCCAGCATTCAGTTTTTCCCTGGATTTGTGTGTTGTTTTTTCCCAGAATTCCATTTATTTCCCTGGGATTTCTGTTGTTTTTTCCCGGAATTCCGTTTATTTCCCGGGGATTTGTGGTTTTTTTTTCCCAGAATTTTTCCAGGGATTTGTGTAGTTTTTTCCAAGGGATTTGTGTTTTTTTCCTGGAATTCACTTTTTCCCCGGGGATTTGTGTTGTTTTCCCTGGAATTCCGTTTATTTTCCCGGGATTTGTGTTCTTTTTTCCCAGGATTGGTGGGTTTTTTCCCCCGGGATTTGTGATGTTTTTCCCGAGAATTTTTCCAGGGATTTGTCTTGTTTTTCCTGGAATTTGTGTTGTTTTTTCCCAGAATTTTTCCCATGATTTGTGTCGTTTTTTCCCTGGGATTTGTGCCGTTTTCCCCTCAGAATTCCCTTTTCCCCGCCAATTTCTGTAGTTTTTCCCCAGAATTCCATTTATTCCCCGGGAATTCGTGTTGGTTTTTTCCTGGAATTCCATTTATTTCCCCGGGATCTGTGTTGTTTTTCCCTGGAATTTGTGTTGGTTTTTTCCTGGAATTCTGTTTATTTTTCCCTGGAATTTGTGCTGTTTTTTCCCCGTGATTTCTGTTGTTTTTTCCCAGAATTTTTCCCGAGATTCGTGTTGTTTTTCCCCGGGAATTTCTGTTGTTTTTTCCTGGAATTCCATTTATTTCCCTGGGATTCGTGTTGTTTCTTCCCCGGAATTTGTGTTGTTTTTCCCAGAATTTTTCCCCAGGAATTTCTGTTGTTTTTTCCTGGAATTCCATTCATTTTTCCCTGGGATTTCGTGTTGTTTTTTTCCTGGAATTCCCTTTATTTTTCCCTGGGATCTGTGTCGTTTTTCCCAGAATCTGTTCCCTTTTCCCCCCAGAATTCCCTTTTCCTGGTGAACTCCCGTCGTTTCCCCCCAGAATTCCATTTATTCCCCGGGAATTCGTGTTGGTTTTTTCCTGGAATTCCATTTATTTCCCCAGAATCTGTGTTGTTTTTTCCTGGGATTTGTGTTGCTTTTTCCCCGGGAATTTCTGTTGTTTTTCCCCAGAATTCCATTTATTTCTCAAGAATTCGTGTTGGTTTTTTCCTGGAATTCCATGTATTTCCCTGGGATTTGTGTTGTTTTTTCCCCGGGAATTCGTGTTGGTTTTTTCCTGGAATTCCCTTTATTTTTCCCTGGGATCTGTGTCGTTTTTCCCAGAATTTTTCCCCAGGAATTCGTGTGGTTTTTCCCAGGAATTTCTGTTGTTTTTTCCTGGAATTCCCTTTATTTTTCCCTGGGACCCGTGTCGTTTTTCCCAGAATCTGTTCCCTTTTCCCCCCAGAATTCCCTTTCCCCCGCGAATTCCTGTAGTTTTTCCCCAGAATTCCATTTATTCCCCAGGAATTCGTGTTGGTTTTTCCCTGGGATTTGTGTTGTTTTTTCCCAGAATTTTTCCCGGAATTTGTGTTGTTTTTTCCCCAGGAATTTCTGTTGTTTTTTCCTGGAATTCCCTTTATTTTTCCCTGGGATCTGTGTTGTTTTTCCCAGAATTTTTCCCCGGAATTCGTGTTGTTTTTCCCTGGAATTTCTGTTGTTTTTACCCTGGGATCTGTGTTGTTTTTTCGCCGGGGATTTCTGTTGTTTTTTCCCTGGGATTCCCTTTATTTTTCCCTGGGATCTGTGTCGTTTTTCCCAGAATTTTTCCCCAGGAATTTGTGTTGTTTTTCCCTGGAATTTCTGTTGTTTTTTCCTGGAATTCCCTTTATTTTTCCCTGGGATCTGTGTCGTTTTTCCCAGAATCTGTTCCCTTTTCCCCCCAGAATTCCCTTTCCCCCGCGAACTCCCGTCGTTTCCCCCCAGAATTCCATTTATTCCCCGGGGAATTCCCGTAGTTTTTCCCCAGAATTCCATTTATTTCTCTGGAATTTGTGCTGTTTTTTCCCTGGGATTTGTGTTGTTTTTTCCCAGAATTTTTCCAGGGATTTGTGTTGGTTTTTTTCCTGGGATTTCTGTTGTTTTTCCCTGGAATTTTTGCTGTTTTTTTCCTGGAATTCCCTTTATTTTTCCCGGGGATTTGTGTTCTTTTTTTCCCAGAATTTTTCCCGGGATTCGCGTTGCTTTTTCCCTGGAATTCCATTTATTTCCCTGGGATTCGTGTTGTTTTTCCCTGGAATTTCTGTTGTTTTTTCCTGGAATTCCCTTTATTTTTCCCTGGGATCTGTGTCGTTTTTCCCCAGAATCTGTTCCCTTTTCCCCCCAGAATTCCCTTCTCCCGGCGAACTCCCGTCGTTTCCCGCCAGAATCCCATCTATTCCCGGGCAATTCCCGCCGTTTTCCCGGGAATTCCCTCCATCCCGCCCCCGGGGCTGTCCCGGCAGGTGCGGAACGAGTTCTACAAGGACACGCAGGGGGTGCTGCTGGTGTACGACGTGGGCTCCAAGGAATCCTTCGATTCCCTGGATTCCTGGCTGGCCGAGATGCGCCAGGAGCTGGGGCCCCACGCCAGCCTGGACAACGTCGTCGTCGTCGTCTGCGCCAACAAGGTTCCCCTTCCCGACCTTCCCCGCGCGCCTTCCCGCCCCTTCCCCGCGGAATTAACCCGGAGCTTTCCCAGGGGTTTTATTCCTGGATTTTTCCCGGATTATTCCTGGATTATTCCCGGATTTTTCCCAGATTTTTCAGAGTTTTACCAGATTTTTCCCAGATTTTTTTTCCAGAATTTTTGGGGTTTTTTCCCAAATTTTTCCCAGATTTTTCACGGCTTTTTCCCAGATTTTTCCCGGCTTTTTCCCAGATTTTTCCCGGATTTTTCCCGGATCTTTCCCAGATTTTTCCCGAATTTTTCCCAGAATTTTCCGTATTTTTCCGGATTTTTCCCAGATTTTTCCCAGATTTTTCCCAGATTT
Source organism: Cyanistes caeruleus (assembly GCF_971803275.1). Taxonomy (NCBI): domain Eukaryota; kingdom Metazoa; phylum Chordata; class Aves; order Passeriformes; family Paridae; genus Cyanistes; species Cyanistes caeruleus. Next base: position 1,697,304 of record NC_141702.1, on the reverse strand, counting down.
TTCCCAGATTTTTCCCAGATTTTTCCCAGATTTCTCAGATTTTTCCCAGATTTTTTCTCAGATTTTTCCCAGGTTTTTCCCAGGTTTTTTCTCAGATTTTTTCCCAAAATTCTCAGATTTTTCCTGGATTTTTCCCAGATTTTTCTCAGATTTTTCAGATTTTTACCAGATTTTTCCCAGATTTTTTTTCCAGAATTTTTGGGGTTTTTTCCCAAATTTTTCACAGATTTTTCACAGATTTTTCCCAGATTTTTCCAGATTTTTCCCAGATTTTTCCCAGAGTTCTTGGATTTTTCACAGAGTTTTTCCCAGAATTTTTCCCAGAATTTTTCCGGATTTTTCCCAGAATTTTCCCAGAATTTTCAGATTTTTCCCAGATTTTTCAGATTTTTCCCGGATTTTTCCCAGGTTTTCCCCAGATTTTTCCCAGATTTTTCCCAGAGTTCTTGGATTTTTCCCAGACTTTTTCCCAGAATTTTTCCCAGAATTTTTCTGGATTTTTCCCAGATTTTTCATGGATTTTTCCCAGAATTCTCAGATGTTTCCCAGATTTTTTCTCAGATTTTTCCCAGATTTTTCCCAGATTTTTTTCTCAGATTTTTTCCCAAAATTCTCAGATTTTTCCCAGATTTTTCCCAGAGTTCTTGGATTTTTCCCAGACTTTTCCAGAATTTTTCCCAGAATTCTTGGGGTTTTCCCAGTTTTTTTCCGGATTTTTCCCAGATTTTTTCCCCAGATTTTTCCCAGATTTTTGAGATTTTTCCCAGATTTTTCCCAGAATTTTTGGGGTTTTTTCCCAGATTTTTCCCAGATTTTTCCCAGATTTTTCCCGGATTTTTCTGAGAATTCTTGGATTTTTCCCAGATCTTTTCTCAGATTTTTTCCCAGGTTTATTCCTAGATTTTTCCAGGAATTACTGGATATTTCCAAATTTTTCCCAGATTTTTTTCCAAATTTTTTCCCAGATTTTCCCCAGTTTTTTCCCAGAATTACTGGATTTTACCCAGATTTTTCCGGGATTTTTCCGGGATTTTTCCGGGATTTTTCCGGGATTTTTCCAGGATTTTTCCCAGATTTTTCCCAGAATTACCGGATTTTTCCCAGATTTTTCCCAAGATTTTTCCAGAACTTCCAGATTTTTCCCAGATTCCTCCAGAATTCCCAGATCTGGTTTTCCCACATTTCCCGGTGCTGGGGGGGTTGCACCCCTCCCATCCCCCATCCCTCATCCACAGCATTCCCGGTGTTATTCCCGTGCCCATTCCCGGTGTTCCCAGCCCCATTCCCGGTGTCATTCCCGGTGTTCCCATTCCCGGTGTTCCCAGCCCCATTCCCGGCCCCATTCCCGGTGTCATTCCCGGTGTCATTCCCGGTGTCATTCCCGGTGTTCCCAGCCCCATTCCCGGCCCCATTCCCGGTGTCATTCCCGGTGTCATTCCCGATGTCATTCCGGTGTTCCCAGCCCCATTCCCGGTGCCATTCCCGGTGTTCCCAGCCCCATTCCCGGTGCCATTCCCAGTGTCATTCCCGGTGTTCCCATTCCCGGTGTCATTCCCGGTGTCCCCAGCCCCATTCCCGGTGTCATTCCCGGTGTCATTCCCGGTGTCATTCCCGATGTCATTCCGGTGTTCCCAGCCCCATTCCCGGTGCCATTCCCGGTGTTCCCAGCCCCATTCCCGGTGTTCCCAGCCCCATTCCCGGTGTCATTCCCAGTATTCCCGGCCCCATTCCCGGTGTCATTACCAGCCCCATTCCCGGCCCCATTCCCAGCCCCATTCCCGGTGTCATTCCTGGTGTTCCCATTCCCGGTGCCATTCCCGGCGTCATTCCCGGTGTTCCCATTCCCAGTGTTCCCATTCCCGGTGTCATTCCCGGTGTTCTCCCGGCGCAGGTGGAGGCGGGCCGGGCGCGGGCGGTGGACGAGAGCGAGGGCCCCATTCCCGGTGTTATTCCCGGTGTTCCCAGCCCCATTCCCGGCGTCATTCCCAGCCCCATTCCCGGTGTCATTCCCAGCCCCATTCCCGGTGTCATTCCCGGTGTTCCCAGCCCCATTCCCGGTGTTCCCATTCCCGGTGCCATTCCCAGTGTCATTCCCGGTGTTTTCCCATTCCCGGTGTTCCCATTCCCGGCGCAGGTGGAGGCGGGCCGGGCGCGGGCGGTGGACGAGAGCGAGGGCCCCATTCCCGGTGTTCCCAGCCCCATTCCCGGTGCCATTCCCAGCCCCATTCCCGGTGTCATTCCCAGCCCCATTCCCAGCCCCATTCCCGGTGTTCCCAGCCCCATTCCCGGCCCCATTCCCGGTGTTCCCATTCCCGGTGCCATTCCCGGTGTTCCCATTCCCGGCGCAGGTGGAGGCGGGCCGGGCGCGGGCGGTGGACGAGAGCGAGGGCCCCATTCCCAGCCCCATTCCCGGTGTCATTCCCGGTGTTCCCATTCCCGGTGTCATTCCTGGTGTTCCCAGCCCCATTCCCGGTGTCATTCCCGGTGTTCCCATTCCCAGCCCCATTCCCGGTGTTCCCATTCCCGGCGCAGGTGGAGGCGGGCCGGGCGCGGGCGGTGGACGAGAGCGAGGGCCCCATTCCCGGTGTTCCCAGCCCCATTCCCGGTGCCATTCCCGGTGTTCCCATTCCCGGTGTCATTCCCGGTGTTCCCATTCCCGGCGCCATTCCCGGTGTTCCCATTCCCGGCGCAGGTGGAGGCGGGCCGGGCGCGGGCGGTGGACGAGAGCGAGGGGCGGCTCTGGGCCGAGAGCCGCGGGTTCCTCTACTGCGAAACCTCGGCCCAGAGCGGGGAGGGCATCCAGGAGATGTTCCAGGTGCCGGGAATAACGCGGGAATGCGGGAATCTGGGAATCTGGGAATGCGGGAATCTGGGATGAGAGGGATCCAGGAGATGTTCCAGCTGCCGGGAATTCCCAATGGGAATAACGGGAATCTGGGAATGCGGGAATCTGGGAATGCGGGAATTGGGATGAGAGGGATCCAGGAGATGTTCCAGGTGCCGGGAACGGCGCGGGAATGCGGGAATCTGGGAATGACGGGGATCTGGGAATGCAGGAATTGGGATGAGAGGGATCCAGGAGATGTTCCAGGTGCCGGGAACGACGCGGGAATCTGGGAATGACAGGGATGCGGGAATCTGGGAATGCGGGAATTGGGATGAGAGGGATCCAGGAGATGTTCCAGGTGCCGGGAATAACGCGGGAATAACGGGAATGTGGGAATCTGGGAGTGCGGGAATTGGGATGAGAGGGATCCAGGAGATGTTCCAGGTGCCGGGAACGATGCGGGAATCTGGGAATAACGCGGGAATCTGGGAATCTGGGAATGCGGGAATTGGGATGAGAGGGCATCCAGGAGATGTTCCAGGTGCTGGGAATTGGGAATGAGGGAATCTGGGAATGCGGGAATGGCTGGGGGATCGGGAATTGGGAGGGAGGAGGAGAAGGATCCAGGAGATGTTCCAGGTGCTGGGAATGAGGGGGGAACTGGGAATTGGGAATGGGAATTGGGAATTGGGAACTGGGAATTGGGGATTGGGAACTGGGAATTGGGGATTGGGAATTGGGAGCTGGGGATTGGGAATTGGGGATTGGGAATGGGAATTGGGAATTGGGGATTGGGAATTGGGGGCTGGGAATTGGGGATTGGGGATTGGGGATTGGGAATTGGGGATTGGGGATTGGGGATTTGGGAATTGGGGATTTGGGAATTGGGGATTTGGGAATTGGGGATTGGGGATTTGGGAATGTGGGGATTGAGGAATTGGGAATGTGGGGATTAGGGATTGGGAATGTGGAAATTGGGTGGGAATTTGGGATGTGGGGATGGATGAGATCAATCCAGGGGGTTTCCTGGGTGGGAATTCCCATCGGGAATGCGGGTGGAAACGGCAGGAGATGGAATTGGGAATTGAGAATGTGGGGATTGGGAATGTGGGATTTGGGAATTGGGAATTGGGGTATTGGGGATTGGGTGGGAATTCGGGATGCGGGGATGGATGAGATCAATCCAGGGGGTTTCCTGGGTGGGAATTCCCATCGGGAATGCGAGTGGAAACGGCGGGAGATGGAATTGGGAATTGGGAATGTGGGAATTGGGGATTGGGAATTGGGGATTGGGTGGGAATTCAGGATGCGGGGATGGACGAGATCGACCCAGGGGGTTTCCCGGGTGGGAATTCCCGTCGGGAATCCGCGTGGGAGCAGCGGGAGCCGGGCAGGCAGGCAAGAAGGGACGGGAACCTTCCGGAACGCCGGAATTCCCAGACTTTCTACTCGGCGCTGCTGGATCTGTGCGAGAACGGCGGGAAGCGGCCGGCGGGCGGCCCCGGGATCGGCTTCACGCGGGAGCAGGCGGAGGCCATCCGCAGGATCCGCAGCAGCAAGGACAGCTGGGACACGCTGGGGCTCAAACCCGGGGCCACCAGGTGCGGGGACAGCCGGAATTCCCGCGGGGACAGCCGGAATTCCCGTGGGGACAGCCGGAATTCCCACGGGGGGAGACGGAATTCCCACGGGAAGAGGCAGAATTCCCAAAGGGAAAGGTATTTCCTGCTGGAAATGGTGGAAATCCTGAGGGAAAAGGCGGAATTCCCACGGGAAAAGGTGGAATTCCTGCGGGAAAAGGAATTTCCTGCCAGGAATGGTGGAATTCCCATGGGAAAAGGTTGAATTCCCACAGAAAAAGGCGGAATTCCTGCGGGAAGAGGCGGAATTCCCGAGGGGAGAGACGGAATTTGCATGGGAAGAGCCGGAATTCCTGAAGGAAAATATGGAATTCCTTTGGGGAAGGGTGGAATTCCCATGGGAAAAGGTTGAATTCCCACAGAAAAAGGCAGAATTCCCATGGGGACAGCCGGAATTCCTGAAGGAAAAGATGGAATTCCTTTGGGGAAGGGTGGAATTCCCATGGGAAGAGCCGGAATTCCCGCGGGGGGAGACGGAATTCCCGTGGGAAGAGACAGAATTCCTGAAGGAAAAGACGGAATTCCTTTGGAGAAGGGTGGAATTCCCATGGGAAAAGCCGGAATTCCCATGGGGAAAAGCCGGAATTCCCACAGGGAGAGGCAGAATTCCCAAGGGAAAAGGCGGAAATCCCGCGGGGAGAGGCAGAATTCTCCCAGGAAAATGAATTTCTCGCAAGAAACGAAGGAATTTCCGCAGGAAAAGGTGGAATTTTCACAGGAAAAGGCAGAATTCCCGAGGGAAAATGGATTTCCTGCAGGAAAAAGCGGAATTCCCGCGGGAAAAGCAGAAATCCCATGGGAAAACGTGGAAATTCCCACGGGGAGAGGCAGAATTCCCATGGGAAAAGACGAAATTCCCACAGGAAAAGCCGGAATTCCCGAGGGAAAAGCCGGAATTCCTCTGGAAAAAGGTGGAAATTCCCATTGGAATGGGTGGAATTCCTACGGAAAAAAGTGTGATTCCCACGGGAAAAGGTGGAAATTCCCAGAGAAAAGATGGAATTGCTCTGGAAAAGACGGAATTCCCACGGGAAAAGCCGGAATTCCCGCGGGAAAAGGCGGAATTCCTGCGGGAAAAGGCGGAATTCCCACAGGAAAAGGCGGAATTCCCGTGGGGAGAGGCAGAATTCCCGTGGGAAAAGCCGGAATTCCTGCGGGGAAAAACCTGGAATTCCCACAGGAAATGGAATTCCCGCGGGAAAAGCCGGAATTCCTGGGAGCATCCAAGGAAAAGCCGGATTGGGATGGGATTGGTGGGAATGGGATGGGGTTGGGAATGGGATGGGGTTGGGAATCCGTGGATCCCATCCCGAGGAATTCCGGGATCCAGGAGGCTCCGGATCCATCCCGGGGGATTTTTATGGAATTCTGGGAAAGGAAATCCAGGGATTTTCTGGGATTTGGGTTTTTTTTTTGGGATACCCCAGGATTTACTTCCCAAATCCCAAATCCCTCCCCGTTTTCCCAGGGAATTCCCTCCATTCCCAGCCTGGGATTGGATCCGGAATGAATCTGGAATTATTCAGGAATTATTTGGGAATTTTTGGGGGAATTTTTTGGGAATTATTTGGGAATTATTTGGGGAATTTTTCTGGAATTATTGGGGAATTATTGGGGAATTATTCTGGAATTATTTGGGAATTATTCAGGAATTATTTGGGAATTACGTGGGAATTTTTTGGGAATTTTTTTGGAATTTTTTTTGAATTATTGGGGAATTTTTTGGGAATTATTGGGGAATTATTTGGGAATTATTCTGGAATTATTCAGGAATTATTTGGGAATTATTTGGGATTTTTTTTTAAATTATTTGGGAATTACTTGGGAATTATTTGGGAATTATTTGGGGAATTTTTTGGGAATTATTGGGGAATTATTTGGGAATTATTCGGGAATTTTTTGGGAATTAATTGGAAATTATTTGGGAATTTTTTTGGAATTATTTGGGAATTAATTGGGAATTATTCGGGAATTTTTCAGGAATTATTTGGGAATTTGGGGAATTTTTTGGGAATTATTGGGGAATTACTGGGGAAATATTTGGGAATTATTCTGGAATTTTTTGGGAATTTTTCTGGAATTATTTGGGAATTTTTTTTAATTATTGGGGAATTATTTGGGAATTATTTGGGAATTATTCAGGAATTATTTGGGAATTATTCTGGAATTATTTGGGAATTACTTGGGAATTATTCGGGAATTATTTGGGAATTATTGGGGAATTACTTGGGGAATTATTGGGGAATTATTTGGGAATTGTTTGGGAATTACTGGGGAAATATTCAGTAATTATTTGGGAATTATTCGGGAATTATTTGGGAATTATTGAAGCCATTCCGGGATCCAGGGCGCTCAGGATCCATCCCGAGGGATTTTTATGGAATTCTGGGATAGGGAGACCCTTCCTGGAGTCCCCAATTCCCAGGGAATTCCCAAAATTCCTTCCCTTGGGATGGGGCTGGATCCAACCCCAGGCTGGGATTTGGGAGGGAATTCCCTGGGAAAAACGGGGCAGGAATTTGGGATTTGGGAATTCCCGGAGAATCCCTCGGGAATTTTTTCCACGGGAAGATCGCAGCTCTCCCGGATCGGGGGAACATTCCCAGCTCCTGAACCATCCCGGAATTTCCCCAATCCCGATTCCTTAGGAAAAAATTCCCGAAGAAAATCCATCCTCCGGGAGCGGTTTTTCCCTGGAATTCCGGACTCGTTCCCAACTCCGCCCTTCCCACATCCCTGGGATATTCCAGGAGCTCTTCCCAGACCTCAAATCCCTAAAAATCCCTTGGGAAGATCCAGCTGGAGCCGGGATTTTTCCCTCATCCCAAACTTTAAACCCTCAGGAATTCTCAGGATGACAATCCCAGCCCAAATCCTTCCTTTTATTCCAAATTTTCCCCCAAATTTTCCCCAATTTCCCCAATTTTTCCCCATTTTTCCCCATTTTTCCCCAATTTTCCTGCTTTCCCCTCCCCCACCCCTCATCCTGACCATTCCCAGGGCTGGAAATTCCAGGATTTTTTCCCAAATTTCCCAAACTTTAAACCCCCAGGAATTCTCAGGATGACAATCCCAGCCCAAATCCTTCCTTTTATTCCAAATTTTCCCCCAATTTTCCCCAAATTTTCCCAATTTTTTCCCAATTTTTTCCAAATTTTCCCCATTTTTCCCCCAAATTTTCCCATTTTTCCCCAATTTTTTCCCAATTTTTTCCCATTTTTCCCCATTTTCCCGCTTTCCCCTCCCCCACCCATCGTCCTGACCATTCCCAGGGCTGGGAATTCCAGGATTTTTCCCTTATCCCAAATTTTACACCCCCAGGAATTCTCAGGATGACAATCCCAGCCCAAATCCTCACATTCATCCCCAAATTTCCCCATTTTTCCCCATTTTTCCCCAAATTTTCCCCAATTTTTTTCCTTTCCCACCCCTCTCCCCCCATTCCCAGGGCTGGGAATTCCAGGATTTTTCCCTTATCCCAACTTTTACACCCCAGGAATTCTCAGGATGACAATCCCAGCCCAAATCCTTCCTTTTATTCCAATTTTTTCCCAATTTTTCCCCATTTTTCCCCATTTTTCCCCAATTTTTCCCCATTTTTCCCCATTTTCCCGCTTTCCCCTCCCCCACCCCTCATCCTCACCATTCCCAGGGCTGGGAATTCCAGGATTTTTTCCCTCATCCCAAATTTTACACCCCCAGGAATTCTCAGGATGACAATCCCAGCCCAAATCCTTCCTTTTATTCCAAATTTTCCCCAAATTTTCTCCAAATTTTCCCAATTTTTTCCCAATTTTTTCCCATTTTTCCCCAATTTTCCCCCAAATTTTCCCCAATTTTTTCCCATTTTTCCCCATTTTTCCCCAATTTTTCCCCATTTTCCCGCTTTCCCCTCCCCCACCCCTCATCCTGACCATTCCCAGGGCTGGGAATTCCAGGATTTTTCCCTCATCCCAAACTTTAAACCCCCAGGAATTCTCAGGATGACAATCCCAGCCCAAATCCTCACATTCATCCCCAAATTCCCCCATTTTTCCCCAATTTTTCCCAAATTTTCCTGATTTTTTTCCTTTTCCCACCCCTCTCCCCCCATTCCCAGGGCTGGGAATTCCAGGATTTTTCCCTCATCCCAACTTTTACACCCCAGGAATTCTCAGGATGACAATCCCAGCCCAAATCCTTCCTTTTATTCCAAATTTTTCCCAATTTTTCCCCATTTTTCCCCATTTTTCCCCAATTTTTCCCCATTTTTCCCCATTTTCCCGCTTTCCCCTCCCCCACCCCTCATCCTCACCATTCCCAGGGCTGGGAATTCCAGGATTTTTTCCCTCATCCCAAATTTTACACCCCCAGGAATTCTCAGGATGACAATCCCAGCCCAAATCCTTCCTTTTATTCCAAATTTTCCCCAAATTTTCTCCAAATTTTCCCAATTTTTTCCCAATTTTTTCCCATTTTTCCCCAATTTTCCCCCAAATTTTCCCCAATTTTTTCCCATTTTTCCCCATTTTTCCCCAATTTTTCCCCATTTTCCCGCTTTCCCCTCCCCCACCCCTCATCCTGACCATTCCCAGGGCTGGGAATTCCAGGATTTTTCCCTCATCCCAAACTTTAAACCCCCAGGAATTCTCAGGATGAGAATTCCCACCCAAATCCTCACATTCATCCCCAAATTCCCCCATTTTTCCCCAATTTTTCCCAAATTTTCCTGATTTTTTTCCTTTTCCCACCCCTCTCCCCCCATTCCCAGGGCTGGGAATTCCAGGATTTTTCCCTCATCCCAACTTTTACACCCCCAGGAATTCTCTGGATGACAATCCCAGCCCAAATCCTTCCTTTTATTCTGAATTTTCCCCAAATTTTCCCAAATTTTCCCAAATTTTCCCAATTTTTTCCAAATTTTCCCCAAATTTTCCCCAATTTTTCCCAATTTCCCCCAATTTTTCCCGCTTTCCCCTCCCCCACCCCTCATCCTCACCATTCCCAAGGCTGGGAATTCCAGGATTTTTCCCTCATCCCAAACTTTAAACCCTCAGGAATTCTCAGAATCACAATCCCAGCCCAAATCCTTCCTTTTATTCCAAATTTTCCCCAAATTTCCCCCAAATTTTCCCCAATTTTCCCAATTTTTCCCAATTTTTCCCCATTTTCCCGCTTTCCCCTCCCCCACCCCTCATCCTCACCATTCCCAGGGCTGGGAATTCCAGGATTTTTCCCTTATCCCAAATTTTACACCCCCAGGAATTCTCAGGATGACAATCCCAGCCCAAATCCTTCCTTTTATTCCAAATTTTCCCCCAAATTTCCCAAATTTTCCCAATTTTTCCCAATTTTTTCCCCAATTTTCCCCATTTTTTCCCATTTTTCCCCATTTTCCCGCTTTCCCCTCCCCCACCCCTCATCCTGACCATTCCCAGGGCTGGGAATTCCAGGATTTTTCCCTCATCCCAAATTTTACACCCCCAGGAATTCTCAGGATCACAATCCCAGCCCAAATCCTTCCTTTTATTCCCGAATTTTCCCCAAATTTTCTCCAAATTTTCCCAATTTTTCCCATTTTTCCCCAAATTTTCCCCAGTTTTTCCCCATTTTCCCCAATTTTTCCCCATTTTCCCGCTTTCCCCTCCCCCACCCCTCATCCTGACCATTCCCAGGGCTGGGAATTCCAGGATTTTTTCCCTCATCCCAAACTTTAAACCCTCAGGAATTCTCAGGATGACAATCCCAGCCCAAATCCTCACATTCATCCCCAAATTTTCCCCATTTTTCCTCATTTTTCCCCGATTTTCCCAAATTTTTCCTTTTCCCGCCCCTCTCCCCCCATTCCCAGGGCTGGGAATTCCGGGATTTTTTTCCCCCTCATCCCAAATTTTACACCCCCAGGAATTCTCAGGATGACAATCCCAGCCCAAATCCTTCCTTTTATTCCAAATTTTCCCCCAAATTTTCCCAAATTTTCCCAATTTTTTCCCAATTTTTTCCAAATTTTCCCAATTTTCCCCCATTTTCCCGCTTTCCCCTCCCCCACCCCTCATCCTGACCATTCCCAGGGCTGGGAATTCCAGGATTTTTTCCCTTATCCCAAATTTTACACCCCCAGGAATTCTCAGGATGACAATCCCAGCCCAAAAACTTCCTTTTATTCCAAATTTTCCCCAAATTTCCCCCAAATTTTCCCCAATTTTTTCCCATTTTTCCCCGATTTTCCCCATTTTTTCCTTTGCCCGCCCCTCTCTCCCCATTCCCAAGGGCTGGAAATTCCAGGATTTTTCCCTCATCCCAACTTTTACACCCCCAGGAATTCTCAGGATGACAATCCCAGCCCAAATCCTTCCTTTTATTCCAAATTTTCCCCAAATTTTCTCCAAATTTTCCCAATTTTTTCCCAATTTTTCCCCATTTTTCCCCCAAATTTTCCCGCTTTCCCCTCCCCCACCCCTCATCCTGACCATTCCCAGGGCTGGGAATTCCAGGATTTTGCCCTCATCCCAAATTTTACACCCCCAGGAATTCTCAGGATGACAATCCCAGCCCAAATCCTTCCTTTTATTCCCAATTTTCCTCCAATTTTCCCCAAATTTTCCCCAATTTTTCCTTTTCCCTCCCCTCTCCCCCATTCCCAGGGCTGGGAATTCCGGGATTCTCTCCCCAGGGCTGGGAATCCCGGGATTCTCTCCCCAGGGCTGGGAATTCCGGGATTTTTCCCTGATTCCCGGTTTTTTTCCCCCCGCAGGGAGGAGGTGAGCAAGGCCTATCGGCGCCTGGCCGTGCTCCTGCACCCCGACAAGTGCCCGGCCCCCGGCAGCGAGGACGCCTTCAAGGCCCTGGGCAGCGCCCGCGCCGCGCTCCTCAAAAACATTCCCTGAAAATTCCCGGGAAAAAACACAAAATTCCCATTTTTCCCAATTTTTTCCCATTTTTTCCCAATTTTTTCACATTTTTTCCCGATTTTTCCTGATTTTTTCCAATTTTTTTGTGATTTTTCCCCTTCAAGGCCCTGGGCAGCGTTCCTCAAAAACATTCCCTAAAAATTCCCGGGAAAAACCCAAAAATTCCTGGGTTTTTTTCCCCAAAATTTTCCCGATTTTCCCCCGATTTTTTCCCAATTTTTCCCAATTTTTCCTGATTTTTCCTGATTTTTTCCTATTTTTTGGTGATTTTTCCTCTTCAAGGCCCTGGGCAGCGTTCCTCAAAAACATTCCCTGAAAATTCCCGGGAAAAAAACCAAAATTCCCATTTTTTCCCGATTTTTTCCCCATTTTTTCCCATTTGTTTCCCAATTTTTTCCCATTTTTTCCTGATTTTTCCTGATTTTTTCCAATTTTTTTGTGATTTTTCCCCTTCAAGGCTCTGGGCAGCGCTCCTCAAAAACATTCCCTGAAAATTCACGGGAAAAACCCAAAAATTCCGGGAAAAACCCCCAAAATTCCCGGATTTTTTCCCATTTTTTTCCCAATTTTTTCCCATTTTTTCCTGATTTTTCCTGATTTTTTCCAATTTTTTTCTGATTTTTCCCCTTCAAGGCCCTGGGCAGCGCTCCTCAAAAACATTCCCAGAAAATTCCCGGGAAAAAACACAAAATTCCCAATTTTTCCCAATTTTTTCCCATTTTTTTCCCATTTTTTCCTGATTTTTCCTGATTTTTTCCAATTTTTTTCTGATTTTTCCCCTTCAAGGCCCTGGGCAGCGTTCCTCAAAAACATTCCCAGAAAATTCCTGGGAAAAACCCCAGAATTCCCATTTTTTTCCAATTTTTTCCCAATTTTACCATTTTTTCCCAATTTTTCCTGATTTTTTCCCGATTTTTCCTGATTTTTCCTGATTTTTTCTGATTTTTTTTGTGATTTTTCTCCTTCAAGGCCCTGGGCAGCGCTCCTCAAAAACATTCCCTGAAAATTCCCGGGAAAAAACACAAAATTCCCATTTTTTCCCGATTTTTTCCCCATTTTTTCCCATTTGTTTCCCAATTTTTTCCCATTTTTTCTTGATTTTTCCTGATTTTTTCCAATTTTTTTGTGATTTTTCCCCTTCAAGGCTCTGGGCAGCGCTCCTCAAAAATATTCCCTAAAAATTCTCGGGAAAAACCCAAAAATTCCGGGAAAACCACAAGAATTCCTGGGTTTTTTTCCCCAAATTTTCCGTATTTTCCCCCAATTTTTTCCCAATTTTTTTTCGATTTTTTTCCCAATTTTTCCCGATTTTTTCCCAATTTTCCCCATTTTTCCCCTTCAAGGCCCTGGGCAGCGCTCCTCAAAAATATTCCCTAAAAACTCCCAGGAAAAACCCAAAAATTCCCAGGAAAACCACAAAAATTCCTGGGTTTTTTTTCCCAAATTTTCCCGATTTTCCCCCAATTTTTTCCCAATTTTTTCCCATTTTTTCCTGATTTTTTCCAATTTTTTTGTGATTTTTCCCCTTCAAGGCCCTGCACCGCGCTCCTCAAAAACATTCCCTGAAAATTCCCAGGAAAAACCCCAAAATTCCCAGATTTTTTCCCAATTTTTTCCCAATTTTTTCCCATTTTTTCACAGTTTTTTCCCATTTTTCCCACAATTTTTCCTGATTTTTTTGCAATTTTTTCACATTTTTTTCCCAATTTTCCCGATTTTTCCCCTTCAAGGCTCTGGGCAGCGCTCCTCAAAAATATTCCCTAAAAATTCCCGGGAAAAACCCAAAAATTCCCAGGAAAACCACAAAAATTCCTGGGTTTTTTTCCCCAAAATTTTCCCGATTTTTTCCCAATTTTTTCCCAATTTTTCCCCATTTTTTCCTGATTTTTCCAGATTTTTTCCGATTTTTTGGTGATTTTTCCCCTTCAAGGCTCTGGGCAGCGCTCCTCAAAAACATTCCCAGAAAATTCCCGGGAAAAACCTCAAAATTCCCATTTTTTCCCAATTTTTTCCCCATTTTTCCCCAATTTTTCCCAATTTTTTCCCATTTTTTCCTGATTTTTCCTGATTTTTTCTGATTTTTTTGTGATTTTTCTCCTTCAAGGCACTGGGCAGCGCCCGCGCCGCGCTCCTCAAAAACATTCCCTGAAAATTCCCGGGAAAAAACCCAAAATTCCCATTTTTTCCCAATTTTTTCCCATTTTTTCCCATTTTTTTCGCAATTTTTTCACATTTTTTCCTGATTTTTTCCCAATTTTTTCACATTTTTTTCCCAATTTTCCCGATTTTTCCCCTTCAAGGCCCTGGGCAGCACTCCCCAAAAATATTCCCTAAAAATTCCCGGGAAAACCCTAAAAATTCCCAGGAAAACCCCAAAAATTCCTGGGTTTTTTCCCCCAAATTTTCCCGATTTCCCCCCAATTTTTTCCCAATTTTTTCCCGATTTTTTTTCATTTTTCTCACAATTTTTCCTGATTTTTTCACAATTTTTCCTGATTTTTTCACAATTTTTCCTGATTTTTTTCCCTTCAAGGCACTGGGCCCTGCTCCTCTAAAACATTCCCTAGGAAAAAAATTCTCGGGAAAAACCCAAAAATTCCCGGTTTTTTTTCACAATTTTTTCCTGATTTTTTCCTGATTTTTTTCCCCCGATTTTTCCTGATTTTTTCCCAATTTTTTCCCAATATTCCCGATTTTTCCTCTTTAAGACTCTGCGCCGCGCTCCTTAAAAATATTCCCTAAAAATTCTTGGGAAAAACCCCAAAATTCCCAGGAAAAACCAAAAAAATTCTTGCATTTTTTTCCCAATTTTTTCCTGATTTTTCCCAATTTTTTCCCAATTTTTTTTCAATTTTTTTCCCGATTTTTCCTGATTTTTTCCCCAATTTTCCCGATTTTTCCCCTTCAAGGCCCTGGGCAGTGCTCCTCAAAAACATTCCCTAAAAATTCCCGGGAAAAACCCAAAAATTCCTGATTTTTTTCCCAAAATTCTCCCGATTTTCCCCCAATTTTCCCCCAATTTTTTCCACACTTTTTTCAATTTTTCCCGATTTTTCCCCGATTTTTTCCCATTTTTTTCCCAATTTTTTTCAATTTTTCCCTATTTTTTCCATTTTTCCCCATTTTCCCCCATTTTTTCTGATTTTTTCCAATTTTTCCAAATTTTCCCAATTTTCCCAATTTTTTCCATTTTTCCCATTTCCCCCTTATTTTTCCCAATTTTTCCTATTTTTCCTGATTTTTCCCGATTTTTCCCGATTTTTTCCTCATTTTTTCCTCATTTTTTCCCCCAATTTTTCCCAATTTTTCCCAATTTTCCCCATTTTCCCCCATTTTTCCCAATTTTCCCATTTTTTAAGATTTTTTCCCATTTTTCCCAATTTTCCCATTTTCTTCAATTTCCCCATTTTTCCCCCGATTTTTCCTGATTTTTTCCCCATTTTTCCCAATTTTTTTCCATTTTTCCCCATTTTTCCCAATTTTCCCCATTTTTTGCCGTTTTCCCAATTCTTTCCATTTTTCCCAATTTCTTCAATTTTCCCATTTTTTCCCTGAATTTTTCCTGATTTTTCCCCCATTTTTCCCAATTTTCCCAAATTTTCCCAATTTTTCCCAATTTTCCCAATTTTCCCCGATTTTTTCCTTTCCCTCCCCATCTCTGATCCAAGGGAAAACATTCCCAGATTTTTTGGGGGGGTTTTCCTGCTTTTTCTGTGTTTATTCCCAATTTTTGGGGTTTTTTCCCATTTTTTCCCAATTTTCTGGGTTTTTTTTCCCAGTTTTTTGGGGGTTTTTTTTCCCGCTTTTCCAGCAATTCCCAATTTTTGGGTTTTTTCCTGGTTCTTTTGGGATTCTTCCCAGTTTCCTGAGGGTTATTCCCGGTTTTTGAGGGGTTATTCCCGAATTTCTGGGGTTTTTTCCCATTTTTTCCAGGGTTTTCCCGGTTTTCTGTGGGTTATTCCCAGTTTTTTGGGGTTTTTTTCCCAGTTTTTTGGGGTTTATTCCCGGTTTTCTGGGGTTTATTCCCGGTTTTCCAGGGTTTTTCCCACTTTTCCAGGGTTTTTCCCAGTTTTCTGAGCATTATTCCCATTTTTGGGGGTTTTTTCCCAGTTTTCCAGGGTTTTTCCCACTTTTCTGGGATTTTTCCCAGTTTTCTGAGCATTATTCCCATTTTTTGGGGTTTATTCCCGGTTTTCCAGGGTTTTTCCTACTTTTCCGGGATTTTTCCCAGTTTTCTGAGCATTATTCCCGTTTTTTTGGGTTTTTTTCCCGGTTTTCCAGGGGTTTTCCCACTTTTCCAGGGTTTTTCCCAGTTTTCTGAGCATTATTCCCATTTTTTTTGGGTTTATTCCCGGTTTTCCAGGGTTTTTCCTACTTTTCCGGGATTTTTCCCAGTTTTCTGAGCATTATTCCCGTTTTTTTGGGTTTTTTTCCCGGTTTTCCAGGGTTTTTCCCACTTTTCCGGGATTTTTCCCAGTTTTCTGAGCATTATTCCCATTTTTTGGGGGTTTATTCCCGGTTTTCCAGGGTTTTTCCCACTTTTCCGGGATTTTTCCCAGTTTTCTGAGCATTATTCCCATTTTTTTGGGTTTTTTTCCCAGTTTTCCGGGGTTTATTCCCAATTTAGGAATTGTGGGAATTGCGAGATTCCCGGGACGGAATTCCCGGATTATCCCGGAGCCGCTGGAATGAACTCGGACTCTCTGGAATTCCGGGAAAATCTTCAAAATCCCGGGAAAAATCTTGGATATTTATGGATATTTATGGAATTTTCTGGAATTCCCAGAGTTTCCCTTCCCCTTTCCCAATCCCGAGGGGAATTCGGGATTTTCCCGCTGCGAATATTTGGGATTTTCCCACTTCCGGGCAGCTTCTCCGTGGATTTTTTTTCCCCCTAAAACCCAGAATTTAATCCCAAATTCCCGATTTTTCCCTTCCCGCCGACATTCTGGGAAATCCGGGATAAAAATCCCGATTTTTCCCCCAATTTTCCAAGGGAAATATTCCCAGAATTCCCTGGAATCTTCCCCATTTCCCTGAAATTCCGTCCCCCATCCCGTTTTTTCCCAGGATTTTTTTTTCCCGCCAAATCCCGGGATCCCGGCGCAATTCCCGATTTTATTTCTTTACTTCCCGGATTTTCCTGGAGCCGATCCCGACGTTTTTTTATGCATTAAAAACCTGGAATTCCGGGAGCCGTCGCCTCGTTTGGATTCGTTTTTCCGGCTGGAGCTGGATCCCGGGGAATGCTGGAGGATGTTGGGAATTATTGGGAATTATTTGGGAATTATTTGGGAATTATTTGGGAATTCTTGGGAATTATTGGGAATTATTTGGGATTTATTGGGAATTATTGGGATTTTTTTTTATTTTTTGGGAATTTTTTGGGAATTATTTGGAATTATTGGGAATTATTTGGGAATTATTGGGAATTATTTGGGAATTCTTAGGAATTATTTGGGAATTATTGGGAATTATTGGGATTTTTTTTTTATTTTTGGGGAATTTTTTGGGAATTATTGGGAATTATTTGGGATTTATTGGGAATTATTGGGAATTATTGGGAATTATTTGGGATTTATTGGGAATTATTGGGAATTATTTGGGATTTATTGGGAATTATTGGGAATTTTTTTTTATTTTTTGGGAATTTTTTGGGAATTATTGGGAATTATTTGGGAATTATTGGGAATTATTTGGGATTTATTGGGAATTATTGGGAATTTTTGGGATTTATTGGGATTTATTGGGATTTTTTTTGATTTTTTGGGAATTTTTTGGGAATTATTGGGAATTTTTGGGGTTTACTGGGATTTTTTGGGATTTTTTTGGGGAATTATTGAGAATTTTTGGGATTTATTGGGATTTTTTGGGAATTATTGGGAATTATTTGGGAATTATTGGGATTTATTGGGTTTTACTGGGAATTATTGGGGTTTAATGGGAATTATTGGGATTTATTGGTGGTTTTTATTATTTTTTGGGAATTATTGGGTTTTATTGGGAATTTTTGGGGTTTACTGGGAATTTATTGGGATTTATTGAGAATTACTGGGATTTTTTGGGATTTTTTTGGGGAATTATTGAGAATTTTTGGGATTTATTGGGATTTTTTGGGAATTATTGGGAATTATTTGGGAATTATTGGGAATTATTGGGAATTATTTGGGAATTATTGGGGTTTACTGGGAATTTATTGGGATTTATTGGGAATTACTGGGATTTATTGGGATTTTTTGGGGGAATTTTTGGGATTATTCAGGAATTCTTGGGATTTATGGGGAATTATTGGGATTTATTGGGAATTCTTGTGTTATTTTGGGATTTATTGGGAATTCTTGGGATTTTTTGGGATTTTTTAGGATTTATTGGGAGTTATTGGGAATTTTTTGGATTTATTGGGAATTATTTGGGAATTTTTGGGATTTCTTTCGGATTTATTGGGATTTTGGGGGTTATTTCGGGATTTATTGGGATTTTGGGGGATTTATTTGGATTTATTGGGAATTCCTGGGATTTTGGGGAATTTTTTTGGAATTCCTGGGATTTTTTTTTTATTAATTAAGAATTATTTGGATTTATTGGGATTTTTGGGGTTTTTTTTGGGGAATTATTGGGATTTTTTTTGGGATTTATTGAGTTTTTTTGGGAATTATTTGGATTAATTGAGAATTATTTGGATTTTTTGGGATTTATTGAGATTTTGGGGCATTATTTGGGAATTATCGGGATTTATTGGGATTTTTTTGGGATTTATTGGGAATTATTGTGACTTTTTTTGGGAATTACTGAGATTTAATTTGATTTATCAGGATTTTTTTTTTTAATTATCCGGATTTAATTTGATTTATTGAGACTTTCTGGGAATTACTGGGATTTTGGGGGATTTTTATGGAATTCTGGGAAAGGAAATCCAGGGATTTTCTGGGATTTGGTTTTTTTTTTTTGGGATACCCCAGGAATTCCTTCCCAAATCCCAAATCCCTCCCCGTTTTCCCAGGGAATTCCCTCCATTCCCAGCCTGGGATTGGATCCGGAATGAACCTGGAATTATTCGGGAATTATTTGGGAATTATTCGGGAATTATTTGGGAATTATTTGGGATTTTTTTTTTAATTATTCAGGAATTATCTGGGAATTATTCTGGAATTTTTCGGGAATTGTTTGGGAATTATTTGGGAATTGTTTGGGAATTACTGGGGAAATATTCGGGAATTATTCTGGAATTATTCAGGAATTATCTGGGAATTATTCTGGAATTTTTCGGGAATTATTTGGGAATCAGCGGGGAATTGTTTGGGAATTACTGGGGAAATATTCTGGAAATATTTGGGAATTATTCTGGAATTTTTCGGGAATTATTTGGGAATTGTTTGGGAATTACTGGGGAAATATTCGGGAATTATTCGGGAATTATTTGGGAATTATTGAAGCCATTCCAGGATCCAGGGCGCTCAGGATCCATCCCGAGGGGTTTTTATGGAATTCTGGGATAGGGAGACCCTTCCTGGAGTCCCCAATTCCCAGGGAATTCCCAAAATTCCTTCCCTTGGGATGGGGCTGGATGCAACCCCAGGCTGGGATTTGGGAGGGAATTCCACGGGAAAAACGGGGCAGGGATTTGGGATTTGGGAATTCCCAGAGAATCCCTCGGGAATTTTTTCCACGGGAAGATCGCAGCTCTCCCGGATCGGGGGAACATTCCCAGCTCCTGAACCATCCCGGAATTTCCCCAATCCCGATTCCTTAGGAAAAAATTCCCGAAGAAAATCCATCCTCCGGGAGCGGTTTTTCCCTGGAATTCCGGACTCGTTCCCAACTCCGCCCTTCCCACATCCCTGGGATATTCCAGGAGCTCTTCCCAGACCTCAAATCCCTAAAAATCCCTTGGGAAGATCCAGCTGGAGCCGGGATTTTTCCCTCATCCCAAACTTTAAACCCTCAGGAATTCTCAGGATGACAATCCCAGCCCAAATCCTTCCTTTTATTCCAAATTTTCCCCCAAATTTTCCCAATTTTTCCCAATTTTTTCCCATTTTTCCCCAATTTTTCCCATTTTTCCCAAATTTTCCCAATTTTCCCGCTTTCCCCTCCCCCACCCCTCATCCTGACCATTCCCAGAGCTGGGAATCCCAGGATTTTTCCCTCATCCCAAACTTTACACCCCAGGAATTCTCAGGATGAGAATTCCAACCCAAATCCTCACATTCATCCCCAAATTTTCCCCATTTTTCCCCAAATTTTCCCCAATTTTTTCCTTTTCCCACCCCTCTCCCCCCATTCCCAGGGCTGGGAATTCCAGGATTTTTCCCTCATCCCAACTTTTACACCCCCAGGAATTCTCAGGATGACAATTCCAGCCCAAATCCTTCCTTTCATTCCCAATTTTCCCCCAAATTTTCCCCAAATTTTCCCAATTTTTTCCCCATTTTTCCCCATTTTTCCCCATTTTCCCGCTTTCCCCTCCCCCACCCCTCATCCTGACCATTCCCAGGGCTGGGAATTCCAGGATTTTTCCCTCATCCCAAATTTTACACCCCCAGGAATTCTCAGGATGACAATCCCAGCCCAAATCCTTCCTTTTATTCCAAATTTCCCCCAAATTTCCCCCAAATTTTCCCAATTTTTTTCCTTTCCCACCCCTCTCCCCCCATTCCCAGGGCTGGGAATTCCAGGATTTTTCCCTCATCCCAAACTTTTACACCCCCAGGAATTCTCAGGATGACAATCCCAGCCCAAATCCTTCCTTTTATTCCAAATTTCCCCCAAATTTTCTCAAATTTTCCCAATTTTTTCCCATTTTTCCCCATTTTCCCGCTTTCCCCTCCCCCACCCCTCATCCTCACCATTCCCAGGGCTGGGAATTCCAGGATTTTTCCCTCATCCCAAACTTTAAACCCCCAGGAATTCTCAGGATCACAATCCCAGCCCAAATCCTTCCTTTTATTCCAAATTTTCCCCCAAATTTTCCCAAATTTTCCCAATTTTTTCCCATTTTTCCCCAATTTTTCCCAATTTTTCCCCATTTTCCCGCTTTCCCCTCCCCCACCCCTCATCCTGACCATTCCCAGGGCTGGAAATTCCAGGATTTTTTCCCTTATTCCAAACTTTAAACACTCAGGAATTCTCAGGATCACAATTCCAGCCCAAATCCTTCCTTTTATTCCAAATTTTCCCCCAAATTTTCCCAAATTTTCCCGATTTTTCCCCATTTTTCCCCGATTTTCCCCATTTTTTCCTTTTCCCGCCCCTCTCCCCCCATTCCCAGAGCTGGGAATTCCAGGATTTTTCCCTCATCCCAAACTTTAAACCCCCAGGAATTCTCAGGATGACAATCCCAGCCCAAATCCTTCCTTTTATTCCAAATTTTCCCCCAAATTTTCCCAATTTTTCCCAATTTTTTCCCATTTTTCCCCATTTTTCCCCATTTTTCCCCATTTTCCCCCATTTTCCCGCTTTCCCCTCCCCCACCCCTCATCCTGACCATTCCCAGGGCTTGGAAATCCCAGGATTTTTTCCCTCATCCCAAATTTTACACCCTCAGGAATTCTCAGGATGACAATCCCAGCCCAAATCCTTCCTTTTATTCCAAATTTTCCCCAAATTTTCTCCAAATTTTCCCAATTTTTCCCCAATTTTTCCCCATTTTTCCCCATTTTCCCGCTTTCCCCTCCCCCACCCCTCATCCTGACCATTCCCAGGGCTGGGAATTCCAGGATTTTTCCCTCATCCCAAACTTTAAACCCCCAGGAATTCTCAGGATGACAATCCCAGCCCAAATCCTTCCTTTTATTCCAAATTTCCCCCAAATTTTCCCCCAATTTTCCCCAAATTTTCCCAAATTTTCCCAATTTTTTCCCCATTTTTCCCCATTTTTCCCATTTTTCCCCAATTTTTCCCCATTTTCTCGCTTTCCCCTCCCCCACCCCTCATCCTGACCATTCCCAGGGCTTGGAAATTCCAGGATTTTTCCCTCATCCCAACTTTTACACCCCCAGGAATTCTCAGGATGACAATTCCAGCCCAAATCCTTCCTTTCATTCCCAATTTTCCCCCAAATTTTCCCCAAATTTTCCCAATTTTTTCCCCATTTTTCCCCATTTTTCCCCATTTTCCCGCTTTCCCCTCCCCCACCCCTCATCCTGACCATTCCCAGGGCTGGGAATTCCAGGATTTTTCCCTCATCCCAAATTTTACACCCCCAGGAATTCTCAGGATGACAATCCCAGCCCAAATCCTTCCTTTTATTCCAAATTTCCCCCAAATTTCCCCCAAATTTTCCCAATTTTTTTCCTTTCCCACCCCTCTCCCCCCATTCCCAGGGCTGGGAATTCCAGGATTTTTCCCTCATCCCAAACTTTTACACCCCCAGGAATTCTCAGGATGACAATCCCAGCCCAAATCCTTCCTTTTATTCCAAATTTCCCCCAAATTTTCTCAAATTTTCCCAATTTTTTCCCATTTTTCCCCATTTTCCCGCTTTCCCCTCCCCCACCCCTCATCCTCACCATTCCCAGGGCTGGGAATTCCAGGATTTTTCCCTCATCCCAAACTTTAAACCCCCAGGAATTCTCAGGATCACAATCCCAGCCCAAATCCTTCCTTTTATTCCAAATTTTCCCCCAAATTTTCCCAAATTTTCCCAATTTTTTCCCATTTTTCCCCAATTTTTCCCAATTTTTCCCCATTTTCCCGCTTTCCCCTCCCCCACCCCTCATCCTGACCATTCCCAGGGCTGGAAATTCCAGGATTTTTTCCCTTATTCCAAACTTTAAACACTCAGGAATTCTCAGGATCACAATTCCAGCCCAAATCCTTCCTTTTATTCCAAATTTTCCCCCAAATTTTCCCAAATTTTCCCGATTTTTCCCCATTTTCCCCCGATTTTCCCCATTTTTTCCTTTTCCCGCCCCTCTCCCCCCATTCCCAGAGCTGGGAATTCCAGGATTTTTCCCTCATCCCAAACTTTAAACCCCCAGGAATTCTCAGGATGACAATCCCAGCCCAAATCCTTCCTTTTATTCCAAATTTCCCCCAAATTTTCCCCCAATTTTCCCCAAATTTTCCCAAATTTTCCCAATTTTTTCCCCATTTTTCCCCATTTTTCCCATTTTTCCCCAATTTTTCCCCATTTTCTCGCTTTCCCCTCCCCCACCCCTCATCCTGACCATTCCCAGGGCTTGGAAATTCCAGGATTTTTCCCTCATCCCAACTTTTACACCCCCAGGAATTCTCAGGATGACAATTCCAGCCCAAATCCTTCCTTTCATTCCCAATTTTCCCCCAAATTTTCCCCAAATTTTCCCAATTTTTTCCCCATTTTTCCCCATTTTTCCCCATTTTCCCGCTTTCCCCTCCCCCACCCCTCATCCTGACCATTCCCAGGGCTGGGAATTCCAGGATTTTTCCCTCATCCCAAATTTTACACCCCCAGGAATTCTCAGGATGACAATCCCAGCCCAAATCCTTCCTTTTATTCCAAATTTCCCCCAAATTTCCCCCAAATTTTCCCAATTTTTTTCCTTTCCCGCCCCTCTCCCCCCATTCCCAGGGCTGGGAATTCCAGGATTTTTCCCTTATCCCAACTTTTACACCCCCAGGAATTCTCAGGATGACAATCCCAGCCCAAATCCTTCCTTTTATTCCCAATTTCCCCCAAATTTTCCCCAATTTTTCCTTTTCCCGCCCCTCTCCCCCATTCCCAGGGCTGGGAATTCCGGGATTCTCTCCCCAGGGCTGGGAATCCCGGGATTTTTCCCTGATTCCCGGTTTTTTTCCCCCCGCAGGGAGGAGGTGAGCAAGGCCTATCGGCGCCTGGCCGTGCTCCTGCACCCCGACAAGTGCCCGGCCCCCGGCAGCGAGGACGCCTTCAAGGCCCTGGGCAGCGCCCGCGCCGCGCTCCTCAAAAACATTCCCTGAAAATTCCCGGGAAAAAACACAAAATTCCCAGTTTTTCCCAATTTTTTCCCAATTTTTTCCCATTTTTTCCCAATTTTTCCCATTTTTTCCCATTTTTTCGCAATTTTTCCTGATTTTTCCTGATTTTTTCTGATTTTTTTGTGATTTTTCCCCTTCAAGGCCCTGGGCAGCGCCCGCGCCGCGCTCCTCAAAAACATTCCCTGAAAATTCCCGGGAAAAAACACAAAATTCCCAATTTTTCCCAATTTTTTCCCATTTTTTTCCAATTTTTTCCCAATTTTTTCCCATTTTTTCCCAATTTTTCCCATTTTTTCCCATTTTTTCCCATTTTTTCGCAATTTTTCCTGATTTTTCCTGATTTTTTCTGATTTTTTTGTGATTTTTCCCCTTCAAGGCCCTGGGCAGCGCCCGCGCCGCGCTCCTCAAAAACTTTCCCAGAAAATTCCATGGAAAAACCCCAAAATTCCCATTTTTTTTCTAATTTTTTTCCCAATATTTCCTGATTTTTTCGCAATTTTTTCACTTTTTTTCCCCAATTTTCCCGATTTTTCCCCTTCAAGGCTCTGGGCAGTGCTCCTCAAAAACATTCCCTGAAAATTCCCGGGAAAAAACACAAAATTCCCAGTTTTCCCCAATTTTTTCCCAATTTTTTCCAATTTTTTTCGCATTTTTTCCCAATTTTTTCCCATTTTTTCCCAATTTTTTCCCAATTTTTTCCCATTTTTTTCCAATTTTTTCCCAATTTTTTCCCATTTTTTCCTGATTTTTCCTGATTTTTTCCAATTTTTTTGTGATTTTTCCCCTTCAAGGCCCTGGGCAGCGCCCGCGCCGCGCTCCTCAAAAACATTCCCTGAAAATTCCCGGGAAAAAACACAAAATTCCCATTTTTCCCAATTTTTTCCCATTTTTTCCCAATTTTTTCACATTTTTTCCCGATTTTTCCTGATTTTTTCCAATTTTTTTGTGATTTTTCCCCTTCAAGGCCCTGGGCAGCGTTCCTCAAAAACATTCCCTAAAAATTCCCGGGAAAAACCCAAAAATTCCTGGGTTTTTTTCCCCAAAATTTTCCCGATTTTCCCCCGATTTTTTCCCAATTTTTCCCAATTTTTCCTGATTTTTCCTGATTTTTTCCTATTTTTTGGTGATTTTTCCTCTTCAAGGCCCTGGGCAGCGTTCCTCAAAAACATTCCCTGAAAATTCCCGGGAAAAAACCCAAAATTCCCATTTTTTCCCAATTTTTTCCCAATTTTTTCCCAATTTTTCCCGATTTTTTCCCATTTTTTCCTGATTTTTCCTGTTTTTTTCTGATTTTTTGGTGATTTTTCCCCTTCAAGGCCCTGGGCAGCGCCTGCGCCGCGCTCCTCAAAAACATTCCCTGAAAATTCCCGGGAAAAAACCCAAAATTCCCATTTTTCCCCAATTTTTTCTCAATTTTTCCCCAATTTTTTCCAATTATTTTCCCAATTTTTTCCTGATTTTTCCTGATTTTTCCTGATTTTTTCCAATTTTTTGGTGATTTTTCCCCTTCAAGGCCCTGGGCAGCGCCCGCGCCGCGCTCCTCAAAAACATTCCCTGAAAATTCCCGGGAAAAACCCCAAAATTCCCATTTTTTTTTCCAATTTTTTTTCCCAATTTTTCCTGATTTTTTCCTAATTTTTTCACATTTTTTTCCCAATTTTTCCTGATTTTTTCCAATTTTTTTGTGATTTTTCCCCTTCAAGGCCCTGGGCAGCGCCTGCGCCGCGCTCCTCAAAAACATTCCCTGAAAATTCCCGGGAAAAAACCCAAAATTCCCAGTTTTCCCCAATTTTTTCCCCATTTTTCCCCAATTTTCCCCAATTTTTTCCCAATTTTTTCCCATTTTTTTCGCAATTTTTTCACATTTTTTCCCAATTTTCCCGATTTTTCCCCTTCAAGGCTCTGGGCAGCGCTCCTCAAAAATATTCCCTAAAAATTCACGGGAAAAACCCCAAAATTCCTGGGAAAACCAGAAAAATTCCTGGGTTTTTTCCCCCAAATTTTCCGTATTTTCCCCCAATTTTTTCCCATTTTTTCCCGATTTTTCCTGATTTTTCCTGATTTTTTCCAATTTTTTTGTGATTTTTCCCCTTCAAGTCTCTGGGCAGCACTCCTCAAAAATATTCCCTAAAAATTCCCGGGAAAACCCCAAAAATTCCTGGGAAAACCAGAAAAATTCCTGGGTTTTTTTCCCCAATTTTCCCCCAATTTTTTCCCAGTTTTTTCCCAATTCTTTCCTGATTTTTTTCCCATTTTTTCCCAATTTTTTCCCTTTTTTTCCCAATTTTTTCCCATTTTTTCCCAATTTTTCCTGATTTTTTCCCAATTTTTTCCCATTTTTTCCCCAATTTTCCCGATTTTTCCCTTTCAAGGCCCTGGGCAGCGTTCCTCAAAAATATGCCCTAAAAATTCCCGGGAAAAACCCAAAAATTCCCGGGAAAACCCCAAAAATTCCTGGGTTTTTTTCCCCAAAATTTTCCCGATTTTCCCCCGATTTTTTCCCATTTTTTCCCAATTTTTTCCCATTTTTTCCTGATTTTTTCCAATTTTTTGCTGATTTTTCCCCTTCAAGGCCCTGGGCAGCGCTCCTCAAAAACATTCCCTGAAAATTCCCGGGAAAAAACCCAAAATTCCCATTTTTTCCCAATTTTTTCCCAATTTTTTCCCATTTTTTCCCAATTTTTTCCCAATTTTTTCCAATTTTTTGGTGATTTTTCCCCTTCAAGGCCCTGGGCAGCGCTCCTCAAAAATATTCTCTAAAAATTCCCGGGAAAACCCAAAAATTCCCGGGAAAAACCCCAAAAATTCCTGGGTTTTTTTCCCCAAAATTTTCCCGATTTTCCCCCGATTTTTTCCCATTTTTTCCCAATTTTTTCCCATTTTTTCCTGATTTTTTCCAATTTTTTGCTGATTTTTCCCCTTCAAGGCCCTGGGCAGCGCTCCTCAAAAACATTCCCTGAAAATTCCCGGGAAAAAACCCAAAATTCCCATTTTTCCCCAATTTTTTCCCAATTTTTTCCCTTTTTTTTGCAATTTTTTCACATTTTTTCCCGATTTTTCCTGATTTTTTCCAATTTTTTTGTGATTTTTCCCCTTCAAGTCCCTGGGCAGCGTTCCACAAAAATATTCCCTAAAAATTCCTGGGAAAAACCCAAAAATTCCCGGGAAAAACCCCAAAAATTCCTGTTTTTTTTCCCAAAATTTTCCCGATTCCCCCCAATTTTTTCCCAATTTTTTCCCGATTTTTTTTCATTTTTTTCACAATTTTTCCTGATTTTTTCCCCTTCAAGGCTCTGGGCCATGCTCCTCAAAAACATTCCCTAGGAAAAAAATTCCCGGGAAAAACCCCAAAAATTCCCGGGTTTTTTCACAATTTTTTCCTGATTTTTTCCTGATTTTTTTTCCCCCGATTTTTCCTGATTTTTTCCCAATTTTTTCCCAATTTTCCCGATTTTTCCCCTTCAAGGCTCTGCGCCGCGCTCCTCAAAAACACTCCCTAAAAATTCCCGGGAAAAACCCCAAAATTCCCAGGAAAACCAAAAAAAATTCCTGCTTTTTTTCCCAATTTTTTCCTGATTTTTTCCCGATTTTTTCCCTGATTTTTTCCCAATTTTTTCCCAATTTTTTTTCAATTTTTTCCCAATTTTTCCCGATTTTTTCCCAATTTTCCCGATTTTTCCCCTTCAAGGCCCTGGGCAGCGCTCCTCAAAAACATTCCCCAAAAATTCCTGGGAAAAACCCAAAAATTCCTGGGTTTTTCCCCAAAATTTACCCAATTTCCCCCCAATTTTTTCCACATTTTTTTCAATTTTTCCCCGATATTTTCCCGATTTTTTCCCATTTTTTTCCCTATTTTTTCCATTTTTCCCCATTTTCCCCCATTTTTCCTGATTTTTCCCAATTTTTCCAAATTTTCCCAATTTTCACAATTTTTTCCATTTTTCCCATTTCCCCCTTATTTTTCCCAATTTTTCCTATTTTTCCTGATTTTTCCCGATTTTTCCCGATTTTTTCCTCATTTTTTCCTCATTTTTTCCCCCCATTTTTCCCAATTTTCCCAATTTTTCCCCATTTTCCCCCATTTTTCCCAATTTTCCCATTTTTTACATTTTTTCCCATTTTTCCAAATTTTCCCATTTTCTTCAATTTCCCCATTTTTCCCCCGATTTTTCCTGATTTTTTCCCCATTTTTCCCAATTTTTTTTCCATTTTTCCCCATTTTTCCCAATTTTCCCCATTTTTTGCCGTTTTCCCAATTCTTTCCATTTTTCCCAATTTCTTCAATTTTCCCATTTTTTCCCCGAATTTTTCCTGATTTTTCCCCCATTTTTCCCAATTTTCCCAAATTTTCCCAATTTTTCCCAATTTTCCCCCAATTTTTCCCGATTTTTTCCTTTCCCTCCCCATCTCCTCTGATCCAAACATTCCCAGATTTTTGGGCGGTTTTCCTGCTTTTTCTGGGGTTATTCCCAATTTTTGGGTTTTTTTCCCATTTTTTCCCAATTTTCTGGGGGTTTTTCCCCAATTTTCTGGGGGTTTTTTCCCAGTTTTTTTGGGTTTTTTTTCCCACTTTTCCAGCAATTCCCAATTTTTGGGTTTTTTCCCATTTTTTCCCAATTTTCTGGGTTTTTTTTCCCAGTTTTTTGGGGGTTTTTTTTCCCGCTTTTCCAGCAATTCCCAATTTTTGGGTTTTTTCCTGGTTCTTTTGGGATTCTTCCCAGTTTCCTGGGGGTTATTCCCGGTTTTTGAGGGGTTATTCCTGAATTTCTGGGGTTTTTTCCCATTTTTTCCAGGGTTTCCCCATTTTTTCCAGGGTTTTCCCAGTTTTTTGAGGGTTATTCCCATTTTTTTGAGGTTTTTTCCAGTTTTCCAGGTTTTTTTCCCGGTTTTCTGGGGTTTATTCCCGGTTTTCCAGGGTTTTTCCCACATTTCCAGGGTTTTTCCCACTTTTCCGGGATTTTTCCCAATTTTCTGAGCATTATTCCCATTTTTTGGGGTTTTTTTCCCGGTTTTCCAGGTTTTTCCCACTTTTCCAGGGTTTTCCCGGTTTTCTGAGCATTATTCCCGTTTTTGGGGGTTTTTTCCCCGGTTTTCCGGGGTTTATTCCCGGTTTTCTGGGGTTTTTCCCACTTTTCCAGGGTTTTCCCAATTTTCTGAGCATTATTCCCAGTTTTTTTGAGGTTTATTCCCGGTTTTCCAGGTTTTTCCCACTTTTCCGGGATTTTTCCCAGTTTTCTGAGCATTATTCCCATTTTCTTGGGGTTTTTTTCCTGGTTTTCCAGGGTTTTTCCCACTTTCCCAGGGTTTTTCCCAGTTTTCTGAGCATTATTCCCGTTTTTTTGGGGTTTTTTTCCCGGTTTTCCGGGGTTTATTCCCGGTTTTCCGGGATTTTTCCCGGTTTTCCAGGTTTTTCCCAGTTTTCTGAGCATTATTCCCATTTTTGGGGGGGTTTTTTCCCGGTTTTCGAGGGTTTTTCCCACTTTTCCGGGATTTTTCCCAGTTTTCTGAGCATTATTCCCATTTTTGGGGGGTTTTTTCCTGGTTTTCCAGGGTTTTTCCCACTTTTCCGGGATTTTTCCCAGTTTCCTGAGCATTATTCCCATTTTTTGGGTTTTTTTTTCCCACTTTTCCGGGATTTTTCCCAGTTTTCTGAGCATTATTCCCATTTTTTGGGGGGTTTTATTCCCACTTTTCCAGGGTTTTTCCCACTTTTCCAGGGTTTTTCCCAGTTTTCTGAGCATTATTCCCCTTTTTTTGGGTTTTTTCCCGGTTTTCCAGGGTTTATTCCCAATTTAGGAATTGTGGGAATTGCGAGATTCCCGGGACGTAATTCCCGGATTATCCCGGAGCCGCTGGAATGGACTCGGACTCTCTGGAATTCCGGGAAAATCTTCAAAATCCCGGGAAAAATCTTGGATATTTATGGATATTTATGGAATTTTCTGGAATTCCCAGAGTTTCCCTTCCCCTTTCCCAATCCCGAGGGGAATTTGGGATTTTCCCGCTGCGAATATTTGGGATTTTCCCACTTCCGGGCAGCTTTTCCGTGGATTTTTTTTCCCCCTAAAACCCAGAATTTAATCCCAAAATCCCGATTTTTCCCCCCAATTTTCCAAGGGAAATATTCCCAGAATTCCCTGGAATCTTCCCCATTTCCCTGAAATTCCGTCCCCCATCCCGTTTTTTCCCAGGATTTTTTTTTTTCCCGCCAAATCCCGGGATCCCGGCGCAATTCCCGATTTTATTTCTTTACTTCCCGGATTTTCCTGGAGCCGATCCCGACGTTTTTTTATGCATTAAAAACCTGGAATTCCGGGAGCCGTCGCCTCGTTTGGATTCGTTTTTCCGGCTGGAGCTGGATCCCGGGGAATGCTGGAGGATGTTGGGAATTATTGGGAATTATTTGGGAATTATTTGGGAATTATTGGGAATTATTGGGATTTTTTTTTTATTTTGGGGAAATTTTTTGGGAATTATTGGGAATTATTTGGGAATTATTGGGAATTATTTGGGAATTATTGGGAATTTTTGGGGTTTATTGGGAATTATTGGGAATTATTTGGGATTTATTGGGAATTTTTTGGGAATTATTGGGAATTATTGGGAATTATTGGGAATTATTTGGGAATTATTTGGGTTTTATTGGGAATTATTTGGGATTTATTGGGAATTATTGGGATTTTTTTTTTATTTTTTGGGAATTTTTTGGGAATTATTGGGAATTATTTGGGAATTATTGGGAATTATTGGGAATTATTTGGGATTTATTGGGAATTATTGGGAATTTTTGGGGAATTATTGGGAATTATTTGGGAATTATTGGGAATTTTTTGGGAATTTTTTGGGAATTATTGGGAATTATTGGGAATTATTTGGGATTTATTGGGAATTATTGGGAATTTTTTTTTATTTTTTGGGAATTTTTTGGGAATTATTGGGAATTATTGGGAATTATTTGGGAATTATTGGGAATTATTTGGGAATTCTTGGGAATTATTTGGGAATTATTGGGAATTATTGGGAATTATTGGGAATTATTTGGGAATTATTGGGAATTATTTGGGATTTATTGGGAATTATTGGGATTTTTTTTTTATTTTTGGGGAATTATTTGGGAATTATTGGGAATTATTTGGGAATTATTGGGAATTATTTGGGAATTATTTGGGATTTATTGGGATTTATTGGGAATTTTTGGGGTTTTTTGGGTTTATTGGGATTTTTTTTTTTATTTTTTGGGAATTTTTTGGGAATTATTGAGAATTATTTGGGAATTATTTGGGAATTATTTGGGTTTTATTGGGAATTTTTTGGAAATTCTTGGGAATTATTTGGGATTTATTGGGAATTATTGGGATTTTTTTGGGGGGGGAATTTTTTGGGAATTATTGGGAATTATTTGGGATTTATTGGGAATTATTGGGAATTTTTGGGATTTTTTTGGGTTTATTGGGATTTTTTTTTTTATTTTTGGGAATTTTTTGGAATTATTGGGAATTTTTGGGGTTTACTGGGAATTTATTGGGATTTATTGGGAATTACTGGGATTTTTTGGGGATTATTGGGAATTACTGGGATTTTTTGGGATTTTTTGGGGGGAATTATTCAGGATTTATTGGGATTTATTGGGATTTATTGGTGGTTTTTTTTATTTTTTGGGAATTATTGGGTTTTATTGGGAATTTTTGGGGTTTACTGGAAATTTATTGGGAATTACTGGAATTTTTTTGATTTTTTGGGATTTTTTTGGAATTATTGGGAATTTTTGGGATTTATTGGGATTTTTTTTTATTTTTTGGGAATTTTCTGGGAATTATTGGGAATTTTTGGGGTTTACTGGGAATTTATTGGGATTTATTGGGAATTACTGGGATTTTTTTGGGATTTTTTTGGGAATTCTTGGGATTTTGGGGATTTTTGGGGATTTTTTGGGAATTATTGGGAATTATTTGGGAATTATTTGGGTTTTATTGGGAATTTTTGGGGTTTAATGGGAATTTATTGGGATTTATTGGGAATTACTGAGATTTTTTGGGATTTATTGGGAATTATTGGGAATTTTTGGGATTTATTGGAGTTTATTGGGATTTTTTTTTATTTTTGGGAATTTTTTTGAATTATTGGGAATTTTTGGGGTTTGCTGGGAATTTATTGGGATTTATTGGGAATTACTCGGATTTTTTGGGGATTTTTTTGGGAATTATTGACATCTTTGGGATTTTTGGGAATTATTTGGGAATTATTGGGAATTATTTGGGAATTATTGGGAATTATTTGGGAATTATTGGGAATTATTTGGGATTTTTTGGGAATTTTTGGGATTTACTGGGAATTTATTGCTATTTATTGAGTATTACTGGGATTTTTTGGGATTTCTTGGGAATTCTTGGGATTTTTTTGGAATTATTGGGATTTTTTGGGAATTATTGGGAATTATTTGGGAATTATTTGGGATTTATTGGGAATTTTTGGGGTTTACTGGGAATTTATTGGGATTTATTGGGAATTACTGGGATTTTTTGGGATTTATTGGGAATTATTGGAATTTTGGGGATTTTTGGGGATTTTTTGGGAATTATTGGGAATTATTTGGGAATTATTGGGAATTATTGGGAATTATTGGGAATTATTTGGGAATTATTTGGGTTTTACTGGGAATTTATTGGGATTTATTGGGAATTACTGGGATTTTTTGGGGATTTTTTTGGAATTATTGACTTTTTGGGGATTTTTTGGGAATTATTGGGAATTATTTGGGAATTATTTGGGTTTTATTGGGAATTTTTGGGGTTTAATGGGAATTTATTGGGATTTATTGGGAATTACTGGGATTTTTTGGGATTTATTGGGAATTATTGGGAATTTTTGGGATTTCTTTTGGATTTATTGGGATTTTAGGGGTTATTTCGGGATTTATTGGGATTTTGGGGGATTTATTTGGATTTATTGGGAATTCCTGGGATTTTGGGGAATTTTTTTGGAATTCCTGGGATTTTTTTTTTATTAATTAAGAATTATTTGGATTTATTGGGATTTTTGGGGGGGGTTTTTGGGAATTATTGGGATTTTTTTTGGGATTTATTGAGTTTTTTTGGGAATTATTTGGATTAATTGAGAATTATTTGGATTTTTTGGGATTTATTGAGATTTTGGGGGATTATTTGGGAATTATCGGGATTTATTGGGATTTATTGGGAATTATTGGGACTTTCTGGGAATTATTGGGATTTATGGGGAATTATTGGGATTTTTTTGGGATTTATTGGGAATTATTGGGACTTTTTTTGGGAATTACTGAGATTTAATTTGATTTATTAGGATTTTTTTTTTTTAATTATCCGGATTTAATTTGATTTATTGAGACTTTCTGGGAATTACTGGGATTTTGGGGGATTTTTATGGAATTTGGGAAAGGAAATCCAGGGATTTTCTGGGATTTGGGTTTTTTTTTGGGATACCCCAGGAATTCCTTCCCAAATCCCAAATCCCTCCCCGTTTTCCCAGGGAATTCCCTCCATTCCCAGCCTGGGATTGGATCCGGAATGAACCTGGAATTATTGGGGAATTATTTGGGATTTTTTTTTTTAATTATTCAGGAATTATCTGGGAATTATTCTGGAATTATTCGGGAATTATTCAGGAATTATTTGGGAATTTTTCGGGAATTGTTTGGGAATTATTTGGGAATCAGCAGGGAATTGTTTGGGAATTACTGGGGAAATATTTGGGAATTATTCTGGAATTTTTGGGAATTATTCTGGAATTATTTGAAAATTATTCGGGAATTATTCAGGAATTATTTGAGAATTATTTGGGAATTTTTGGGGAATTATTTGGGAATCAGCGGGGAATTGTTTGGGAATTACTGGGGAAATATTCGGGAAACATTTGGGAATTATTCGGGAATTATTCTGGAATTATTTGAGAATTATTCGGGAATTATTTGGGAATTATTCGGGAATTACTTGGGATTTTTTTTTAATTATTCAGGAATTATCTGGGAATTATTCTGGAATTTTTCGCGAATTATTCGGGAATTATTCGGGAATTGTTTGGGAATTATTGGGGAATTATTTGGGAATTATTCAGTAATTATTTGGGAATTTTTGGGGAATTATTCAGAAATTATTCGAGAATTCTTTGGGAATTTTTTTGGAATTATTTGGGAATTATTTGAGAATTATTCTGGAATTAATTGGGAATTATTGGGGAATTATTTGGGAATTATTCGGGAATTATTTGGGAATTATTCGAAAATTATTTGGGAATTATTTGGGAATTATTTGAGAATTATTCTGGAATTAATTGGGAATTATTTGGGAATTATTGAAGCCATTCCGGGATCCAGGAGGCTCCGGATCCATCCCGAGGGATTTTTATGGAATTCTGGGATAGGGAGACCCTTCCTGGAGTCCCCAATTCCCAGGGAATTCCCAAAATTCCTTCCCTTGGGATGGGGCTGGATCCAACCCCAGGCTGGGAATGGAGGGAATTCCCTGGGAAAAACGGGGAAAAATTTGGGATTTGGGCTGGAATTCCCTGGGAAAAATTGGGTGGAATTTGGGAATTGGGCCGGAATTTCCCTGAGAAAAACGGGGAGAAATTTGGGATTTGGGTCAGAATTCCCTGGGGAATTTCCTCCCGGTTTTTCCCGGCAGCGAGAGGGTTACGAGGGGAGGCGGGACCGCCCAAAAAAAAAAATCCCTGGAAAAGCCATTCCCGCTTTTCCTGCCTCCATCCCGAGCTTTTCCGGGAGGAGGATGAGGGGCGGGATCGCATCCCTGGGTTCTCTCCCGCATCCATCGGGAATTTTCCCGGGAATCCGTCGGGAATCCGGCGGGAATCTCGGGAAGGAGGAGCGGGGGAGGCATCGCGACATCTCCGGGAAGGAGCTGGGAAAGCTGGGAAAGCCGCACCGGCCGGGAAAAGGAGCGGCCGCGGGGGCAAAGCGGGAATAAACCGGGAATAAACCGGGAATAAACCGGGAATAAACCGGGAATAAACCGGGAATTCAACCGGGAATTCAACCGGGAGCAAACCGGGAATCAAGCGGGAATTCAACCGGGAATAAACCGGGAATTCAACCGGGAATCAAGCGGGAATCAAGCGGGAATCAGCCGGGAATCAAGCGGGAATCAAGCGGGAATCGGCCGGGAATAAACCGGGAATCAGCCGGGAATCAACCGGGAATCAACCGGGAATTCAACCGGGAGCAAACCAGGAATAAACCGGGAATAAACTGGGAGCAAACCGGGAATTCAACCGGGAATTCAACCGGGAATAAACCGGGAATCAACTGGGAATAAACCGGGAATCAACCGGGAATCGGCCGGGAATCAACCGGGAATAAACCGGGAATCAAGCGGGAATCAAGCGGGAGCAAACCGGGAATCCAGCCGGGAATAAACCGGGAATCAACCGGGAATCGGCCGGGAATAAACCGGGAATCAAGAGGGAATTCAACCGGGAATAAACCGGGAATCAAGCGGGAAATCAGCCGGGAAAAAACCGGAAAATCAGCCGAGAAATCAGCCGGGAATCAGCCGGGAAATCAACCGGGAATAAACGGGGAATAAACCGGGAATCAAGCGGGAATCCAGCCGGGAATAAACCGGGAATCAAGCGGGAATCCAGCAGGAAATAAACCGGGAATTAAGAGGAAATCGGGCCGGGAATCAGCCGGGAATAAACTGGGAAGGAACCGGGAATCGGTTGGAAAAGAGCCGGGAAGGTACCGGGAATAAACCGGGAATCAGCCGGGAAATAAACCGGGAAAACAAGCAGGAATAAACCGGGAATAAACCGGGAATCGGCCAGGAATAAACCGGGAAATCAAGCGGGAATAAACCAGGAATAAACCGGGAATCGGCCGGGAATAAACCGGGAATCAAGCGGGAATAAACCGGGAATCAAGCAGGAATAAAGCGGGAATAAAGCGGGAATCAAGCGGGAATCAAGCGGGAATAAAGCGGGAATAAACCGGTAAATCAAGCAGGAATAAACCGGGAATCAAGCGGGAATCAAGCGGGAATCAAGCGGGAATCAAGCGGGAATAAAGCGGGAATAAACCGGGAATCAAGCAGGAATAAACCGGGAATAAAGCGGGAATCAAGCGGGAATCCCGGCCTCTCCCTCCTCTCCTCCAGCAATTCCCGATCCCGGCGTTTTCCCGGGAAAGGCCC
The DNA here is from genome assembly GCF_971803275.1 of Cyanistes caeruleus. Taxonomy (NCBI): domain Eukaryota; kingdom Metazoa; phylum Chordata; class Aves; order Passeriformes; family Paridae; genus Cyanistes; species Cyanistes caeruleus. The sequence goes on along the minus strand of NC_141702.1, from coordinate 1,661,828 downwards.
CTCAGGACGGCGATGCCGCTTCTCTGATCATCCCCCAAAAAAACCCGGAGAACCCCAAAAAAACCCCGAAAATCCCCCAAAAAACCCCGAAAATCCCCCCCAAAAAAAACCCCTCCAGGATGCCCCGCGCCTTCTCCGAGCCGGAATTCTCCGCCGAGCACTCCGCCGATTATTCCTGGAGTTTCCCATCCGATCCCGAGGGCTCCGGGATCCGCCGCTCCCAGGAATCCCCGGCTCCCCGCTGCCCCTGCCTGCCGCATTCCCGGCGTTTTTCCTTCTCCCCGGAATCCCTGGAAAAGCTCTACCAGACTTATTTCCGCCGCCAGCGCCACGAGACGCTGCTGGTGCTGCTGGTGTTCGCCGCCCTCTTCGACTGCTACATCCTGGGAATGTGCGCCGGCTTTTCCCGCATGGAAAAGCTTTTCCCGGCGCTGGCGGCGCTGGCGGCGCTGGTGGCTCACGGTTCCCTCTTCCTCCTCCTCAAATCCCGGCTGCTCCCGGAGCGCTTTTCGCAGCGGTTCCTGCCCGGAGCGCTGTGGGCGCTGATCGTGGCGCAGCTCTGGGGGTTGCTGGGGCTGGAGCTGCAGAGGGTTTTCCCGCAGGCGGTGGACGCGGCGGGGTGGCAGGCGTTCTTCGCCTTCTCCTGCTTCCTGACGCTGCCGCTGCGGCTGGCGCGGATCCTGCTGCTGGCGGCCGCCTCCTGCGGCGGGCACGCCCTGCTGATGCTGGGCAGCGCCGCCGCCCGCAGGGAGACGGGGCCCGGGGATGGAGCGGGGCTGGGCCGGCAGGTGAGGGGAGAATGGGAATGGTGGGAATAATGGGAATAATGGGAATTCCGGGGATGGAGCGGGGCTGGGCCAGCAGGTGAGGGGAAAAACAATGGGAATGGGAATGGTGGGAATGGTGGGAATGGGAATGGGAATGGGACGGGATTCCGGGGATGGAGCGGGGCTGGGCCGGCAGGTGAGGGGAAAAATAATGGGAATGGGAATGGGATGGGATGGGAGCCCGGGGATGGAGCGGGGCTGGGCCGGCAGGTGAGGGGAAAAACAATGGGAATGGTGGGAATAACGGGAATAATGGGAATGAGAATGGGAATGGGAATGGGAATGGGAATGGGATGGGAGCCCGGGGATGGAGCGGGGCTGGGCCGGCAGGTGAGGGGATAATGGGAATGGGAATGGGGATAATGGGAATAACGGGAATTCCGGGGATGGAGCGGGGCTGGGCCGGCAGGTGAGGGGAAAAACAATGGGAATGGTGGGAATGGGAATGGGAATGGGAATGGGAATGGGATGGGAGCCCGGGGATGGAGCGGGGCTGGGCCGGCAGGTGAGGAGGGGATGACGGTGGGAATGGTGGGAATAACGGGAATGGGAATAATGGGAATGGGAATGGGAATGGGAATGGGAATGGGAATGGGAATGGGAATGGGAGCCCGGGGATGGAGCGGGGCTGGGCCGGCAGGTGAGGGGAGAATGGGAATAACGGGAATGGGAATGGGAATGGGAATGGGAATGGGAATGGGAATGGGAATGGGAATGGGAATGGGAATGGGATGGGAGCCCCGGGATGGAGCGGAGCTGGGCTGGCAGGTGAGGGGATAGTGGGAATGGTGGGAATAATGGGAATAATGGGAATTCCGGGGATGGAGCGGGGCTGGGCAGGCAGGTGAGGGATAATGGGAATGGTGGGAATGGGAATGGGAATGGGAATGGGAATGGGAATGGGAATGGGAATGGGAATGGGAATGGGATGGGAGCCCGGGGATGGAGCGGGGCTGGGCCAGCAGGTGAGGGGAGAATGGGAATGGTGGGAATGGGATGGGATGGGATGGGATGGGATGGGATGGGATGGGATGGGATGGGATGGGATGGGATGGGAGCCCGGGGATGGAGCGGGGCTGGGCCGGCAGGTGAGGGGAGAATGGGAATGGTGGGAATGGGAATGGGAATGGGAATGGGAGCCCGGGGATGGAGCGGGGCTGGGCCGGCAGGTGAGGGGATGACGGTGGGAATGGTGGGAATAATGGGAATGGGAATGGGGATAATGGGAATAACGGGAATTCCGGGGATGGAGCGGGGCTGGGCCGGCAGGTGAGGGGATAATGGGAATGGGAATGGTGGGAATGGGAATGGGAATGGGAATGGGAATGGGAGCCTGGGGATGGAGTGGGGCTGGGCAGGCAGGTGAGGGGATGACGATGGGGATGGTGGGAATGGTGGGAATAACGGGAATTCCGGTGATGGGAACGGTGGGAATGGGAATGGGAATGGGACGGGATTCCAGGGATGGAGCGGGATTGGGCAGGCAGGTGAGGGAAAAACTGGAATAACAATGGGAAAGGTGGGAATAAGGGGAATGGGAATAATGGGAATGGGAATGGGACGGGATTCCATGGATGGAGCGGGGCTGGACAGGCAGGTGAGGGAAAAACGGGAATGGTGGGAATAATGGGAATAATCAGAATAATGGAATGGGAATGGGATGGGATTCCATGGATGGAGCGGGATTGGGCAGGCAGGTGAGGAAAAAACGGGAATGGGAATAATGGGAATGGTGGGAATAATGGGAACGGAATGGGAATAATGAGATAGGATTCCATGGATGGAGCGGGATTGGGCAGGCAGGTGAAGGAATAACTGGAATAACAATGGGAAAGGTGGGAATAAGGGGAATGGGAATAATGGGAATGGGAATGGGATGGGATTCCGGGGATGGAGCAGGGCTGGGCAGGCAGGTGAGGAAAAAACTGGGAATGGGAATGGTGGGAATGGAATGGGAATGGCAGGAATGGGCTGGGAGTGGGCTGAGAAGGGAAGGGAGCGGCCGTGCTTGGGGTTTCCAGGGGCTTTCCACGAGTTTTCCACGAGTTTTCCATGGGTTATCCAGGAGTTATCCATGGATTATCCGTGATTTATCCACGGATTATCCCTGGGTTATCCATGAATTATCCATGGGTTGTCCATAATTTATCCATGATTTATCCACGGATTATCCATGGGTTATCCATGATTTTCCATGAGTTATCCAGGCATTGTCTATGATTTTTCCGTGGATTATCCGTGAATTATCCATGGATTATCCCCGGGTTATCCATGGGTTATCCATGAATTATCCCTGGGTTATCCATGGATTATCCATGATTTATCCCTGGGTTATCCATGGATTATCCATGAATTATCCATGAGTTATCCATGAACTCCATTGGGGACCAAAAATTCCCAAAAAATTCCCAAAAAATCTCCGGAATGCGGCGGCAGCATCCCGGCGTCCCGGGAGCTTTCCCAAGAGGAAAAAAACCGGGATCCATTCCCAGATTCCTCGGCGATTCCCATTTTCCGGGGATTTTTCGGGATGGAATTTCCTCCCCGATCCCAAACGTGGCCTCAGGGATGAGCCCGAATTCCAAATCCCAAACTTTTCCCGGGAAAACACCCAAAAATCCAGGAATTCCCTGCCTTGGCCAAATCCCAAACTTTTCCCCATGGATATTCCGGAGCTTTTCCAAGATCGGGATCTGGGGAGGGGGGGGGAAAAAAAACCCGGAGATGGAAAATTCCCGGGAAAATCCCACGGGAAGGAAGGTCCCTGTGGGAATTTGGGATTCCCTGGATCAGCTCCAGGCCTAAATAATCAGGAAAAAGTGGGAATTTATTCCCGTTTTTTTTGGGATAATTTAGGAATGTGGAGGTGGCGCCGGGAGTTTGGGAAAACGCAGCCGGAAAAAGCACGGAAATCCCAATTTTTCCGTATTTTTGGGATAAAAACTTGGAGAAATCCCGGCGTTCCGGCCGCATTCCCGGTTTTTCCTGCTGGCTTGGAGAGGGAAGATCCCAATCCCGGGCTGGGATTTGGGAAAAGCGGGAATATCCGGCCGGGCCGGCTGCGGGTTAATCATTGCCCGGGACCGGAGATTCCGGAGATTCCGGAGCTGGGAAAACCTTGGGAATGGCAAAGCTGGGAATAAACGGGGGAATTCCTGAGGGACTGGGATGGGAGATTTTCCCATGGGATTTGGGATGGGAGCTTTTCCCATGGGATTTGGGATTTGGGATCGGAGCTTTTCCCACGGGATTTGGGATGGGAGCTTTTCCCACGGGATTTGGGATCTGGGATCGGAGCTTTTCCTGCAGGATTTGGGATTTGGGATCGGAGCTTTTCCTGCAGGATTTGGGATCTGGGATCGGAGCTTTTCCTGCAGGATTTGGGGATTTGGGATCGGAGCTTTTCCCGCAGGATTTGGGATCAGAGCTTTTCCCACAGATTTTGGGATTTGGGATCTCCTCCATGTTGGAGTTTTTCCCGCAGAATTTGGGATCTGGGATCTGAGCTTTTCCCGCAGAATTTGGGATCCGGGATTGGAGATTTTCCCACGGGATTTGGGATCTGGGATCAGAGATTTTCCCGCAGGATTTGGGATTTGGGATAGGAATTTTCCTGCAGGATTTGGGATCGGAGCTATTCCTGTAAAATTCGGGATCCAAGATGGGAGCTTTTCCCGCAAAACTGGGGATCTGGGATTGGAATTTTCCCACAGGATTTTGGGATTTGGGATCAGACTTTTTCCCACAGATTTTGGGATTTGGGATCAGAGTTATTCGTGTAAAATTTGGGATTTGGGATCAGAGCCTTTCCCACAGGATTTGGGATTTGGGATAGGAATTTTACTGCAGGATTTGGGATCGGAGCTTTTCCCACAGAGTTTAGGATTTGGGATTGGAATTTTCCCACAGGATTTGGGATTTGGGATCTCCTCCATATTGGAGCTTTTCCCACTGAATTTGGGATTTGGGATCTGAGCTTTTCCTGCAGAATTTGGGATCTTGGATCAGACTTTTTCCCACAGGATTTGGGATTTGGGATCGGAGCTTTTCCCACAGGATTTTGGGGTTTGGGATCTGAGTTTTTCCTGCAAGATTTGGGATTTGGGATTGGAGCTTTCCCTGCAAGATTTGGGATTTGGGATTGGAGCTATTCCCGTAAAATTTGGGATTTGGGATTGGAGCTTTCCCCATGGGATTTGAGATTTGGGATCAGAGCTTTTCCCACAGATTTGGGGATTTGGGATTGGAGCTTTTCCCGCAGGATTTGGGATTTGGGATCGGAGCTTTTCCTGCAGAATTTGGGATCTTGGATCAGACTTTTTCCCACAGGATTTGGGATTTGGGACCGGAGCTTTTCCCACAGGATTTTGGGGTCTGGGATCGGAGCTTTTCCCGCAGAATTTGGCATCCGGGAAGTGCTTGGAGCTCGTGACTCACCGGGAGAGGTTTTTTTTGGGATAAGAATCACGGAAAAGCAGCTGGAAGCGCAGCTGGAATGGGATGTGGCGAGTGAATTCCCGGGATTTGCAGCATTCCCGGGATTTTCAGCATTCCCGGGATTTGCAGCATTCGGCTCCGTTCCCTCCCGGGGTTTCTCCTCCGTTGCCGCCTCCGGACAGATCCGGGCGATTCCCGGGAATTCCCGGTTGGGCCTGGAGCGGGATCCGGCCTTGGGATGCTCCCAGGGGATTTAGGGATCTGTTTTGGGATCTGTCGCCATCTCCATGTCCAGGGAATGGGATCTGATCCATGGGAATGGGATCTGATCCCTGGGAATGGGATCTGATCCATTGGAGCAGGATCCAATCCCTGGGAACAGGATCCAGGCTCTGGGTTCAGGATCCAATCCCTGGGATCAGGATCCAATCCATGGGGACAGGATCTGATTCATGGGATCAGGGTCTGATCTGTGGGATCAGGATCCAATCCAGCCAATCCATGAGATCTCTGGGACCAGGATCCAATCCCTGGGATCAGGATCCACCCCACGGATCAGGATCCACCCCACGGATCAGGATCCAATCCCTGGGATCAGGATCCACCCCACGGATCAGGATCCACCCCACGGATCAGGATCCAATCCCTGGGATCAGGATCCAATCCATGGGGACAGGATCTGATTCATGGGATCAGGGTCTGATCTCTAGGACCAGGATCCAATCCCTGGGACCAGGATCCAATCCCCGGGATCAGGATCCATCCCACGGATCAGGATCCACCCCACGGATCAGGATCCATCCCATGGATCCCCCGCACTGACCCTGACATTCCCGGCGGGAAGGACCTGGAGCATTCCCGACTTTCCGGCCGTTCCAGAGAACCCCCAAATCCCAGGATCCGGAGCCAGGCCCTGTTTTCCCGGTTTTCCTTTGCTCCAAGCTCTGCAATTCCCAGGGAACGGCGCTCGGAGCCGCTGCCCGGGATCCCCCGGGATCCCCCGGAATCCCCCGGGATCCCCCGGCTGCCGCCTTTTTCCAAAACATCTCCGGGACTTTGATCCCCGGGAATCCCTCGGGATGCTCCGGGAGCCGCTTTTCCCACAGGAATTCCTGGAATTGGCCCCCAAAATTGGGATGGGGGGGGGTCGTGGTTTTGGGTTTTTTTTCCGGGATTTTAACAAGGATCGGCTCCGCTCATCCCGGAATTCCTGCTCTGGCATCCCGAATTCCCCGGGATCCCGAATTCCCGCTGGGTTTCCCAAAGATCCCGAGATCCCAAATTCTTGTTTTTATTCGGAATATCCCGTGATCCCGAATTCCCGCTGGTTCTGCGCAAATATCCCACGATCCCAAATTTCTGATGGTTCTTCCTGTATATCCCACGATCCCAAATTCCCGTTGTTTATTCCCAGATATCCCACGATCCCAAATTCCCGTTGTTTATTCCCAGATATCCCACGATCCCAAATCCCAGCCGTTTGTCCCCGTCCGTGGGGCGATCCCGAATTCCGGCTGTTTGTCCCTGACTGTCCCGGGATCCCAAATTTCTGATGGTTTTTCCCAAATATCCCACGATCCCAAATTCCAGCCGTTTGTCCCTGTCTGTGGGGCGATCCTGAATCCCAGCTCCCAAATCCCAACTCCTGAATCCCAAATCCCAACAACTCCCAAATCCCGACCCCCTACTCCTGGACACCCAAACTCCCAGAATCCCTGAACCCCAGAATCCCGAAATCCCGAATTCCCGAACTCCCAGAATCCCGAAATTCCAGAATCCCGAACTCCCAGAATCCCAAACTCCCAGACTCCCGAAATCCCAGACTCCTGATCTCCCTGGACTCCCAGAACCCCCGGACTCCCCCCTGGAACACCCCCCGTGAATCCTGGGATATGATACGTGTGTGTTTTCCCGTTTCCCACTGTTTCCTGTTGTTTCCTGTTGTTTCCCACCGTTGTTTCCCGTTGCCGTTTCCCGTTGCCGTTTCCCGTTGCCGTTTCCCGTTGCCGTTTCCCGCTGTTGTTTCCCATTGCCGTTGTTTCACACCGTTGTTTCCTGTTGTTTCCCATTATTTCCTGCCGTTGTTTCCCGTTGCCGTTGTTTCCTGTTCCCATTGCTCTTTCCTGTTGCCGTTTCCCGCTGTTGTTTCCCGTTGTTGTTCCCTGCTGTCTCCCGTTCCCGTTGCCATTTCCCATTGTTGTTTCCTGCTGTTGTTTCCCGTTTCCCGCTGCTGTTTCCCATTGTCATTTCCCGTTTCCCACTGTTGTTGTTTTCCCGTCGCCATTTCCCGTTGTTTCCTGTTGTCGTTTCCCATTTTCTGCCATTGTTGTTTCCCGTTGTTGTTGTTGTTTTCCTGCTGTTGTTTCCCATTGTTTCCTGTTGTTTCCCATTGTTTCCCATTGTTTCCCGTTCTTTCCCATTGTTTCCCATTGTTTCCCGTTGTTTCCCATTATTTCCCATTGTTTCCCATTGTTCCCCATTGTTCCCCATTGTTCCCCATTGTTTCCCATTGTTTCCCCATTGTTTCCTGTTGTTTCCCGTTCTTTCCCATTGTTTCCCGTTGTTTCCCCACTGTTGTTGTTCCCCCACTGTTGTTGTTGTTTTCCCACCGTTGTTTTCCCGCTGTTGTTGTTTTCCTGCTGTTGTTTCCCACCATTGTTGTTCTCCCACCGTTGTTTTTCCACCGCTGTTGTTTTCCCGCCATTGTTTCCCGTTGTTTTCCCGCCGTTGTTGTTGTTTTCCTGCCATTGTTTCCCATTGTTTCCCGCCGTTGTTTTCCCACCATTTTTGTTTTCCTGCCGTTGTTTCCCGTTGTTTCCTGCTGTTGTTTCCAATTGTTTACCGCCGTTGTTTCCCGCTGTTGTTTCCCGCTGTTTTCCCACCATTGTTGTTTTCCCGCCGTTGTTTCCCGCCGTTGTTTCCCGTTGTTTCCCCACCACTGTTGTTGTTTCCCTGCCATTGTTGTTGTTTCCCGCCACTGTTGTTGTTTCCCCGCCACTGTTGTTGTTTCCCGCCATTGTTGCTGTTGTTTCCCGCCATTGTTGTTGTTGTTTCCCCGCCGTTGTTGTTGTTTCCCCACCATTGCTGTTGTTTCCCCGCCATTGTTGCTGTTTCCCGCCATTGTTGTTGTTTCCCCGCCGTTGTTGTTGTTTCCCCTCCATTGTTGTTTCCCCGCCATTGTTGTTGTTTCCCCGCCATTGTTGTTGTTTCCCCGCCATTGTTGTTGTTGTTTCCCGCCATTGCTGTTGTTTCCCGCCACTGTTGTTTCCCCGCCATTATTGTTGTTTCCCGCCATTGTTGTTTCCCGCCATTGCTGTTTCCCTGCCGTTGTTGTTTTTTCCCCGCCATTGTTGTTTCCCCGCCATTGTTGTTGTTTCCCCGCCATTGTTGTTGTTATTTCCCACCATTGCTGTTGTTTCCCGCCATTGTTGTTTCCCCGCCATTATTGTTGTTTCCCGCCATTGTTGTTGTTGTTTCCCCGCCGTTGTTGTTGTTGTTTCCGTCGTCCCCCCGCCTCCTCGTTGTCATCATCGTGGTGGTGGTGGTGGTTGTCGCGTCAGCTGCTGTGGCAGGCGCTGCTGTTCGGCTGCGCGCTGTGCGTGGGCTGCATGTCGTACGTGATGGCGGAGCGCAAGCACCGCAGGGCCTTCCTGGAGGCGCGGCAGTCCCTGGAGGTCAAACTCAACCTGGAGGAGCAGAGCCAGCAGCAGGTGGGGGCCGGGAACGGCCGCGGCCGGAACGCCGGCAACGGCGGCCGGGACGACAGCGGGAATGCCGGGAACGGCGGTGGGAAGGGTGGGGATGGCGATGGGAATGATGGGGATGGTGGGGATGGTGGGAATGGCGATGGGAATGATGGGGATGGTGGGAATGGCGATGGGAATGATGGGAATGATGGGAATGGCGATGGGAATAATGGGAATGGCATCGGGAATGGGAAAAATGGGAATAATGGGGATCATGGGAATGGTGGGAATGGCAATGGGAATAATGGGGATCATGGGGATGATGGGGATAATGGGAATGTCAATGGGAATGATGGGAATGATGGGAATGATGGGAATGTCAATGGGAATGTCAATGGGAATATCAATGGGAATGTCAATGGGAATAATGGGAATAATGGGAATAATGGGAATGATGGGAATGATGGGAATGATGGGAATGGCAATGGGAATAATGAGAATAATGGGAATGATGGGAATGATGGGAATGATTGGAATGGCAATGGGAATGTCAATGGGAATGTCAATGGGAATGATGGGAATGATGGGAATGATGGGAATGATGGGAATGTCAATGGGAATGTCAATGGGAATAATGGGAATGATGGGAATGATGGGAATGATGGGAATAATGGGAATGTCAATGGGAATGTCAATGGGAATAATGGGAATGATGGGAATGATGGGAATGTCAATGGGAATGATGGGAATGATGGGAATGATGGGAATGATGGGAATGTCAATGGGAATGATGGGAATGATGGGAATGATGGGAATGGGAATGTCAATGGGAACATCAATGGGAATGATGGGAATGATGGGAATGATGGGAATGATGGGAATGATGGGAATGGGAATGTCAATGGGAATAATGGGAATAATGGGAATGATGGGAATGATGGGAATGATGGGAATGATGGGAATGTCAGTGGGAATGATGGGAATGTCAATGGGAATGATGGGAATGATGGGAATGGGGATGATGGGAATGATGGGAATGGGGATGATGGGAATGGTTGGGGTGGGGATAATGGGAATAATGGGAATAATGGAAATATCGGGAATGTCAATGGGAATGGGAATAATGGGAATAATAGGAATAATGGGAATAATGGGAATGTCAATGGGAATAATGGGAATATCGGGAATGTCAATGGGAATGGGAATAATGGGAATAATGGGAATATCAGGAATATTGGGAATGTCAGTGGGGATAATGGGAATAATAGGAATAATGGGGATAATGGGAATAATGGGAACGGCATCAGGAATGTTATCGGGAATGATGGGGGTGGGGATGGGAATAATGGGAATATCAGGAATATCGGGAATGGCATCAGGAATGTCATCAGGAATGGTGGGGGTGGGGATAATGGGAATAATGGGAATATCGGGAATACCAGGAATGTCAATGGCAAGAATGGGAAGAAGAATGGGAAGAATGGGAATGGGAATGTCATCGGGAATGGTGGGGGTGGAGATGGGAATAATGGGAATAATGGGGATGGGGATGGGGAATGGGATCAGGAAAGGGATCAGGAGTGGGGCTGGGAATGGGTTTGGGAATGGGAATGGAAATGTCAATGGGGATGGGAATAATGGGAATAATGGGAATAATGGGAATAATGGGAATGGGATCGTGAAGGGGATCAGGAATGGGATTGGGATTGGGAATGGGAATGGGAATGGGGCCGGGAATTGGGCCAGGAATGGGATTGGGAAGGGGATCGGGAATGGGATTTGAAATTAGGGATTTGAAATTTGGGATTTGAAATTTGGGATTTGAAATTTGGGATTTGAAATTTGGGATGTGGGATCTGGGATTTGGGATTTGAGGTCTGAAATTTGGGATTTGGGACCTGGGATTTGTGATTTGGGATTTGGGATACCGGAAGTGCTTTTCCATGGATGGATCCTGCCTGGAATGTTCCCATCCCGGATCCATGGGGAAGCTCCCCGGGATCCCGGTGCCGATCCCGATTTCACTCCCGGGATTGTTCCCATCACGGGATCCGGGAATGCCTCGGGATGGGATCCATGGATTTCCAACCCCTCCAGCCGGGGCTGCTCCAACCTTTCCTTGGACGCTCCCAGGGATTTTCTGGGAATTCCAGCCTAGCCGGGAATTCCTTCCCAAATCCCTCCCCCTTTTCCCAGGGAATTCCCTCCATTCCCAGCCTGGGGTTGGATCCAGCCCCATCCCAAGGGAAGGAATTTTGGGAATTCCCTGGGAATTGGGGACTCCAGGAAGGGTCTCCCTATCCCAGAATTCCATAAAAATCCCTCGGGATGGATCCTGAGCATCCTGGATCCCGGAATCCCGGAATTGCTCGGGATGGGATCCACGGATTCCCAATCCCATCCCATAATCCCACCCCAATCCCGGGATGCTCCCACCTTCCCTGGGACACTCCCAAACCCCGGAGCAGCCGCTCGGTGTCCACAGTCCCCGGGATTCCCGGTTTTTGGGGAGGAAAATTCCTGCTGGGAATTCCCCCTCAGGAGCGGCTGATGCTGCCCATCCTGCCGGGAAACCCGCTGTGTTTTCCCGGTTTTCCCGGTGATTCCCCCGGTGATTCCCGCTGGGAATTCCTGTTATTCCTGCTGGGAATTCCCAGTGATTCCCGCTGGGAATTCCCGTTATTCCCGCTGGGAATTCCCGGTGATTCCCGCTGGGAATTCCGCCCCCAGGAGCGGCTGATGCTGTCCATCCTGCCCAAGCACGTGGCGGAGGAGCTGCTGCGGGAGATGAAGAAGGACCCGAGCCAGAAGGAGCTGCAGCAGTTCAACACCATGTACATGCACCGCCACGAGAACGTCAGGTCCGCACGGAACGGGAATTCCCGGGATTGGGAAGGGAAAAAAATCCCAGGGAGAAAAAAAATCCCGGGGAGAAAAAAAAATTCCGGGGGAAAAAAATAATCCCGGGGAAAAAAAATCCCGGGGGAAAAAAAAAATTCCAGGGGAAAAAAACTCCAGGGAAAAAAAATTCTGGGAAAAAAAAATTCCGGGGAAAAAAATATAATCCAGGGAAAAAAAATTCCAGGAAAAAATAATTCCAGGGAAAAAAATTAATTCCGGGGGAAAAAAATAATCCCGGGGAAAAAAATTCCAGGGGAAAAAAATAATCCTGGGGGGAAAAAAAAACTCCAAGGGAAAGAAAAATTACAGGAAAAAAATAATCCCGGGAAAAGAAAATAATCCCGGGGAAAAAAAAATTCCAGGGAAAAAGAATTCTGGGAAAAAAAAAATTCCGGGGAAAAAAAAAATCCAGGGAAAAAAAAATTCTGGGGGAAAAAAAATTCTGGGAAAAAAAAAAAAATCCGTGGAAAAAAATTCTGGGAGAAAAAAATCCAGAGAAAAAAAATTTCCTGGGAAAAAAAAGAAAACCCAAGGGAAAAAATAAATCCAGGGGAAAAAAATGCCAGGGAAAAAAAAAACAGGGAAAAAAAAATTCCAGGGAAAAAGAATTCTGGGAAAAAAAAATCCAGGGAAAAAAAATTCTGGGAAAAAAAACCCAAGGAAAAAAAAATTCCAGAGGAAAAAATACTCCAGGGAAAAAAAAATTCTGGCAAAAAAAAAATTCCGTGGAAAAAAAAAATAATCCAGGGAAAAAAAATTCCAGGAAAAAATAATTCCGGGGAAAAAACCCCCAAACATTCCAGGTGAAAAAAACAGGGGAAAAAACCCCGGGAATGGCACCCCCGGAATTCCGGGATTTGCCGTCCCCGGTTGGGGTTGGATGGGGGAGATGGGAATGGAGAGAATTCCCAGTGGGAAAAGGAGACAGGGAAGGAATTCCCGGCTGGGCTGGAATTCCCAAAAAATCCCTGGGAGCGTCCAAGGAAAAGCCGGATCGGGTTGGGAATGGGATGGGGTCGGGAATCCGCGGATCCCATCCCGAGGAATTCCGGGATTCTGGGATCCAGGAGACTCCGGATCCATCCCCAGGGATTTTTATGGAATTTGGGAAAGGAAATCCAGGGATTTTCTGGGATTTGGGGTTTTTTTTTTGGGATACCCCAGGAATTCCTTCCCAAATCCCAAATCCCACCCCGTTTTCCCAGGGAATTCCCTCCATTCCCAGCCTGGGATTGGATCCGGAATGAATCTGGAATTATTCGGGATTTTTTTGGGAATTATTAGGGAATTATTGGGGAATTATTTGGGAATTATTTGGGATTTTTTTGGGAATTATTCTGGAATTATTTGGGATTTTTGGGGGAATTATTTGGGAATTTTTGGGGAATTATTCAGAAATTATTCAGGAATTTTCGGGAATTATTCGGGAATTATTTGGGAATTATTGAAGCCATTCCGGGATCCAGGATGTTCCGGATCCATCCCGAGGGGTTTTTATGGAATTCTGGGATAGGGAGACCCTTCCTGGAGTCCCCAATTCCCAGGGAATTCCCAAAATTCCTTCCCTTGGGATGGGGCTGGATTCAACCCCAGGCTGGGAATGGAGGGAATTCCACGGGAAAAACGGGGAGGAATTTGGGATTTGGGCTGGAATTCCCTGGGAAAAACCGGGAGAAATTTGGGAATTGGGAATTGGGAAGGAATTTCCAGGGAAAATGGGCAAGAACTGGGATTAGGGAAGGAATTCCTTGGAAAACAGGGAGTAATTTGGGATTTGGGCTGGAATTTTTTGGGAAAAGGGGGAGAAATTTGGGATTTTTGGGAAGGAATTCCCAGCGAATCCCCGCGAGCATCCACGGAAAGTTTGGAACCACCAAAAACCTTCCCAAGAATTCCCGGATCCATCCCAAAAAATTCCTCATTTTTCCCGGGAATCCAAACCCCATCCCACAAACCGGGAGCGCCTCCTCCCAAGGGAAAACAAATCCCGGGAATTTTTTATTATAAATTAATTTTTTGGGGGGTAAAATCCCAGGAATTCTGGGAATTCTGGGATGATGGATGGGATGAAAAGGGATCTCAGGCTGGAATCTTGGGAAGGAATTCGTGACCAGGCTGGAATTCCCAGCGATTTATCCCAGGAATCCAAACCCCATCCCACAAACCAGGAGCGCCTCCCAAGGGAAAACAAATCCCAGGAATCTTTTATTATAAATTTTGGGGGTTTTTTTGGGTAAAATCCCAGGAATTCTGGATCGACTGAAAAGGGATTTCAGGCTGGAATCTTGGGAAGGAATTCCTGATGATTTTTCTCGGGAATCCAAACCCCATCCCACAAACCAGGAACTCCTCCCAAGGGAAAACAAATCCCGGGAATTCTTTTATTAGAAATTAATTTTTTGGGGGTAAAATCCCGGGAATTCCGGGAATTCTGGGATGATGGATGGGATGAAAAGGGATCTGAGGCTGGAATCTTGGGAAGGAATTCCTGACCAGGCTGGAATTCCCGGCGATTTATCCCGGGAATCCAAACCCCATCCCACAAACCGGGAACTCCTCCCAAGGGAAAGCAAATCCCGGGAATCTTTTATTATAAATTTTGGGGGTTTTTTTGGGTAAAATCCCAGGAATTCTGGATCGACTGAAAAGGGATTTCAGGCTGGAATCTTGGGAAGGAATTCCTGATGATTTATCCTGGGAATCCAAACCCCATCCCACAAACCGGGAGCGGCTCCTCCCATGGGAAAGCAAATCCCAGGAATTCTTTTATTAGAAATTTTGGGGTTTTTTTTGGGGTAAAATCCCGGGAATCCCGGGAATCCCGGTCTGACGGTGCGGGCTGTTCCGGCAGCATCCTGTTTGCGGACATCGTGGGCTTCACGCAGCTCTCCTCGTCCTGCAGCGCCCAGGAGCTGGTCAAGCTCCTCAACGAGCTCTTCGCCCGCTTCGACAAGCTGGCCGCCGTGAGTGCCGCCCCCGGGAAAAACAATCCCCGGGAAAAAATCCCGGGGAAAAAAATTCCCGGGAAAAAATCCCCGGGAAAAAATTTCCTGGGAAAAAAACTCCTGGGAAAAAATTCCCGGGAAACAATTCCCAGGAAATATTTACCGGAAAAAAATTCCCAGGAAAAAATTACTGGAAAACAATTCCTGGAAAAAGAATTCCCGGGAAAAAATTCCTGGAAAAAAATTCTCAGGAAAAAAATTCCCGGGAAAAAATCCCTGGGAAAAAATTACTGGAAAAAATTTCCCCAGGAAAAAATTCCTGGAAAAAAATTCCTGGAAAAAATTCCAAGAGAAAATCCCCTTGAAAAAATCCCCGGGAAAAAATTCCTGGAAAAAAATTCCCCGGGAAAAAAATTCCCGGGAAAAAAATACCCAGAAAAAAATTCCCGGAAAAAAAATCCCCGGGAAAAATATCCCCTCGAAAATATCTCCGGGAAAAAAATCCCCAGGAAAAAAATCCCTGGGAAAAAATCCCCGGGAAAAAAATTCCCAGGAAAAAATTCCCAGGAAAAAAATCCCTGGGAAAAAAATTCCTGGAAAAAATTCCGGGAAAAAAAATTCCCGGGAAAAAAAATCCCCAGAAAAAAATTCCTGGAAAAAAATCCTGGAGAAAAATCCCAGGAAATAAATTCCTGGAAAAAAATTCCCGGGAAAAAAAAATAGAATTTAAAATATAAATTAAAAAAAAAAAGAAATCGGGGATTTTGGAGGAGGTTGGAATTGGGAATAAACGGGGTTGGGGATGGGAAATCTCCTGGGAGGGTTTTGAGGGCTGGAGATATTTGGGAATTTGGCGGGACGGGCGGAATTCCGGCTGTTTGTTTTTTGTTGTTGTTGTTGGTGATTCCCAGAAGCATCACCAGCTGCGGATCAAGATCCTGGGGGATTGTTACTACTGCATCTGCGGGCTGCCGGAATTCCGGGAGGACCACGCCGCCTGCTCCATCCGCATGGGGCTGGCCATGGTGGAGGCCATCGCGTAAGAGAACCGGGAACGGCGGCGGGAGCGGCGGCGGGAATGGCGGCGGGAATGGCAGCGGGAATGGCAACGGGAATGACGGGAATGGCAATGGGAATGATGGCGGGAATGATGGGAATGGCAACGGGAATGGCAACGGGAATGACGGCGGGAATGGCAATGGGAATGGCGGCAGGAATGACGGGAACAGCGGCGGGAATGGCAGCGGGAATTGCGGCGGGAATGACGGGAATGGCAACGGGAATGGCAACGGGAATGGCAGCGGGAATGGCAGCGGGAATGGCAGCGGGAATGGCAACGGGAATGATGGCGGGAATGGCGGGAATGGCGGCAGGAATGACGGGAACAGCGGCGGGAATGGCAGCGGGAATTGCGGTGGGAATGACGGGAATGGCAATGGGAATGACGGGAATGGCAGCGGGAATGGCAACGGGAAATGATGGGAATGACAGCGGGAGTGACGGGAATGGCGGCGGGAATGACGGGAATGGCGGCGGGAATGACGGGAATGGCGGGGTGGGAATGACGGGAATGACGGGGAGGGAATGACGTGAATAACGGGAATGGCAACGGGAATGGTGGGAATGGCAATGGGAATGACGGGAATAATAGGAATGGTGGTGGTAATGGGGTGGGAATGGTGGGAATGGCAGCGGGAATGGCGGGAATGGCAACGGGAATGACGGGAATAATGGGAATGACGGGAATGGCAACGGGAATGACGGGAATGGCGGCGGGAATGACGGGAATAATGGGAATGACGGGAATGGCAACGGGAATGACAGGAATGGCGGCGGGAATGGCAATGATAATGACGGGAATGGCAACGAGAAATGATGGGAATGACGGGAATAATGGGAATGGCGGCGGGAATGGTGGCGGGAATGACGGGAATGGCAACGGGAATGACGGGAATAATGGGAATGGCGTCAGGAATGGCAACGGGAATGGCGGGAATGGCAACGGGAATGACGGGAATAATGGGAATGGCGTCAGGAATGGCAACGGGAATGGCGGGAATGGCAACGGGAATGGCGGCGGGAATGACAGGAATGACGGGGTGGGAATGACGGGAATGACGGGAATGGCAACAGGAATGACGGGAATGGCAACGGGAATGACGGGAATAATGGGAATGATGGCGGGAAATGACAGGAATGGGGTGGGAATGACGGGAATGGCAACAGGAATGACGGGAATGGCAACAGGAAATGATGGGAATGGTAACGGGAATGACGGGAATGGCGGGGTGGGAATGACGGGAATAATGGGAATGGCGGCGGGAATGATGGGAATGATGGGAATGGCAACGGGAATAACGGGAATGGCGGGGTGGGAATGATGCTGGGAATATGGGAATGGCAGGAATGGTGGGGTGGGAATGATGGGAATGATGGGAATGGGGTGGGGATAGTGGGAATAATGGGAATAATGGGAATAATGGGAATAATGGGAATAATGGGATGGGGATGGGAATGGGAATGGGATAATGGGATATGGGATAATGGGATAATGGGATATGGGATAATGGGATATGGGATAATGGGATAATGGGATATGGGATATGGGATAATGGGATAATGGGATGGGAAGAGTGGGAATGGAAATAATGGGGATGGGAATGGGGATGAAGATGGGAATGGGGTTGGGAATAAGGGGAATGGGAAAAATGGGAATGGGAATTGGGATAAGATGGGAATGAGGACGGGAATGGAGATGGGAATAATGGAATAATGGGAATGGAAATGGGAATGGGAATGGGGAAAATGGGGATGGGAATTAGGATAAGATGGAAATGAGGATGGGAATGGGGAGTAATGGGAAAAATGGGATTAATGGGAATGGGATAATGGGGATGGGGATGGGGATGGGAACAGGAATTGGAATCAGAATCAGGAATCGGAATTGGGATAAGATGGCAATGTGATGGGAATGGGATAATGGGATAATGGGGATAGGATGGGAATGGGAATGGGGGTGGAAATAATGGGAGTAATGGGAATAATGGGATGGGAATAAGGGGGATGGGAATGGGAATGGGAATGGAATTCGAATGGGAATGGGATGAGAATTGGAATGGGATAATGGGATAATGGGATAATGGGATAATGGGATAATGGGATAATGGGATAATGGGATAATGGGATAATGGGATAATGGGAATGGGAATGATGATGGAAATAGTGGGAATAATGGGAATGGTAGTATTGGGAATGGGGATGGGAAAAATGGGAATGGGGATGGGAATGGGAATAGTGGGAATAATGGGAATGGGAATAATGGGGAAGGGAATGGGAATGGGAATAATGGGGAAGGGAATGGGAATGGGAATAATGGGGAAGGGAATGGGAATGGGAATAATGGGGGTGGGAATGGGAATGGGATGGGAATGGGTGATGGCTGCTGCCGACAGAGGCCGGAGAGCGGCCGCATTCCCGGGGCTTTGTCCGCGTTCCCCACGGATACTCCGCGTTCCGTACCAGCACTCCCCGATCCCCATGGCCATTCCCCATGGATATCCCCATTCCCTGTCGACATTCCTCATTCCCCACGGACATTCCCCATGGATATCCCCATTCCCTGTCGACATTCCTCATTCCCCACGGACATTCCCCATGGATATCCCCATTCCCTGTCGACATTCCTCATTCCCCACGGACATTCCCCATGGATATCCCCATTTCCTGTCGACATTCCTCAATCCCCATGGCCATTCCCCATGGATATTCCCCATTCCCTGTCGACATTCCTCATTCCCCATGGATATTCCCCATTCCCTGTCGACATTCCTCATTCCCCATGGATATTCCCCATTCCCTGTCGACATTCCTCATTCCCCACGGCCATTCCCCATGGATATCCCCATTTCCTGTCGACATTCCTCATTCCCCACGGATTTTCCCCATGGATATCCCCATTCACTGTCGACATTCCTCATTCCCCACGGACATTCCCCATGGATATTCCCCATTCCCTGTCGACATTCCTCATTCCCCATGGATATCCCCATTCCCTGTCGACATTCCTCATTCCCCACGGCCATTCCCCATGGATATCCCCATTTCCTGTCGACATTCCTCATTCCCCACGGACATTCCCCATGGATATCCCCATTTCCTGTCGACATTCCTCATTCCCTAGGGACATTCCCCATGGATATCCCCATTTCCTGTCGACATTCCTCATTCCCTACGGACATTCCCCATGGATATCCCCATTTCCTGTCGACATTCCTCATTCCCTACGGACATTCCCCATGGATATTCCCCACGGCCATTCCCACTTCCCTGTGGCCATTCCCTTGCCCACTCCCACTTCCCCATTCCCGTTTCCTCACGCCCATTCCCGTGCCCGTTCCCACTTCCCCGCACCCATTCCCCATGACCATTCCTGTGCCCATTCCCACTTCCATCTGGCCATTCCCACTTCCCCGTGCCCATTCCTGCATTCCTGTGGCCATTCCCGTGCCCATTCCCACCTCCCTGTGCCCATTTCCGCACCCACTCCCGCTTCCCCATGGCCATTCCAGCAGCCATTCCCAATTCCCCGTGCCCATTCCATGCCTGTTCCCACTTCCCTGTGCCCATTCCCCATTCCCATTCCCATTCCCATTCCCCATTCCCCATTCCCATTCCCCATTCCCCATTCCCATTCCCCATTCCCATTCCCCATTCCCCATTCCCATTCCCCATTCCCATTCCCCATTCCCATTCCCATTCCCATTCCCCATTCCCATTCCCCATTCCCATTCCCATTCCCCATTCCCCATTCCCCATTCCCCATTCCCATTCCCATTCCCATTCCTGTTCGCCATTCCCATTCCCATTCCCATTCCCCATTCCCCATTCCCATTCCCCATTCCCATTCCCATTCCCCATTCCCATTCCCATTCCCCATTCCCATTCCCGTTCCCATTCCCGTTCCCATTCCCATTCCCGTTCCCATTCCCATTCCCATTCCCCATTCCCATTCCCATTCCCCATTCCCATTCCCATTCCCCATTCCCGTTCCCATTCCCATTCCCCATTCCCATTCCCATTCCCATTCCCCATTCCCATTCCCCATTCCCATTCCCATTCCCATTCCCCATTCCCCATTCCCCATTCCCATTCCCATTCCCCATTCCCATTCCCATTCCCCATTCCCATTCCCGTTCCCATTCCCGTTCCCATTCCCATTCCCGTTCCCATTCCCATTCCCATTCCCCATTCCCATTCCCATTCCCCATTCCCATTCCCATTCCCCATTCCCGTTCCCATTCCCATTCCCCATTCCCATTCCCATTCCCCATTCCCCATTCCCATTCCCCATTCCCATTCCCATTCCCCATTCCCATTCCCATTCCCATTCCCCATTCCCCATTCCCATTCCCCATTCCCATTCCCATTCCCATTCCCCATTCCCCATTCCCCATTCCCCATTCCCCATTCCCATTCCCATTCCCCATTCCCGTTCCCCATTCCCCATTCCCATTCCCATTCCCCATTCCCATTCCCATTCCCATTCCCATTCCCATTCCCCATTCCCCATTCCCCATTCCCATTCCCCATTCCCATTCCCATTCCCATTCCCCATTCCCCATTCCCCATTCCCATTCCCATTCCCCATTCCCATTCCCATTCCCCATTCCCATTCCCATTCCCATTCCCATTCCCATTCCCATTCCCATTCCCCATTCCCATTCCCCATTCCCCATTCCCATTCCCATTCCCATTCCCCATTCCTATTCCCCATTCCCCATTCCCCATTCCCCATTCCCCATTCCCCATTCCCATTCCCCATTCCCATTCCCCATTCCTGTTACCGTCCCCGTTCCCATTCCCATTCCCATTCCCCATTCCCCATTCCCCATTCCCATTCCCCATTCCCATTCCCATTCCCCATTCCCATTCCCCATTCCCATTCCCATTCCCATTCCCCATTCCCATTCCCATTCCCATTCCCCATTCCCCATTCCCCATTCCCATTCCCCATTCCCGTTCCCCATTCCCATTCCCATTCCCCATTCCCCATTCCCATTCCCCATTCCCCATTCCCATTCCCCATTCCCATTCCCATTCCCCATTCCCCATTCCCATTCCCCATTCCCATTCCCCATTCCCATTCCCCATTCCTGTTACCGTCCCCGTTCCCATTCCCATTCCCATTCCCCATTCCCCATTCCTCATTCCCATTCCCCATTCCCATTCCCATTCCCCATTCCCATTCCCCATTCCCATTCCCATTCCCATTCCCCATTCCCATTCCCATTCCCATTCCCCATTCCCATTCCCCATTCCCCATTCCCCATTCCCGTTCCCATTCCTGTTCCCCATTCCCATTCCCATTCCCCATTCCCCATTCCCATTCCCCATTCCCATTCCCATTCCCCATTCCCATTCCCATTCCCCATTCCCCATTCCCCATTCCCATTCCCCATTCCCATTCCCATTCCCCATTCCCATTCCCATTCCCCATTCCCGTTCCCATTCCCGTTCCCGTTCCCGTCCCCATTCCCGTTCCGTCTCTCCGGCGGCAGCTCGGTGCGGGAGCAGACGCGCACGGCGGTGGACATGCGCGTCGGGGTGCACAGCGGCGCCGTGCTGGGCGGCGTGCTGGGACAGAAGCGCTGGCAGTTCGACGTCTGGTCCACCGACGTCACCGTGGCCAACAAGATGGAGGCGGGCGGAATTCCCGGGTGAGCCTCGCCCGCCGCCGCTGCCGGGACGGCGCCATGGGGACGCCGCGGTGGGGACGGCGCCGTGGGGACACCGCGGTGGGGACGGCTCCATGGGGACACCGCGGTGGGGATGGCGCCGTGGGGACATCATGGTGGAGAGGTCATGGTGGGGACAGCGCGATGGGGATGTCGCGGTGGGGACGTTGTGGTGGGGACGTCATGGTGGGGACAGCGCAATGGGGGTGTCATGGTGGGGACATCGCGGTGGGGACAGCACGGTGGGGACACCACAGTGGGGACGGCGCCGTGGGGACAGTGCGATGGGGGTGTCATGGTGGGGACATCGCGGTGGGGACAGGACGGTGGGGACACCGCAGTGGGGACAGCGCCGTGGGGACAGCGCGGTGGGGATGTCGTGGTGGGGACGTTGTGGTGGGGACGTCATGGTGGGGACATTGCAGTGGGGACGGCGCCGTGGGGACAGCGCGATGGGGATGTCGTGGTGGGGACGTTGTGGTGGGGATGTCATGGTGGGGACAGCACAATGGGGGTGTCATGGTGGGGACATCGCGGTGGGGACAGCACGGTGGGGACACTGCAGTGGGGACAGCGCGGTGGGGACAGCGCGATGGGGATGTCGTGGTGGGGACGTTGTGGTGGGGACGTCATGGTGGGGACAGCGCAATGGGGGTGTCATGGTGGGGACATCGCGGTGGGGACAGCACGGTGGGGACACCGCAGTGGGGACAGCGCGATGGGGATGTCGCGGTGGGGACGTTGTGGTGGGGATGTCATGGTGGGGACAGAGCAATGGGGGTGTCATGGTGGGGACATCGCGGTGGGGACAGGACGGTGGGGACGCCGCTGAGGTGAAGATGCTGTGGTGGGGATGGCGCGGTAGGGACGTCGAGGTGGGGACGTCGCGATGGGGATGTCGTGGTGGGGACGTTGCGGTGGGGACAGCATGGTGGGGATAGCACAATGGGGACATCGTGGTGGGGAGGTCATGGTGGAGACGTCGAGGTGGGGACACTGAGGTTGGGACGGCGCGGTGGGGATGGTGCAGTGGGGACATCGAGGTGGGGACGTTGAGGTGGGGAGGCTGTGGTGGGGAGGCTGTGGTGGGGATGTCATGGTGACACTGCAGTGGGGACGTTGCGGTGGGGACATCATGGTGGGGACGTCGAGGTGGGGATGGCGCGGTGGGGACATCATGGTGGGGACATTGTGGTGGGGACAGTGCGGTGTGGACATCATGGTGGGGACGTCATGGTGGGGTCATTGCTATGGGGATGTCACGGTGGGGATGTTGCGGTGGGGACATCGCGGTGGGGATGTCGTGGTGAGGACGTCATGGTGGGGACAGCACGATGGGGATGTCGTGGTGGGGACATCGTGGTGGGGATGGCGTGATGGGGATGGCACGGTGGGGACAGCATGGTGGGGATGCTACGGTGGGGACACCGTGGTGGGGACAGCACGGTGGGGACGCCACTGAGGTGGGGAGGCTGTGGTGGGGATGTCATGGTGACACCGCAGTGGGGATGTCGCTGTGGGGACATCGCGGTGGGGACGTCGCGGTGGGGACATTGCAGTGGGGACGTTGCGGTGGGGACATCGAGGTGGGGACGTCATGGTGGGGAGGTTGCGGTGGGGACATCGAGGTGGGGAGGTTGCGGTGGGGACATCAAGGTGAGGATGTTGCAGTGGGGACGTCACGGTGGGGACGTTGCGGTGGGGACGTCACGGTGGGGACATCGCGGTGGGGACGTCGCGGTGGGGACATTGAGGTGGGGGCATTGAGGTGGGGACGTCGAGGTGGGGACATCACGGTGGGGACGTCGCGGTGGGGACAGTGCGGTGGGGACATTGAGGTGGGGACGTCAAGGTGGGGACAGCACAGTGGGGACATCGCTATGGGGACGTCACGGTGGGGACGTCACGGTGGGGATGGCACGGTGGGGACACCGCAGTGACAGTGTGGTGGGGACCAGGTGGGGACACCATGGTGGGGACGCTGCGGTGGGGACGTCACGGTGGGGACGCCGCTGGGGTGACACCGCGGTGGGGACGGTGTGGTGGGGACGCCATGGTGGGAACGTCGTGGTGGAGACGTCAAGGCGGTGACGCCGCGATGGGGACACCTCTGGGGTGACACGGCCGCCGTGGTGACGCCGGCGTCGGCGGCAGGCGGGTGCACATCTCGCAGAGCACGGTGGATTGCCTGAAGGGCGAGTTCGAGGTGGAGCCGGGCGAGGGCGGCTCCCGCTGCGAGTACCTGAGGGACAAGGGCATCGTCACCTACCTGGTGGTGGTGCCGCGGCACGGCCTGAGGCACGGCGTCAACGGCGTGGTGAGCGGGGACATGGGGACAGCGGGGACACTGGGGACAGCGGGGGGTCTGGGGACATTGGGGACCTGAGGCACGGCGTCAACGGCGTGGTGAGCGGGGACATGGGGACAGCCAGGACACTGGGGGGTCTGGGGACATTGGGGACATTGTGGGGTCTGGGGACACTGGGGAGCTGAGGCACGGCGTCAACGGCGTGGTGAGCGGGGACACGGGGACACGGGGACACGGGGACAGTGGGGACATTGGGGACATTGTGGGGTCTGGGGACATTGGGGAGCTGAGGCACAGCGTCAACGGTAGGGTGAGCAGGGACACGGGGACACAGGGACAGTGGGGGGTCTGGGGACACTGGGGACACTGGGGACCTGAGGCACGGCGTCAACGGCGTGGTGAGCGGGGACACGGGGACAGCGGGGACAGTGGGGACATGGGGGACATTGTGGGGTCTGGGGACATTGGGGAGCTGAGGCACGGCGTCAACGGCGTGGTGAGCAGGGACACGGGGACACGGGGACAGCGGGGACACTGGGGACATGGGGGACATTGTGGGGTCTGGGGACACTGGGGAGCTGAGGCACGGCGTCAACGGTAGGGTGAGCAGGGACACGGGGACACAGGGACAGTGGGGGGTCTGGGGACACTGGGGACACTGGGGACATTGGGGAGCTGAGGCACGGCGTCAACGGCGTGGTGAGCGGGGACACGGGGACAGTGGGGACACGGGGGACATTGGGGACATTGTGGGGTGTGGGGACATTGGGGAGCTGAGGCACAGTGTCAATGGCATGGTGAGTGGGGACACGGGGACAGCGGGGACAGCGGGGGGTCTGGGGACACTGGGGACACTGGGGACATTGGGGAGCTGAGGCACGGCGTCAACGGCGTGGTGACGTGGTGAGAGGTGCCGTGGGGACAGGGGACACTGGGGACAGCGGGGACATTGGGGGCACTGGGGGCTTGAGGCACGGCGCCAACGGGGTGGTGAGCAGTGCCATGGGGACACTGGGGACACTGGGGACACTGGGGGGACTGGGGACTCTGGGGACAGAGGGGACGTTGGAGACATTGGGGACACTGGGGACATTGGGGACATTGGGGGGTCTGGGGACATCGGGGGGTCTGGGGACATTTGGGACATTGGGGAGCTGAGGCACGGCATCAACGGCGTGGTGAGCGGGGACATGGGGACAGCGGGGACAGTGGGGACATTGGGGACACTGGGGACAATTAGGGGCATTGGGTGGCACTGGGGACAGCCCGGTGGTGGCACTGGGGACACCCCTGATGGTGGCACTGCTGTCATGGGGACACCCCTGATGGTGGCACCGGGGACACCCCTGTCACCGTGTCCCCCACAGAAGCTGTCCCTGACCTCGTCCCACGGCGTGTCCCCTCCACCGCTGACGGCCACCGAGCGCAACGGGAGCCTCAGCCCGGAGCGTCCGGAGAATCCCGGGAATCCCGGGAATCCCGGGAATCCCCAGGACCCCGAGGACCCCGAGGCCGCCCGCAGGAACTCCCTGGAGCTCGAGGATGAGGATGGAGAGGTAACGCCCCTTCCCAGAATTCCCGCTCCCCTGGCCACCCCACCATGTCCCCACGGTGTCCCCATCCACCATGTCCCCATGATGTCCCCACCGTGTCCCCACCGCGTCCCCACCATGTCCCCACTCCCCCTGATGTCCCCACCCACGATGTCCCCACCCGCAGTGTCCCCACGCTGTCACCGCAGGTGGAGAACCCGTCCTTCCCCAACCCACGGTGTCCCCACGGTGTCCCCATGATGTCCCCACAGTGTCCCCACAGTGTCCCCACCATGTCCCCACGGTGTCCCCACGCTGTCACCGCAGGTGGAGAACCCGTCCTTCCCCAACCCGCGGTGTCCCCACGGTGTCCCCACGATATCCCCGCACTGTCCCCACCATGTCCCCACGGTGTCCCCACGGTGTCCCCACGCTGTCCCCACGCTGTCACCGCAGGTGGAGAACCCGTCCTTCCCCAACCCGCGGTGTCCCCACGCTGTCCCCACGGTGTCCCCACGCTGTCACCGCAGGTGGAGAACCCGTCCTTCCCCAACCCACGGTGTCCCCACCGTGTCCCCACGCTGTCCCCACCATGTCCCCACGGTGTCCCCACGCTGTACCCACACTGTCACCGCAGGTGGAGAACCCGTCCTTCCCCAACCCACGGTGTCCCCACGGTGTCCCCACGGTGTCCCCACGCTGTCCCCACGCTGTCACCGCAGGTGGAGAACCCGTCCTTCCCCAACCCGCGGTGTCCCCACGGTGTCCCCACCGTGTCCCCACGGTGTCCCCACGCTGTACCCACACTGTCACCGCAGGTGGAGAACCCGTCCTTCCCCAACCCACGGTGTCCCCACCATGTCCCCACCATGTCCCCACGCTGTCACCGCAGGTGGAGAACCCGTCCTTCCCCAACCCGCGGTGTCCCCACCATGACCCCACGGTGTCCCCACGCTGTCCCCACGGTGTCCCCACGCTGTCACCGCAGGTGGAGAACCCGTCCTTCCCCAACCCGCGGTGTCCCCACGGTGTCCCCACCATGTCCCCACGGTGTCCCCACGCTGTCACCGCAGGTGGAGAACCCGTCCTTCCCCAACCCGCGGCGCCGGCTGCGGCTGCGGGACCTGGCCGAGCGCGTGGCGGGGGCGGCGCAGAACGAGCAGGAGCTCAACCAGCTCCTCAACGAGGCCCTGCTGGAGCGCGAGTCCATCCAGGCGTGAGCGCCCTTCCCCTTCCCGGGAAGAATTCCCAGGAATTCCCGGGAATTCCCCGGAATTCCGACGGAGCTGCGCCCCGGCAGGCTGAAGGGCAAGAGCACCTTCCGGCTGTCCATGCGCTTCACCGACCCCGAGATGGAGACGCGCTACTCGGTGGAGAAGGAGAAGCAGAGCGGCGCCGCCTTCAGCTGCTCCTGCGTCGTCCTGCTCTTCACCGCCCTGGTGGAGGCCGTCATCGACCCCTGGTGGGCCTGGGGACAGCTGGGGGACAGCTGGGGGACAGCCGGGGGACAGCTGGGGACGGGGTGGTGGCAGCGGGTTGTCACCGCCGGGCGTTTCTGCGGGCAGGTTGGTGACCAACTACGTGACCTTGGTGGTGGGCGAGGTGCTGCTGCTGGTGCTCACCCTCTGCTCCCTGGCCGCCGTCTTCCCGCGGGTGAGACACGGGTGGGGACAGCACCGAGGGGACACGGGGACATCCTGCTGGGGACAGCTCCGAGGGGACACGGGGACAGCCCCGAGGGGACATGGGGGACAGCCCCGAGGGGACATGGGGGACAGCCCCGAGGGGACACGGGGACAGCCCCGAGGGGACATGGGGGACAGCCCCGAGGGGACACGGGGACAGCCCTGAAGGGACATGGGGGACAGCCCTGAGGGGACACGGGGGACAGCCCTGAGGGGACACGGGGACATCCTGGTGGGGACAGCACCGAGGGGACACGGGGACAGCCCTGAGGGGACACGGGGACAGCCCCGAGGGGACACGGGGACAGCACCGAGGGGACACAGGGACAGCACCAAGGGGACACGGGGACAGCCCCGAGGGGACACGGGGACAGCACCGAGGGGACATGGGGACAGCACCAAGGGGACACGGGGACATCCTGGTGGGGACACGGGGACAGCACCGAGGGGACATGGGCACAGCACCAAGGGGACATGGGGATATCCTGGGGGTGACACAGGGACAGCCCTGAGGGGACACGGGGACATCCCCGAGGGGACATGGGGACAGCACCAAGGGGACATGGGGACAGCCCTGAGGGGACACGGGGACAGCCCCGAGGGGACATGGGGACATCCCAAAGGTGACCTGGGGACATCCCTGAGGTGACCTGGGAACATCCCCAAGGTGTCCTGGGGACAGCCCTGAGGTGACTTGGGGACATCCCGGAGGTGACACAGGGTCAGCCCCGAGGTGACACGGGGACAGCCCTGAGGTGACATGGTGTCACCCCATCCTGGATGTGCCCTGGGGACATCCCTGAGGTGCCCTGGGGACATCCCGGATGCGCCCTGGGGACATCCCGGGCGCTCCTCGGGGACACCCAGGCCGCGGGTGACGGTCCCCGCTGTGCTGGTGTCACCGCAGGCTTTCCCCAGGAAGTTGGTGGCCTTCTCCACCTGGATCGACCGGACGCGCTGGGCGCGCAACGCCTGGGCCATGGCGGCCATCGCCATCGTCACCGCCGCCGACGTGGTGGACATGGTGGGTGAGGAGACGCGCGGGGACCACGGGCTGCTGGCCAAAGGGACATCGGGGTGGTGGCCAAAGGGACATCGGGGACACCATGGGGGGGTGGCTGTTAGGAACAGCCCAAATATGGCATCTCCATCATGCTGGTGGCCATGGTGGCCACCATGTCCCCACCTGGACCACCATGGGGACCACAACAGGACATTGGGGCCACCATGGGGGGTGGGATATGCCATCTCCATCCCCCTGGTGGCCACCATGTCCCTGAGGACCTCTGTGTGCTGGCCAAGAGGACGTCAGGGCCACCATGGTGTGGGTGGTGGCTTTTAGGAACAGCCCAAATTTGGCAGCTCCATCATGCTGGTGGCCATGGTGGCCATGGTGGCCATGGTGGCCACCATGTCCCCATGCTGATGGCATCGTTGTGTCCCCAGCTGGGCCACCATGAGGACCACAGTGTGGTGGCTAATGGGGACATCAGGGCCACCATGGGGTGGTGGCTATGAGGAGGAAGCCAAATATGGCATCTCCATCATGCTGGTAGCCATGGTGGCCACCGTGTCCCCAGCTCAGCTGCCATGGGGACCACAACAGGACATTGAGGCCACTGTGGGGTGGTGGCTTTTAGGAATATCCCAAATATGGCATCTCCATCATGCTGGTGGCCATTGTGGCCACCCTGTCTCAGCTCAGCTGCCATGGGGACAACAGGGTGGTGGCCAATGGGACATCAGGACCACTGTGGGGTGGTGGCCAGCTCAAATATGGCATCTCCATCACACTGCTGGCCATGGTGGCCACCATGTCCCCAGCTCAGCTGCCATGGGGACCACAACAGGACATCGGGGCCACCATGGAGGGTGGGATAGGCCATCTCCACCCCCCTGGTGGCCACCGTGTCCCCTCTCTGACCCCACCCTTGTGTCCCCAGCTGGGCCACCATGAGCACCATGGCACGGTGGCCAACGGGACATCGGGACCACCATGGAGGATGGGATAGGCCATCTCCACCCCCCTGGTGGCCACCGTGTCCCCTCTCTGACCCCACCCTTGTGTCCCCAGCTGGGCCACCATGGGGACCAGTGTGGTGCTCAATGGGACATTGGGGCCACCATGGGGTGGTGGCTTTTAGGAACAGCCCAAATATGGCATCTCCATCCCCCTCGTGGCCACCATGACCCCACTCTGACCCCGTCTCCCTGTGTCCCCAGCTGGGCCACCATGAGCACCATGGCACGGTGGCCAACGGGACATCGGGACCACCATGGAGGATGGGATAGGCCATCTCCACCCCCCTGGTGGCCACCGTGTCCCCTCTCTGACCCCACCCTTGTGTCCCCAGCTGGGCCACCATGGGGACCAGTGTGGTGCTCAATGGGACATTGGGGCCACCATGGGGTGGTGGCTTTTAGGAACAGCCCAAATATGGCATCTCCATCCCCCTCGTGGCCACCATGACCCCACTCTGACCCCGTCTCCCTGTGTCCCCAGCTGGGCCACCATGAGGACCTTGGTGTGGTGGCCAATGGGACACCAGGGCCACCATGGGGTGGTGGCTATGAGGAGGAAGCCAAATATGCCATCTCCATCCCCCTGGTGGCCACCGTGTCCCCTCTCTGACCCCACCCTCGTGTCCCCAGCTGGGCCACCATGAGCACCATGGCACGGTGGCCAACGGGACATCGGGGCCACCGTGGAGGGTGGGATAGGCCATCTCCACCCCTCTGGTGGCCACCGTGTCCCCTCTCTGACCCCACCCTCGTGTCCCCAGCTGGGCTGCCTCCGCCACCGCTGGCCGCTGACCAACGGCACCTCGTGGCCGGCCGGTTCCGGCGGCTGCGCCGAGCAGCCCCAGTGCTACAGCCACATCGCCCTGCTGGCCCTGGTGGCCACCGTCATGCTGGTCCAGGTCAGCCACATGGTCAAGCTGAGCCTCATGGTCTCCATCACCGCCGCCACCGGCGCCCTCAACTTCTCGGCCTGGGAGCCCATCCTGGAGCAGTACGACCGGCGGCGCGGCCAGCACGGCTCGTAAGGGACGGGGGCGGGGAGGGACGGGGGCCGGGGCCGGAATTCCGTGGGATAATCCCTCGGGAATGTGCCCTGCTGGCCGGCAGGTCCGTGCTGGTGCCCTCCAAGTATTCCATGACCGCCATGATCTTCGTGGTGATGCTCAGCTTCTACTACTTCTCCCGGCACGTGAGTGGATGGCAAGGGGCTCCTTCTCCTTCTCCTTCTCCTTCTCCTTCTCCTTCTCCTTCTCCTTCTCCTTCTCCTTCTCCTTCTCCTTTTCCTTTTCCTTTTCCTTCTCCTTCTCCTTTTCCTTTTCCTTTTCCTTTTCCTTTTCCTTTTCCTTCTCCTTCTCCTTCTCCTTCTCCTTCTTCTTCCTTCCCTTTTCCTTTTCCTGTTCTTTCCTTTCCTTTTCTTGCTCCTTCCCATTATCCCATTATTCCATTATCCCATATTCCTGTTATCCTGTTATTACCCCATTACCCAATAACCCCATTATCACCCCACTATTACCCCATCATTACCCCATTATCACCCCATTATTACCCCATTATTAACCCATTATCACCCCATTATCACCCCATTATTAACCCATTAACCCATAATTACCCCATTATTAACCCATTATTAACCCCTTATTACCCCATTATCACCCCTTTATCACCCCATTATCAGTCCACTATTACCCCATTATTACCCCACTATTACCCCACTATCGCCCCATTATTACCCCATTATTGCCCCATTAACACCCCACCATTACCCCATTATTACCCCATCACTAACCCATTATTACCCTATTATCACCACACCATTAATGGATTATTACCCCATTACCGCCTTATTACCACCCCGCTATTACCCCATTATTACCCCACTGTCACCCCATTATCAACCCATTATCACCCCATTATTAACCCATTATTGCCCCCTATTACCCCATTATTAACCCATTATTGTGCCATTATCACCCCATTATTAACTCATTATCACCACATCCACACCCCACTATTACCCCATTACCACCCTGCTATTACATCATTATTACCCCATCATTACCCCATTACCACCACACTATTACCCCACCATTACCCCACTATTACCCCATTATTAACCCATTATCACCCCATTATTAACCCATTATCACCCCATTATTAACCCATTATCACCCCATTATAAACCCATTATCACCCCATTATTAACCCATTATTAACCCACTGTCACCCCACTATCAGCCCATTATTAACCCATTATTAACCCACTATTACCCCTTTATCAGCCCATTATTAACCCATTATTAGCCCATTTTTACCCCATTAGTAACCTGTTATTAACCCATTTTACCCCATTATTAACCAATTATTAACCCATTATCACCACATTATTAACCCGTTATTAACCCATTATCACCTCATTATTAACCCATTATTACACCATCACTACCCCACTATTACCCCATTATCACCCCATTATCACCCCACTATTACCCCATTATTAGCCCACTATTAACCCATTTTACCCCACCACTCCCCCACTATTACACCATTATTCAACACCCCCTCCCCCTCCTCGTTCGCTCCCGCCGCCGTTGTTCCCGCCCCCATTCCCATCATTCCCGCCCCCATTCCCGTTATTCCGTCATCATTCCCGCCCCCATTCCCATCATTCCCGCCCCCATTCCCATTCCCGTCATTCCCGCCCCCATTCCCGTTATTCCCCCATCATTCCCATCCCTATCCCGGTTCCTTCCTCATCATTCCCACCCCATTCCCATTCCCGTCATTCCCGCCCCCATTCCCGTTATTCCCCCATCATTCCTGCCCCCATTCCCGTTCCTCTCCCGTCATTCCTGCCCCCCATTCCCGTTATTCCCCTGCCGTTCCCACCCCATTCCCGTTCCTCCCCATTATTCCCGCTTCCATTCCCGTTATTCCCCTGCCATTCCCATCTTCATTCCCGTTCCTCTCCCACCATTCCCGCCCCATTCCCGCCCCCATTCCCGTCATTCCCCCGTCATTCCCACCCCCATTCCCATTCCCGTCATTCCCATTATTCCTGTTCCTCTCCCATCATTCCCACCCCCATTCCCATTCCCGTCATTCCCATTCCCATTCCCGTCATTCCTGCCCCCGTTCCTGTTATTCCCCCACCATTCCCGCCCCCATTCCCATCATTCCCACCCCGATTCCCGTTATTCCCCTGTCATTCCCATCCCCATTCCCATTCCCGTTATTCCCACCTCCATTCCCATTCCCGTCATTCCCATTATTCCCGTTCCTCTCCCATCATTCCCACCCCCATTCCCATTCCCATCATTCCCGCCCCCATTCCCATTATTCCCCCGTCATTCCTGCCCCCATTCCCATTCCCATCATTCCCGCCCCCATTCCCATTATTCCCCCGTCATTCCTGCCCCCATTCCCGTTATTCCCCTCCCATTCCCGCCCCCATTCCCGTTATTCCCACCCCCACTCCCGTTATTCCCCCATCATTCCCGCCCCCATTCCCATTATTCCCCCATCATTCCCATCCCTATCCCCCTTCCTTCCTCATCATTCCCGCCCCCATTCCCATTCCCATCATTCCCGCCCCCACTCCCGTTATTCCCACCCCCATTCCCGTTATTCCCCCATCATTCCCAGCCCCATTCCCATTCCTCCCCATCATTCCCACCCCCATTCCCATTCCTCTCCATCATTCCCATCCCCATTCCCATTCCCGTCATTCCCGCCCCCATTCCCGTTATTCCCTCATCATTCCCATCCCCATTTCCATTCCCATCATTCCCACCCCGATTCCCACCCCCATTCCCGTTATTCCCCCATCATTCCCAGCCCCATTCCCATTCCTCCCCATCATTCCCATCCCCATTCCCATTCCCATTATTCCCACCCCCATTCCCGCCCCCATTCCCGTTATTCCCGCCCCCATTCCCGCCCCGGTCATTCCCGCCGCCATTCCGGTTCTCCCGGCCATTCCCAGGTGGAGCGCCTGGCGCGGACGCTGTTCCTGTGGAAGGCGGACGTGCACGAGCAGAAGGAGCGCGTCTCCGAGATGCGCCGCTGGAACGAGGCCCTGGTGGCCAACATGCTGCCCGAGCACGTGGCCCGACACTTCCTGGGCTCCAAAAAGCGGGATGAGGTCCGTATTCCCGACTTTTCCCGCTTTTTTCCCGCTTTTTCCCGCTTTTTCCCGCTTTTTCCCCGCTTTTCCCTGATTTTTCCTGCTTTTCCCCGCTTTTTCCTGCTTATTTTGCTGCTTTTTTCCCTGCTTTTTTCCTGGTTTTCCCCCATGTTTTTCCTGCTTTTTCCCGCTTTTTCCCACTTTTTCCCTTTTTTCCTGCTTTTTCCGGCTTTTCCCGCTTTTCCCCTGATTTTTCCTGGTTTTTCCCGCTTTTTCCCCCACTTTTCCCCCACTTTTTCCTGCTTTTTTCGCTGCTTTTTTCCCACTTTTTTCCTGTTTTTTTCCTCCACTTTTTCCCTGCTTTTTCCCTTTTTTCCCGCTTTTCCCTGCTTTTTCCCGCTTTTTCCTGCTTTTTCCCGCTTTTTCCCGCTTTTCCCTGATTTTTCCTGCTTTTCCCCACTTTTTCCTGCTTATTTTCCTGCTTTTTTCCCTGCTTTTTCCCTGTTTTTCCCCCATGTTTTTCCTGCTTTTTCCCGCTTTTTCCCACTTTTTCCCACACTTTTCCCCCACTTTTTCCACTGCTTTTTTCGCTGCTTTTTTCCCACTTTTTTCCTGTTTTTTCCTCCACTTTTTCCCTGCTTTTTCCCTTTTTTCCCGCTTTTCCCTGCTTTTTCCCGCTTTTTCCCGCTTTTCCCAGATTTTTCCTGCTTTTCCCCGCTTTTTCCTGCTTATTTTGCTGCTTTTTTCCCTGCTTTTTTCCTGTTTTTCCCCCATGTTTTTCCCTCTTTTTCCTGATTTTTCCCACTTTTTCCCTTTTTTCCTGCTTTTTCCGGCTTTTCCCGCTTTTCCCCTGATTTTTCCCACTTTTTCCCACACTTTTCCCCCACTTTTCCCCCACTTTTTCCTCCTTTTTTCGCTGCTTTTTTCCCACTTTTTTCCTGTTTTTTTCCTCCACTTTTTCCTGCTTTTTCCCTTTTTTCCCGCTTTTCCCTGCTTTTTCCCGCTTTTCCCTGCTTTTTCCCGCTTTTTCCCGCTTTTCCCTGATTTTTCCTGCTTTTCCCCACTTTTTCCTGCTTATTTTGCTGCTTTTTTCCCTGCTTTTTTCCTGTTTTTCCCCCATGTTTTTCCCTCTTTTTCCTGATTTTTCCCACTTTTTCCCTTTTTTCCTGCTTTTTCCGGCTTTTCCTGCTTTTTCCGGCTTTTCCCGCTTTTCCCCTGATTTTTCCCACTTTTTCCCACACTTTTCCCCCACTTTTCCCCCACTTTTTCCTCCTTTTTTCGCTGCTTTTTTCCCACTTTTTTCCTGTTTTTTTCCTCCACTTTTTCCTGCTTTTTCCCTTTTTTCCCGCTTTTCCCTGCTTTTTCCCGCTTTTCCCTGCTTTTTCCCGCTTTTTCCCGCTTTTCCCTGATTTTTCCTGCTTTTCCCTGCTTTTTCCTGCTTATTTTGCTGCTTTTTTCCCTGCTTTTTTCCTGTTTTTCCCCCATGTTTTTCCTGCTTTTTCCCGCTTTTTCCCACTTTTTCCCCTTTTTCCTGCTTTTTCCGGCTTTTCCTGCTTTTCCCCTGATTTTTCCCACTTTTTCCCACTTTTTCCCACACGTTTCCCCCACTTTTGCCTGCTTTTTTCGCTGCTTTTTTCCCACTTTTTTCCTGTTTTTTTCCTCCACTTTTTTCCTGCTTTTTCCCTTTTTTCCCTGCTTTTTCTCGCCTTTTTCCTGCTTTTTCCCCCACTTTTTCCTGATTTTCTCACTGCTTTTTCCCCACTTTTTTCCTGTTTTTCCCCCATTTTTCCAGCTTTTTCCTGATTTTCCCACTTTTTCCTGATTTTTTCCTGTTTTTTTCCTGTTTTTCCCCCACTTTTTCCCCTCTTTTTCCTGCTTTTTCCCTTTTTTCCCGCTTTTCCCTGATTTTTCCTGCTTTTTCCTGCTTATTTTGCTGCTTTTTTCCTGATTTTTTCCTGTTTTTCCCCACTTTTCCCTCTTTTTCCTGCTTTTCCCCCACTTTCCCCACTTTTTCCTGCTTTTTCCTGATTTTTCCTGCTTTTTCCTGATTTTTCCTGCTTTTTCCTGATTTTTCCTGATTTTTCCTGATTTTTCCTGCTTTTTCCTGATTTTTCCTGATTTTTTTGCTGCTTTTTTCCCCGCTTTTTCCTGAATGTTTCCTCCACTTTTTTCTTGCTTTTTCCCACTTTTCCTGATTTTTCCTGCTTTTTCCTCTCTTTCTCCTGCTTTTTCCCTTTTTCCCCACTTTTTCCTTATTTTTCCTGCTCTTTCCCCACTTTTTCCTGCTTTTTTTTCCACTTTTTTCCTGCTTTTTTCCGGTTTTTTTGCCACTTTTTTCCTGCTTTTTCCTCACTATTTTTCCTACATTTTCCCCCCACTTTTTCTCCACTTTTTTCCCATTTTCCTCCTTCTTTTCCTCGCTTTTCCCCGTTTTTTTCCCACTTTTTCCCAGCTTTTTTCCCCGCTTTCTCTCACTTTTTTCCCCACTTTCTCTCACTTTTTTCCCCACTTTTTTCCCCACTTTCCCCACAACTTTTTCCCGCTTTTTCCCCCCATTTTTCCTGTTTTTCCCGCTTTTCCCCCGTGTTTCCCCGCTTTTTTCTCTGCTTTTTCTTGCTTTTCTTCCTGCTTTTTTCCCATTTCCCCCCACTTTTTTCCCTGCCTTTTCCCATCTTTTTTTCCCCCGCTTTATTCCTGCTTTTTACCTGCATTTTTTGCAGTTTTTTCCTGCTTTTTCCCCAGCTTTTTTTCCCTGCGTTTTTCCCCACTTTTCCCTCACTTTTTCCCTTTTTTTCCCTTTTTCCTCTTTTTTTCCCTTTTTTCCCATTTTTTTTTCCTTTTTTACCCTTTTTTCCCCCTTTTTTTTCCCTTTTTTTCCCTATTTTCCCCTTTTTTCCCTTTTTTTCCCTTTTTTTCCCCCTTTTTTCCCTTTTTTTCCCCTTTTTTTCCCTTTTTTTCCCTTTTTTCCCTTTTTTTCCCTTTTTTCCCTTTTTTCCCTTTTTCCCCTTTTTTCCCCTTTTTCCCCTTTTTTTTCCCTTTTTTCCCATTTTTTCCCTTTTTTTCCCTTTTTTCCCTTTTTTTCCCCTTTTTTCCCCTTTTTTCCCCTTTTTCCCTTTTTTTCCCTTTTTTCCCTTTTTTTTCCCTTTTTTTTCCCTTTTTTCTCCTTTTTTCCCTTTTTTTCCCTTTTTTTTCCTTTTTTCCCTTTTTTTCCCTTTTTTCCCTTTTTTCCCCTTTTTTCCCCTTTTTTCCCCTTTTTCCCCTTTTTTTCTTTTTTTTTCCCTTTTTTTCCCCTTTTTTTCCCTTTCTTTCCCTTTTTTCCCTTTTTCCCCCTTTTTTCCCTTTTTTCCCCTTTTTTCCCCTTTTTTCCCTTTTTTTTCCCTATTTTCCCCTTTTTTCCCTTTTTTCCCTTTTTTTCCCTTTTTTTCCCTTTATTCCCTTTTTTCCCCCTTTTTTTCCCCCTTTTTTTTCCCTTTTTTTCCCTTTTTTTCCCTTTTTTTCCCCTTTTTTTCCCCTATTTTTTCCCTTTTTTTCCCTTTTTTTTCCTTTTTTCCCTTTTTTTTCCCTTTTTTCCCTTTTTTCCCCTTTTTTCCCCTTTTTTCCCCTTTTTCCCCTTTTTTTCTTTTTTTTTCCCTTTTTTCCCCTTTTTTTCCCTTTCTTTCCCTTTTTTCCCTTTTTCCCCCTTTTTTCCCTTTTTTCCCCTTTTTTCCCCTTTTTTTCCCTATTTTCCCCTTTTTTCCCTTTTTTCCCTTTTTTTCCCTTTTTTTCCCTTTATTCCCTTTTTTCCCCCTTTTTTTCCCCCTTTTTTTCCCTTTTTTCCCCTTTTTTTCCCCTTTTTTTCCCCTATTTTTTCCCTTTTTTTCCCTTTTTTTCCTTTTTTTTCCTTTTTTTTTCCCCTTTTTTTTCCCTTTTTTCTCCCCTTTTTTCCCCTTTTTTCCCCTTTTTTCCCTTTTTTCCCCTTTTTCTCCCTTTTTTCCCTGCTTCTTTCCCGCGTTATCCCAGCATTATCCGTCCGGATTCTGGCTCCGTCCCCATCCCGACTCCTCTCCGGGAAGGAATTTCGGGAATTCCCTGGGAATTGGGGACTCCAGGAAGGGTCTCCCTATCCCAGAATTCCATAAAAATCCCTCGGGATGGATCCGGAGCCTCCTGGATCCCGGAATGGCTTCAATAATTCCCAAATAATTCCCCAATAATTCCCAAATAATTCCCCAATAATTCCCCAATAATTCCCGAATAATTCCCAAATAATTCCCCAATAATTCCCGAATAATTCCAGGTTCATTCCGGATCCAATCCCAGGCTGGGAATGGAGGGAATTCCCTGGGAAAACGGGGAGGGATTTGGGATTTGGGAAGGAATTCCTGGGGTATCCCAGGATAATAAATTCCCAGCAGGATAATTCCCAGTGGGATAATTCCTGGTGGGATAATTCCCGGTGGGATAATTAATTCCCGGTGTGATTCCCAATTCCCATTGGAATAATTCCCAGTGGGATAATTCCTATCGGGATAATAATTCCTATCGGGATAATTCTGGGTGGGATAATTCTGGGTGGGATAATTCCCAGTGGGATAATTCCCAGTGGGATAATTAATTCCCGGTGTGATTCCCAATTCCCGGCGGGATAATTCCCATTGGAATAATTCCCATCGGGATAATTCCCAGCAGGATAATTCCCAGTGGGATGATAATTCCTATCGGGATAATTCTGGGTGGGATAATTCCCAGTGGGATAATAATTCCCGGCAGGATAATTCCCGTCAGGATGATAATTCCTATCGGGATAATTCCCAGTGGGATAATTCCCGGTGGGATAATTAATTCCCAGCAGGATAATTCCCGGTGGGATAATTAATTCCCGGTGTGATTCCCAATTCCCATTGGAATAATTCCCGGTGGGATAATTCCTATCAGGATAATAATTCCTATCGGGATAATTCTGGGTGGGATGATTGATTCCCGATGGGATAATTAATTCCCATTGGGGTAATTCCTGGTGGGATAATTAATTCCCGGTGGGATAATAATTCCCGGTGGGATAATTAATTCCTGGTGGGATAATTAATTCCCGGTGGGTTAATTCCTGGTGGGATAATTCCTATCGGGATAATTCCAGGCAGGATGATTGATTCCTGGTGGGATAATAATTCCCGGTGGGATAATTAATTCCCAGTGGGTTAATTCCTGGTGGGATAATTCCTATCGGGATAATTCTGGGCGGGATAATTCCCAGTGGGATAATTCCCGGTGGGATAATAATTCCCATTGGGATAATTTCCATTGGGGTGATTCCCATTGGGATAATTAATTCCCGTCGGGATAATTAATAACGATAATTCCCAGGAGCTGTACAGCCAGTCGTACGAGGAGATGGGGGTGATGTTCACCCCCGGAATTCCCGTCGGGATAACGACGATTCCCGGTTCCCAGGAGCTGTACAGCCAGTCGTACGAGGAGATCGGGGTGATGTTCACCCCCGGAATTCCCGTCGGGATAATTCCCGTCGGGATAATTCCCGTTGGGATAACGACGATTCCCGGTTCCCAGGAGCTGTACAGCCAGTCGTACGAGGAGATGGGGGTGATGTTCACCCCCGGAATTCCCGTCGGGATAATTCCCGTCGGGATAATAACGATGATTCCCGGTTCCCAGGAGCTGTACAGCCAGTCGTACGAGGAGATCGGGGTGATTGATGTTCACCCCCGGAATTCCCGTCGGGATAATTCCCGTTGGGATAATTCCCGTCGGGATAACGATGATTCCCGGTTCCCAGGAGCTGTACAGCCAGTCGTACGAGGAGATCGGGGTGATTGATGTTCACCCCCGGAATTCCCGTCGGGATAATTCCCGTTGGGATAATTCCCGTCGGGATAACGACAATTCCCGGTTCCCAGGAGCTGTACAGCCAGTCGTACGAGGAGATGGGGGTGATGTTCACCCCCGGAATTCCCGTCGGGATAATTCCCGTCGGGATAATTCCCGTCGGGATAATAACGACAATTCCCGGTTCCCAGGAGCTGTACAGCCAGTCGTACGAGGAGATGGGGGTGATGTTCACTCCCGGAATTCCCGTCGGGATAATTCCCGTCGGGATAATAACGACAATTCCCGGTTCCCAGGAGCTGTACAGCCAGTCGTACGAGGAGATGGGGGTGATGTTCCCGTCGGGATAATTCCCGTCGGGATAACGATGATTCCCGGTTCCCAGGAGCTGTACAGCCAGTCGTACGAGGAGATCGGGGTGATGTTGAATTCCCGTCGGGATAATAACGACAATTCCCGGTTCCCAGGAGCTGTACAGCCAGTCGTACGAGGAGATCGGGGTGATGTTCCCGTCGGGATAATTCCCGTCGGGATAATAACGACGATTCCCGGTTCCCAGGAGCTGTACAGCCAGTCGTACGAGGAGATGGGGGTGATGTTCACCCCCGGAATTCCCGTCGGGATAATTCCCATCGGGATAACGGCAATTCCCGGTTCCCAGGAGCTGTACAGCCAGTCGTACGAGGAGATGGGGGTGATGTTCACCCCCGGAATTCCCGTCGGGATAATTCCCGTCGGGATAATAACGACGATTCCCGGTTCCCAGGAGCTGTACAGCCAGTCGTACGAGGAGATCGGGGTGATGCTCACCCCCGGAATTCCCGTCGGGATAATTCCCATCGGGATAACGGCAATTCCCGGTTCCCAGGAGCTGTACAGCCAGTCGTACGAGGAGATGGGGGTGATGTTCACCCCCGGAATTCCCGTCGGGATAATTCCTGTCGGGATAACGATGATTCCCGGTTCCCAGGAGCTGTACAGCCAGTCGTACGAGGAGATGGGGGTGATGTTCACCCCTGGAATTCCCGTCGGGATAATTCCCGTCGGGATAACGATGATTCCCGGTTCCCAGGAGCTGTACAGCCACTCGTACGAGGAGATCGGGGTGATGTTCACCCCCGGAATTCCCGTCGGGATAATTCCCGTCAGGATAACAACAATTCCCGGTTCCCAGGAGCTGTACAGCCAGTCGTACGAGGAGATCAGGGTGATGTTCACCTCTGGAATTCCCGTCGGGATAATTCCCGTCGGGATAACGACAATTCCCGGTTCCCAGGAGCTGTACAGCCAGTCGTACGAGGAGATCGGGGTGATGTTCGCCTCCCTGCCCAACTTTGCGGATTTCTACACCGAGGAGAGCATCAACAACGGCGGCATCGAGTGCCTGCGCTTCCTCAACGAGATCATCTCCGACTTCGACGCCGTCAGTGGCCGGGAGCAACCACGGGAATAACCAACCGCGGGAATAGTCACGGGAATGTGGGAACCGCGGGAATAGTGACGGGAATGTGGGAACCGCGGGAACGTGGGACCCATGGGAATGACGGGAATGTGGGAACCGTGGGAATAGTGACGGGAATGTGGGAACCACGGGAATAGTGACGGGAATGTGGGACCCACAGGAATGACAGGAATGTGGGAACCACGGGAATGTGGGAACCACAGGAATGTGGGACCCATGGGAATGACGGGAATGTGGGAACCGCGGGAATAGTGACGGGAATGTGGGAACCGCGGGAATAGTGACGGGAATGTGGGAACCACGGGAACGTGGGATCCAAGGGAATGTGGGAACCGGGGGAATGACGGGAATGTGGGACCCACGGGAATAATGATGGGAATGTGGGAACCACGGGAAAGTGGGAACCACGGGAATAATGACGGGAATGTGGGAACCACGGGAATAATGATGGGAATGTGGGAACCACGGGAATTATGGGAATGTGGGAACCACAGGAATGTGGGAAGCATGGGAATGTGGGAATGATGGGAATAATGACGGGAATGTGGGAACCACGGGAATGACGGGAATGTGGGAAGCATGGGAATAATGACGGGAATGTGGGAACCACGGGAATGATGGGAATGTGGAAACCACGGGAAAGTGGGAACCATGGGAATGTGGGACCCACAGGAATGACGGGAATGTGGGACCCATGGGAATGTGGGACAGGAATAATGATTGGAATTACCGTCCGGAATTCCCAACCGGAACGGGGAACCCATGGGAATGGCCTGCTGGGATGGGGGATGGGCGGGGATTGCTGGGATGGGAATTCCCGGGATGGGGAATGGATGGGAATTCCCAGAGAATGGACGGGAATTCCCGGAATGGGGAATGGATGGGAATTCCCAGAGAATGGACGGGAATTCCCGGAATGGGGAATGGATGGGAATTCCTGGGATGGGGAATGGATGGGAATTCCTGGGATGGGGATTATCCAGGTGGGATCAAACTGGGAATTGCGGGGAGTATCCATTGGGATCAGATTGAGAATCCCTGGGAATATCCAGGTGGGATCACAGCAGGAATCTCAGGGAATGTCCAGGTGGGATCAGACTGGGAAATTTTGGGAATATCCAGGTGGGAATTTCAAGAATATCCAGGTGGGATCAGACTGGGAATTTTGGGAATGTCCAGGTGGGATCAGACCAGGAATCCCAGGAATATCCAGGTGGGATCAGACTGGGAATTTCGGGAATATCCGGGTGGGAATTTCGGGAATATCGGGGCTCTGGGGTTGATCCCGGGATTTGTCTCCGTGTGCAGCTGCTGGACGAGCCCCAGTTCCGCTGCATCACCAAGATCAAGACCATCGGCAGCACCTACATGGCCGCCTCGGGAGTGACGCCCGACGCCGGCGCCAACGGATTCGGAGCCAAGGTCAGCCCGGGATCCGCCCCCGGGACACCCCCGGGAACGGGGGATGGCCCCGTGAGCCGCGGCACCGTCCCTGGGGACACATCTGGGGGGGTGTGTCACGTCTGTGTGGCACGTCTGTGTGTCACGTCTGTGTGTCACATCTCTGTGTGTCACGTCTGTGTGGCACGTCTCCATCATCTCCATCATCTCCATCTCCATCTCCCATCTCAATCTTCATCTCCATCTCCATCATCTCCATCGTCTCCATCTCGATCTCCCATCTCCATCTCCATCGTCTCCATCTCCTTCATCTCCATTATCTCCCATCTCCCATCTCCTTCATCTCCATTTCCATCATCTCCATTGTCTCCCATAATCTCCATCTCCCATCTCCATCTCCATCTCTATCTCCATCCCCATCATCTCCACCTCCCATCTCCATCTCCCTCTCCCTCATCTCCATCTCCCATCTCTGTGTCCCATCTCCCATCTCCATCTCCATCTCTATCTCCATCTCCCATCTCTGTGTCTCATCTCCATCCCCATCATCTCCACCTCCCATCTCCATCTCCCTCTCCCTCATCTCCATCTCCATCTCCCATCTCTGTGTCCCATCTCCCATCTCCATCTCCATCTCCCATCTCCATCTCCATCATCTCCATCATCTCCATCTCCATCTCCCATCTCTGTGTCCCATCTCCATCTCCATCATCTCCATCATCTCCATCTCCATCTCCATCTCCCATCTCCATCTCCATAATCTCCATAATCTCCATAATCTCCATCATCTCCATCATCTCCATCATCTCCATCATCTCCATCATCTCCATCATCTCCATCATCTCCATCTCCATCATCTCCATCATCTCCATCTCCATCTCCCATCTCTGTGTCACATCTCTGTGTCTCATCTCCATCTCCATCATCTCCATCTCCATCATCTCCATCTCCCATCTCCATCTCCCTCTCCCTCATCTCCATCTCCCATCTCCATCTCCATCTCCATCATCTCCATCTCCATCATCTCCATCATCTCCATCTCCATCTCCCATCTCCATCTCCATCATCTCCATCATCTCCATCATCTCCATCATCTCTATCTCCATGTCCCATGTCCCATGTCCCATGTCCCATCTCCATCTCCATCTCCCATCTCCATCTCCATCATCTCCATCTCCATCATCTCCATCTCCATCTCCCATCTCCATCTCCCATCTCCATCTCCATCATCCCCATCATCTCCATCTCCATCATCTCCATCTCCCATCTCCATCATCTCCATCATCTCCATCTCCCATCTCCATCTCCCATCTCCATCTCCATCTCCCATCTCCATCTTCATAATCTCCCATCTCCATCTCCATCATCTCCATCTCCATGTCCCATCTCCATCTCCATCATCTCCATCATCTCCATCATCTCCATCTCCCATCTCTGTGCCTCATCTCCATCTCCATCATCTCCATCTCACATCTCCATCTCCATCTCCCTCTCCCTCATCTCCATCTCCATCTCCCATCTCTGTGTCCCATCTCCCATCCCCATCTCCATCTCCCTCTCCCATCTCCATCTCCATCATCTCCATCATCTCCATCATCTCCATCATCTCCATCTCCCATCTCTGTGTCCCATCTCCCATCTCCATCTCCATCATCCCCATCATCTCCATCTCCATCATCTCCATCTCCCATCTCCATCTCCCATCTCCATCTCCATAATCTCCCATCTCCATCTCCATCATCTCCATCTCCATGTCCCATGTCCCATCTCCATCTCCA
The DNA here is from genome assembly GCF_971803275.1 of Cyanistes caeruleus. Classification (NCBI taxonomy): domain Eukaryota; kingdom Metazoa; phylum Chordata; class Aves; order Passeriformes; family Paridae; genus Cyanistes; species Cyanistes caeruleus. The sequence continues at coordinate 1,618,164 of NC_141702.1, read as the reverse complement.
TCATCTCCATCTCCACCATCTCCATCTCCATAATTTCCCATCTCCATCTCCATCTCCATCACCTCCCTCCCCGTCCCCCCCCTCCCCCGCCGTGTCCCGTTGGATCCGTTCCGGCCGCAATTCCCGGGATTTTGCCCTCAGCCGGATCCTCGCTCGGACAAGGAGCGCTGGCAGCACCTGGCCGACCTGGCCGACTTCGCGCTGGCCATGAAGGTGACCCTGATGAACATCAACTACCAGTCCTTCAACAACTTCATGCTGCGCATAGGCAAGTCCGGGAATAATCCCGGGAATCCCGGGAATCCCGGGAATTCCGGGGGTAATCCCGGGAATTCTCCGGGCAGGGATGAACAAGGGGGCGGTGCTGGCCGGAGTCATCGGCGCCCGGAAGCCGCACTACGACATCTGGGGCAACACCGTCAACGTGGCCAGCAGGATGGAATCCACCGGGGTCATGGGCAACATCCAGGTGGGAATGGGGCGGGAATCGCACCGGGAATTGTGGCCGGGAATCACCGGGAACATCCGGGGGGGATGGGGAATCCACCGGGGTCATGGGCAACATCCAGGTGGGAATGGGGCGGGAATGGGGCAGGAATGGCCTGGAATCACCGGGAACATCCGGGGGGGATGGGGAATCCACCGGGGTCATGGGGAACATCCAGGTGGGAATGGGGCGGGAATGGGGCAGGAATGACCGGGAATGTCCAGGAATGTCCGGGGGGGTGGGGAATGAATAGCCAGGGATCGCCGGGAATGCGCCAGAGTCATGGGCAACATCCAGGTGGGAATGGGATGGGAATCGCACTGGGAATTGTGGCCGGGAATGTCTGGGAATGCCGGGAATCACCGGGAATGTCCGGGGGGGATGGGGAATAGCCAGGGATCACCAGGAATCCACCAGAGTCATGGGAAACATCCAGGTGGGAATCACCGGGAATAGCTGGGAATTGTGTCCGGGAATGTCTGGGAATGCCAGGAATCACCGGGAATGTCTGGGGGGGATGGGGAATGAATGTCCAGGGATCACCGGGAATGCGCCGGAGTCATGGGAAACATCCAGGTGGGAATCACTGGGAATTGTGTACGGGAATGCCAGGAATAGACGGGAATTGCCAGGAATTGTGTCCAGGAATGTCCTGGGGGGGGGGGTGGGGAACGTCCAGGTGGGAATCACCAGGAATCTACCGGGGAATCACCGGGAATTGCTGGGAATTGTGTCCAAGAATCACTGGGAATCACTGGGAATGTCAGGGGGAATGTCCGGGGCGGGGGATGGGGAATGAATGTCCAGGGATTGCCGGGAATGCACCGGAGTCATGGGGAACATCCAGGTGGGAATCACCAGGAATCGCTGGGAATGTCGGGAATCACCAGGAATGTCTGGGGGGGATGGGGAATGTCCAAATGGGAATCACCAGGAATGTCTGGGAACATCTGGGGGGATGGGGAATGAATAGCCAGGGATCACCGGGAATGCACAGGAGTCACAGGCAACATCCAGGTGGGAATGGGGTTGGAATCTCACCGGGAATTGTGTCCGGGAATAGCCAGGAATTACCGGGAATGTCCTGGGGGAGGGGGAACGTCCAGGTGGGAATCACTGGGAATCACCGGGAATGTCCAGGGGGATGGGGAAGGAATAGCCAGGTGGGGATCACCGGGAATTGCCGGGAATCACCGGGAATGTCCAGGGATCAGCGGGAATGCACCGGAGTCATGGGGAACATCCAGGTGGGAATGGGGCGGGAATCGCACCGGGAATTGTGTCCGGGAATCACCGGGAATTTCCTGGGGGATGGGGAACGTCCAGGTGGGAATCAGCGGGAATTGTGTCCGGGAATTGTGTCTGGGAATTGTGTCTGGGAATCACCGGGAATTTCCTGGGGGATGGGGAACGTCCAGGTGGGAATCAGTGGGAATTGTGTCTGGGAATGCCGGGAATCACTGGGAATGTCTGGGGGGGATGGGGAATGAATGTCCAGGGATCGCTGGGAAAGCACCGGAGTCATGGGGAACATCCAGGTGGGAATGGGGCGGGAATTCTGTCTGGGAATCGTGGCTGGGAATTGTGGCCGGGAATTGTGGCCAGGAATAGCTGGGGATCACTGGGAATGTCTGGGGGGGGATGGGGAATGAATAGCCAGGGATCACCGGGAATGCACCGGGGTCATGGAGAACATCCAGGTGGGAATGGGGCGGGAATCTCACCGGGAATTGTGTCCGGGAATAGCCAGGAATTACCAAGAATGTCCTGGGGGATAGGGAATGTCCAGGTGGGAATCACTGGGAATCACCGGGAATGTCCAGGGGGATGGGGAAGGAATAGCCAGGTGGGGATCACCGGGAATTGCCGGGAATCACCGGGAATGTCCAGGGATCAGCGGGAATGCACCGGAGTCATGGGCAACATCCAGGTGGGAATGGGGCGGGAATCGCACCGGGAATTGTGTCCGGGAATCACCGGGAACATCCGGGGGGGATGGGGAACGTCCAGGTGGGAATCAGCGGGAATTGTGTCTGGGAATCAGCGGGAATGTTCGGGAGGATGGGGGGATGGGGAATGAAAAGCTGGGAATCAGCGGGAATGCACCGGAGTCATGGGGAACATCCAGGTGGGAATGGGGCGGGAATCGCATCCAGGAATTGTGTCCGGGAATCACCGGGAATTTCCTGGGGGATGGGGAATGTCCAGGTGGGAATCAGCGGGAATTGTGTCTGGGAATTGTGTCTGGGAATCACCGGGAATTTCCTGGGGGATGGGGAACGTCCAGGTGGGAATCAGCGGGAATTGTGTCCGGGAATTGTGTCTGGGAATCACCGGGAATTTCCTGGGGGATGGGGAATGAATAGCCAGGACTCCCCGGACTCACAGAATTACGGAATCCTGGAATTCCTTGGGATGGGATCCACGGATTCCCAACCCCATCCCATTCCCAGCCCCATTCCCACCCTGCTCCAGCTTTTCCTTGGACAACCCCAAGAATTCCCCGGGAATTCCAACCCAGCCAGGAATTCCCACCAACTCTCCCACACCCGGAATCCATCCCGTCCTTCCCCATCCCTTTTTCCTTTCACCCTTCTTTTCCCCCCACCCCGGGGAGGGATGAAATTCCGAAATTCCCAAATTCCCGGTTTTTTTTTTCCCCGTCGGAATTCCCGGCAGGTGGTGGAGGAGACGCAGCAGATCCTGAAGGAATTCGGGTTCCGCTTCGTCCGGCGCGGCGCCGTCTACGTCAAGGGCAAAGGGGAGCTCCTCACCTTCTTCCTGAAGGGCCGGGAAAAACCGGGATCCGTGCCCCTCCCCCACCAGGTGCTGGAGAATTCCTGAGGAATCCTCGGGAATCCCCGCCGGGACGAGGATCCCCCGCGGCCCCTGGGGAAGGGGGATTGTCCCCGGGGTTTTCTGGGAATTCCGGGAGACGCGAGCTCAGGGATGGTGGGGAGGGATGGGAGCGAGGCGGCGGGGGGAGGGAAAAGCGGGAATTGCCGGGAGCCGCCCCCCCCCCCCCCCCGGAGTGTTTTGTGTTCCGGATCCATAAATTCTGTCGGAGAAGACGTGGATTGGTGTTTGTGACCCCGCGGGAAGCGGGAATAGGGATCGGGGGCGGGAATCGGGGATCGGGGATCGGGAATTGGGGATTGGGATCAGGGATCGGGATCGGGAATCGGGGGCGGGAATTGGGATCAGGAATCAGGGGCGGGAATTGGGATCGGGGATCAGAGATTGGGAATTGGGATCAGGAATCGGGGGCGGGATTTGGGATCAGGAATCGGGATCAGGAATCGGGATCAGGAATCAGGGGCGGGAATCGGAATCGGGAATCGGGATCAGGAATCGGGAATTGAGAATCGGGGCGGGAATCAGGGGCGGGAATTGGGATCGGGAATCGGGATCAGGAATTGGGATCAGGAATCAGGGGCGGGAATTGGGATCAGGGATCGGAGATCGGGAATTGGGATCAGGAATCAGGGGCGGGAATCGGGATCAGGATCAGGAATGGGGATTGGGAATCGGGGGTGGGAATCAGGATCAGGGATCAGGATCAGGAATCTGAATCAGGAATTGGGTGCTGGAATTGGGATCAGGAATCGGGAATCAGGGGCTGGAATCAGGAATCAGGATCAGGGATCAGGATCAGGATCAGGAATCGGGAATAGGGGGTGGGAATCGGGAATCGGGATCAGGGATCAGGATCAGGAATCAGGATCGGGGATCAGGATCAGGAATCAGGGGTGGGAATTTTCGATCAAGAATCGGGAATCGGGGGTGGGATTGGGATTGGGAATTGGGGTCAGGGTTGGGATCAGGATTGGGAATTGGGGGCGGGATTGGGAATCTGGATCGGGGATTGAGATCAGGAATTGGGATCGGGAATCAGGGATCGGGGGCAGGAATCGGGATCGGGGATCAGGATCAGGAATCGGGATCAGGAATTGGGATCGGGATCAGAAATCGGGGGCAGGAATTGGAATCAGGAATCGGGAATCAGGAATAAGGATCAGGAATTGGGGGTGGGAATCGGGATCAGGAATCAGGAATCGGGGGCGGGAATTGGGAATCGGGATCAGGGATCAGGATCAGGAATTGGGATCAGGAATCAGGGGAGGGAATTGGGATCGGGAATCGGAGGCGGGATTGGGAATCGGGATTGGGAATTGGGGGCAGGATTGGGATCGGGGATCGGGGTCAGGGATCGGGAATCGGGGGCGGGGATTGGGAATGGGGTTCGGGATTAGGGGTCGGTTTTGGGATTGGGATCGGGAACAGGATTGGGATTGGGCTCAGGATTGGGGTCAATATCAGGATCTGGATCAGGATCGGGATTGGGCTCAGGATCAGAGATCCGGATCGGAGATCTGGATCAGGATTGGATTCAGGATCGGGATCGGGATTGGGGTTGAGATGGGGTCAGGATTGGGGTTGGGATGGGGAATTGGGGGTGGGATCGGGAATTGGGCAGGATTGGGGTTGGGATCAGGGTTGGGATTGGGAATTGGGATTGGGATTGGGGTCGGGATCAGGGACAGGACTGGGAATTGGGATGGGGTTTGCAGTTGGGGTTGGGATCAAGATTGGGATTGGAATTGGGAATCAGGATCAGGAATTGGTATTGGGGTTGGGATCGGGATTGGGGTCAGGATTGGGGTCAGGGTCAGGATCGGGGTCAGGATTGGGAATTGGGATCAGGATTGGGATCAGGATCAAGATCGAGCTTGGGATCGAGTCAGGATCGGGATTCGGATTGGAGTCGGAATTGGGATCAAGGCCAGGATCAGGATTGGGATCAGAGATCAGGATCAGGATTGGGGTCAGGATTAGGATCAGAGATCAGAATTGGGATTGGGATCAGGATCAGGATTGGGATTGAGATCAGCGTTAGGATTGGGATCAGGGATCAGGGATCGGGATCGGGGTCGGGATCGGGGTCGGGATTCAGATCAGGAATGGGACTGGGATCGCTGCTGGGATTGGGGTCAGGATCAGAGATGGGGATCAGGATCGGGATTGGGGTCAGGATCAGGATCAGGATCGGGATCGGGGTCAGGATCAGGATCAGAGATCAGGATCAGGATCAGAGATCCGGATTGGGATTGAGATCAGGATTGGGATCGGGGTCGGGAATGGGATCGGGAATGGGATCGGGATTGAGAACGGGATCTGGATTGGGACTGGGATCGGATCGGGATTGGGGTCAATATCGGGATCAGAGATCAGGATAGGGATTGCAATCAGGATTGGAGATCTGGATCAGGATTGGGGTCAGGATCAGGATCGGAATTGGGATTGGGATCAGGATCAGGATTGGGGTCGGGATCAGGATCAGGATTGGGATCAGGATCGGGATCAGGATCGGGGTTGGGGTCAGGATTGGGATCATAGATCAGGGTCAGGATTGGGATCAGGATCGGGATCTGGATTGGAAATCTGGATCAGGATCGGGGTCAGGATTGGAAATCTGGATCAGGATTGGGGTCAGGATCGGGATCAGGATCGGGGTTGGGATCGGGATCGGGATCAGGATTGGAAATCTGGATCAGGATTGGGGTCAGGATTGGGATCAGGATCAGAGCTCAGGATCCGGATCCGGATCAGGATCGGGGTCAGGATTGGGGTCGGGATCGGGGTCAGGATTGGGGTTGGGATCGGGATTGGCGTCTCCGGGAACGGTTCCCATGGAATTTGGCGTTCCCGGAGTTGGGCTCGGCTCCACCGGAAGCAGCGGAATTCCGAAGGCTGATCCCCCATTCCCGGATTTTCCCCGGGATAACGGGAGGGGCTCCAGCGCTTTCCCAAGGGGAATTTTGGATTTGGGGGAATCCTGGAATGGCTGGGACGGGAAGGGGGCTGGAATCCCATCCCAACCTTTCCTGGGATGCTCCCAGGGATCCGGGAATTCTCCGGGAATTCCTTCCCAAAATTCCTCCCCTTTTTCCCCCCAGGGAATTCCCTCCATTCCCAGCCTGGGATTGGATCCAGCCCCATCCCAAGGGAAGGAATTTTGGGAATTCCCTGGGAATTGGGGACTCCGGGAAGGGTCTCCCTATCCCAGAATTCCATAAAAATCCCTCGGGATGGATCCGGAGCCTCCTGGATCCCGGAATCCCGGAATTCCTCGGGATGGGATCCACGGATTCCCAATCCCATCCCATTCCCAGCCCGATCCCGGGATGCTCCGGCTTTTCCTTGGACGCTCCCAGGGATTCTCCGGGAATTCCTTCCCAAAATCCCGCCCCAATTCCCGCCTTTTCCCATGGGAATTCCATTCCCAGTTCCTCCCCAGAATTCCCAACCTGGGAATTCCCTCATCCCCAAACTCCCCCCGCCCATTCCCAACCTTCGGATCCATCCCCAATTCCCGAATTCTTTTTTCCCCCCCCCCCCCCGTTTCCTCCGAACTCTCTTCATCCGGAATTTTCTTTTTATTTCCTTCGGGAATTTTTTATTCCATCCCTCCTTTCCAGCATTTCACAGGAATTCCCAAGAATTCCCACCCGGGGATGAGGGGGGGATCCATCCATCCCGGAATTCCCAACCCGGAATCCCGGGATTTCCTCCTTTATTCCGAAGGACGAAGCGCGCTAAGGGGACGCTACGGGGTGGGGGGGAGGGGCGGGATTTTCCCGCCTTTTTTTTTTTTTTTCCCGCCTTTTTTTTTCCCGCTTTTTTTTCCCGCTTTTTTTTTTTTTTTTTTTTTTTTTTTTTTTTTTTTTTCTTCCCGCTTTTTACTTCCCGTTTTTTTCCCCCCCAGGGGTTTTCCGGGATTTTCCCTCCCTCACTGCCCATCCTTGGAAAAGCTTTTCCCGATGGCGTTCTTGAAGAGCGTCACCAGCGGCCTCCGCATCCGCTCCGAGCTCATGAATCCCCCGTAACGCTTTTCCTTCCGGGAATCCCAGGGGAATTCCCAACCTCCTTCCTCCCCCTCTTCCCCTTCACCCCACGGCTCTTCCCGCCGGAATTCCGGCTGGGAATTCTCCTCCCACTCCTCCTGGGCTCCGTTGGGGTAGACCTTGACCGGCCTCCTCTTGCGCCCCACGGGTTTTCCCCATCGGAAGTGCTCCATGGAATACGAGCGCTTCCCGTCTCTTCCCGCCTCTTCCCAGATCCGGGAAAGAGCTGGGGTTCCGGGCGGGAATTCCCGTTTCCGGGCGCCGGGATCGCTGCTGTTCCTGCGGCCGAAGCGGTTCCATCGGAAGTGGCTCATCACGTAGCCGCGGGCTCCCACCGCCGGCAGCGGCTGCCGCTCCCCGTTCCCGGGGAAAACCGGCGATTCCCAGGAGAGCCGGGAGCCGCAGGAGCCCGGGCAGGCCTGCAGGGAGACGGCGGAATTCCCATCGGAGCGGGAATTCCGGGGAATTACCAAATATCCCGGTGGTTTTTTGGTTTTTTTGGGTTTTTTTGGTTTTTTTTTAATGGGAATTTCCCAATCCCTCCCCCCGTTCCCGAAAGATTCCCATCGGGAATTCCCAAATCCCAGAATTCCCGTTCCCGGTTTGATCCCAAGGAATTCCCAGATCCCGTTCCATCCCAGAATTCCCGTTCCCAACCTGATCCCCAGGAATTCCCAGATCCCACCATTTTTTAAATAGGAATCTCCCTGTTCCTCCCCCCGTTCCCCAATGATTCCCAGTGGGAATTCCCAAATCCCGGAATTCCCGTTCCTCTCGTGATTCCCAGGAATTCCCCAATCCCGTTCCATCCCGGAATTCCCGTTCCTCGCGTAATTCCCAGGAATTCCCAAATCCCAGCATTTTTTAATGGGAATTTCCTAACCCTCCCCGTGTTCCCGAACGATTCCCATCAGGAATCCCATCCGGGAATTCCCATTCCATGCGTAATTCCAGAGAATTCCCCAATCCCAGCATTTTTTAATGGGAATCTCCCAATTCCTCCCCCCATTCCCGAACAATTCCCAGTGGGAATTCCCAAATCCCAAAATTCCCATTCCTCTTGTGATTCCCAGGAATTCCCAGATCCCGTTCCATCCCAGAATTCCCGTTCCCCTCTTGATTCCCAGGAATTCCCAGATCCCAGCATTTTTTAATGGGAATTTCCTAACCCTCCCCGTGTTCCCAAACGATTCCCAGTGGGAATTCCCAAATCCCAGAATTCCCATTCCTCTCTTGATTCCCAGGAATTCCCAGATCCCAGCATTTTTTAAATGGGAATTTCCCAACCCTCCCCCCGTTCCTGAATTATTCCCACCGGGAATTCCATCCCGGAATTCCCATTCCTCACGTGATCCCAAGGAATTCCCAAATTTTGGGAATTCCCAAATGCCGTTCCATCCCGGAATTCCCATTCCTCTCGTGATTCCCAGGAATTCCCAAATTTCCCAGCATTTTTTTAATGGGAATTTCCCAACCCTCCCCGTGTTCCCGAACGATTCCCATCGGGAATCCCATCCCAGAATTCCCATTCCATGCGTAATTCCAGAGAATTCCCCAATCCCAGCATTTTTTAATGGGAATCTCCCAATTCCTCCCCCCATTCCCGAACGATTTCCAGTGGGAATTCCCAAATCCCGGAATTCCCATTCCCCTCTTGATTCCAAGGAATTCCCAGATCCCGCCATTTTTTTAATGGGAATTTCCCAACCCTCCCCCCCGTTCCCCAATGATTCCCACCGGGAATTCCCAAATCCCAGAATTCCCGTTCCCGGTTTGATTCCCAGGAATTCCCAGATCCCACCATTTTTTTAATGGGAATTTCCCAATTCCTCCCCCCCGTTCCCCAATGATTCCCACAGGGAATTCCCAAATCCCGGAATTCCCATTCCTCTCATAATTCCAGAGAATTCCTTCAAATCTGGGAATTCCCAAATCTGGGAATTCCCGTTCCTCTTGTGATCCCAAGGAATTCCCAGATCCCGTTCCATCCCGGAATTCCCGTTCCTCGCATAATTCCCAGGAATTCCCAGATCCCGCCATTTTTTAATGGGAATTTCCCAACCCTCCCCCTGTTCCCAAATGATTCCCAGTGGGAATTCCCAAATCCCAGAATTCCCGTTCCTCTCGTGATCCCAAGGAATTCCCAAATCCCGTTCCATCCCGGAATTCCCGTTCCTCGCATAATTCCCAGGAATTCCCCAATCCCAGCATTTTTTAATGGGAATTTCCCAATCCCTCCCCTCATTCCCAAACGATTCCCACTGGGAATTCCCAAATACCAGAATTCCCGTTCCTCTCGTAATTCCAGAGAATTCCTTCAAATCTGGGAATTCCCAAATCTGGGAATTCCCATTCCACGCACGATCCCAGAGAATTCCCAAACCCCGTTCCATCCCGGAATTCCCGTTCCTCTTGGGATTCCTGGGAATTCCCAGATCCCAGCATTTTTAACGGGAATTTCCCAATCCCTCCCCTCGTTCCCAAATGGTTCCCACCAGGAATTCCATCCCGGAATTCCCGTTCCCCTCGTGATTCCCAGGAATTCCCAGATCCCGTTCCATCCCGGAATTCCCCTTCCCGGCTTGATTCCCAGGAATTCCCAAATCTGGGAATTCCCAGATCCCGTTCCACCCCAGAATTCCCAGAATTCCCAACCTGATCCCCAGGAATTCCCAGATCCCGCCTTTTTTTAAATGGGAATTTCCCAATCCCTCCCCCCATTCCCAAGCGATTCCCACCGGGAATTCTGGGATGGAACCGGATTTGGGAATTCCCAGATTTGGGATTTTTTTGGGGGGGGAATATTTAGGATTTTTTGGGATTTGATCCTAAAAAAATCTGAAAGATTCCCCCCCAAAAAAAATCATCTCTGGGTAAATTCCCATTCCCAAATCCCTCCATTTTTTTGGGAATTTTTTTGGAATGATTTCCATTTTTAGGGAATTTTGGGGAATGATTTCCATTTTTTAGGGAATTTTTGGGAATTATTTCCATTTTTTAGGGAATTTTGGGAATTATTTCCATTTTTTAGGGAATTTTTTGGGAATCATTTCCATTTTTAGGGAATTTTTGGGAATTATTTCTATTTTTTGGGGAATTTTTGGGAATTCTTTCCATTTTTTTGGGAATTATTTCCATTTTTTAGGGAGTTTTTGGGAATTATTTCCATTTTTGGGGGAATTTTTTGGGAATTATTTCCATTTTTTTGGGAATTATTTCCATTTTTGGGGAATTTTTGGGAATTATTTCCATTTTTTGGGTAATTTTTGGAAATTATTTCCATTTTTTAGGGAATTTTTTAGGAATTATTTCCATTTTTTAGAGAATTTTTGGGAATTATTTCCAATTTTTTGGGAATTATTTCCATTTTTTGGGGAATTATTTCCATTTTTTAGGGATTTTTTGTGAATCATTTCCATTTTTTGGGAATTTTTGGTAATTATTTCTATTTTTTAGGGAATTTTGGGAATCATTTCCATTTTTGGGGAATTTTGGGGAATTATTTCCATTTTTGGGTAATTTTTTTGGGGATTATTTCCATTTTTTAGGGAATTTTTGGGAATTATTTCCATTTTTTTGGTAATTATTTCCATTTTTTAGGGAATTTTTGGGAATTATTTCCATTTTTTTGGGAATTATTTCCATTTTTGGGGGAATTTTGGGAATTATTTCCATTTTTTAGGGAATTTTTTGGGAATAATTTCCATTTTTGGGGAATTTTGGGGAATTATTTCCATTTTTTTGGGAATTTTTGGGAACTATTTCCATTTTTTTGGGGAATTTTTGGGAATTATTTCCATCTTTCAGGGAATTTTTTAGGAATTATTTCCATTTCGGGGGAATTTTTGGGAATGATTTCCATTTTTTTAGGAATTATTTTCATTTTTGGGGAAATTTTGGGAATCATTTCCATTTTGGGGGGAATTTGGGAAATTATTTCCATTTTTGGGGGAATTTTTGGGAGTTATTTCCATTTTTTTGGGAATCATTTCCATTTTTTAGGGAATTTTTGGGAATTATTTCTATTTTTTAGGGAATTTTGGGAATCATTTCCATTTTTTTTGGAATGATTTCCATTTTTAGGGAATTTTGGGGAATTATTTCCATTTTTTGGGTAATTTTGGGAATCATTTCCATTTTTGGGGGAATTTTGGGGAATGCTTTCCATTTTTTAGGGAATTTTTGGGAGTGATTTCCATTTTATGGGGAATTTTTGGGAATTATTTCCATTTTTTAGGTAATTTTTGGGAATGATTTCCATTTTTTTAGGAATTATTTCCATTTTTGGGGAAATTTTGGGAATTATTTCCATTTTTGGGGGAATTTTTGGGAATTATTTCCATTTTTTGGGGGAATTTTTGGGAATTATTTCCATTTTTTAGGGAATTTTTAGGATTTAATTCCATTTTTTAGGGAATATTTGGGAATCATTTCCATTTTGGGGGGAATTTTTAGGAATTATTTCCATTTTGTAGGGAATTTTTAGGAATTATTTCCATTTTTTTTTGAATGATTTCCATTTTTAGGGAATTTTGGGAATTATTTCCATTTTTTAGGGAATTTTTGGGAATAATTTCCATTTTTTAGGGAATTTTTGGGAATCATTTCCATTTTTTATTAATGATTTCCATTTTTAGGGAATTTTGGGAATTATTTCCATTTTTTAGGGAATTTTTGGGAATTATTTCCATTTTTTGGGAATTATTTCCATTTTTTAGGGAATTTTTGGGAATCATTTCCATTTTTTTGGGAATTATTTCCATTTTTGGGGAAATTTTGGGAATTATTTCCATTTTTTAGGGAATTTTTTGGATTTAATTCCATTTTTTAGGGAATATTTGGGAATCATTTCCATTTTGGGGGGAATTTTTAGGAATTATTTCCATTTTTTAGGGAATTTTTAGGAATTATTTCCATTTTTTTTGAATGATTTCCATTTTTAGGGAATTTTGGGAATTATTTCTATTTTTTAGGGAATTTTTGGGAATTATTTCCATTTTTTGGGTAATTTTTGGGAATTATTTCCATTTTTGGGGAATTTTTGGGAATTATTTCCATTTTTGGGGGAATTTTTAGGATTTAATTCCATTTTTTAGGGAATTTTTGGGAATAATTTCCATTTTTTTGGGAATTATTTCCATTTTTTGGGGAATTTTTTGGGAATTATTTCCATTTTTTAGGGAATTTTTGGGAATTATTTCCATTTTTTGGGGAATTATTTCCATTTTTTGGGGAATTATTTCCATTTTTTTGGGAATTATTTCCATTTTTGGGGATTTTTTGGGAATTATTTCCATTTTTGGGGGAATTTTTGGGAATTATTTCCATTTTTTAGGGAATTTTTGGAATTATTTCAATTTTTTGAGGAATTTTGGGGAATTATTTCCATTTTTTTGGGAATTATTTCCATTTTTTAGGGAATTATTTCCATTTTGTAGGGAATTTTGGGAATGATTTCCATTTTTAGGGTAATTTTTGGAATTATTTCCATTTTTTCGGGAATTTTTAGGATTTAATTATTTAATTCAATTTTTTGGGGAATTTTTGGGAATTATTTCCATTTTTTAGGGAATTTTGGGAATAATTTCCATTTTTTTTGTAATTAATTCCATTTTTTAGGGAATTTTTGGGAATTATTTCCATTTTTTAGGGAATTTTTGGGAATTATTTCCATTTTTTCGGGAATTTTTTGGATTTAATTCCATTTTTTGGGTAATTTTTGGGAATCATTTCCATTTTTTAGGGAATTTTGGGAATTATTTCCATTTTTTAGGGAATTTTTGGGAATGATTTCCATTTTTTTAGGAGTTATTTCCATTTTTGGGGAAATTTTGGGAATCATTTGCATTTTGGGGGGAATTTTTGGGAATTATTTCCATTTTTTGGGGAATTTTTAGGATTTAATTCCATTTTTGGGGGAATTTTTTTGGAATTATTTCCATTTTTTAGGGAATTTTTGGGAATCATTTCCATTTTTTGGGAATTTTTGGGAATCATTTCCATTTTTTTGGGAATTATTTCCATTTTTGGGGAATTATTTCCATTTTTGGGGGAATTTTTAGGATTTAATTCCATTTTTTAGGGAATTTTTGGGAATCATTTCCATTTTTAGGGAATTTTTGGGAATTATTTCCATTTTTTTTGGAATTATTTCCATTTTGTAGGAAATTTTGGGAATGATTTCCATTTTTAGGGTAATTTTTGGAATTATTTCCATTTTTTCGGGAATTTTTAGGATTTAATTATTTAATTCAATTTTTTGGGGAATTTTTTGGAATTATTTCCATTTTTTGGGGAATTTTTAGCATTTAATTCCATTTTTGGGGGAATTTTTTTGGAATGATTTCCATTTTTTAGGGAATTTTTGGGAATCATTTCCATTTTTTTGGGAATTATTTCCATTTTTGGGGAAATTTTGGGAATTATTTCCATTTTTTAGGGAATTTTTTGGATTTAATTCCATTTTTTAGGGAATTTTTAGGATTTAATTCCATTTTTTAGGGAATATTTGGGAATCATTTCCATTTTGGGGGGAATTTTTAGGAATTATTTCCATTTTTTTTTGAATGATTTCCATTTTTAGGGAATTTTGGGAATTATTTCTATTTTTTAGGGAATTTTTGGGAATTATTTCCATTTTTTGGGTAATTTTTGGGAATTATTTCCATTTTTGGGGAATTTTTGGGAATTATTTCCATTTTTGGGGGAATTTTTAGGATTTAATTCCATTTTTTAGGGAATTTTTGGGAATAATTTCCATTTTTTTGGGAATTATTTCCATTTTTTGGGGAATTTTTTGGGAATTATTTCCATTTTTTAGGGAATTTTTGGGAATTGTTTCCATTTTTTAGGTAATTTTTGGAATAATTTCCATTTTTTTTGGGAATCATTTCCATTTTTTGGGGAATTTTTCGGGTTTAATTCCATTTTTTGGGTAATTTTTTGGAATCTTCCATTTTTTCGGGAATTTTTAGGATTAAATTCCATTTTTTAGGGAATTTTTGGGAATTATTTCCATTTTTTAGGGAATTTTGGGAATCATTTCCATTTTTTTTTAATTATTTCCATTTTTTGGGGAATTTTTAGGATTAAATTCCATTTTCCGGGAATTTTTGGGAATCATTTCCATTTTTTCGGGAATTTTTCGGATTTAATTCCATTTTTTCGGGTGGGGAATTTGATCCCGTATTTCTCCCATCCCCAATTCCCGAGGATTTTACCGGAATTCCGGCCTCTCCTCCTGGATCCCGACACTCCGGGTTCTCCGGGCACGGATCCCAGGCTCCCGCGGAATTCCAGAGGATCAGGACCAGCGCCACCGGAACCATTCCCGACCCCATCCCGGCCCGGAAAAACGGGAATCAGCTGCCGGAAAAATCCCCAAAAAAAATCCCCGCTGAGAAATTCCCGGGAATTCCTCATTTTTCCCCCTGCCTCAGTTTCCCCGTGCCTCAGTTTCCCTCTGGATAAATCCCTCCTCCCCTTTTCCGGTATCTGGGATCGATTTCCGTGGGAAAATCCCATTTTTTTCCCCAAATCTGGGAATGTTCTGGAAGGAATTTTTCCTCCCTTTCTTATCCCCGTGCCTCAGTTTCCCTCTGGAAAAATCCCTCCTCCCGTTTTCTGGGATCTGGGATCGATTTCCCATAATTCCCCCCAAAAAAATCCCGGTTTTCCGCAGGGAAACTGAGGCACGGATTTTCCCAAATCTGGGAATGTTCTGGAAGGAATTTCTCCCCTTTTTTTTCCCCCCGTGCCTCAGTTTCCCTCTGGAAAAATCCCCTCCTCCCTTTTTCCGGGATCTGGGATCGATTTCCCACAATTCCGGGTAAAATTCCCGGTTTTCCGCAGGGAAACTGAGGCACGGATTTTCCCAGATCTGGGAATGTTCTGGAAGGAATTTCCCCCCTTTTTTTTCCCCCCCGTGCCTCAGTTTCCCTCTGGAAAAATCCCTCCTCCCGTTTTCCGGGATCTGGGATCGATTTCCCACAATTCCCTGTAAAATTCCCGGTTTTCCGCAGGGAAACTGAGGCACGGATTTTCCCAGATCTGGGAATGCAGGGGAGGGAATTTCCCCCTTTTTTTTTAACCCGTGCCTCAGTTTCCCTCTGGAAAAATCCCTCCTCCCGTTTTCCGGGATTTGGGATCGATTTCCCATAATTCCCCAAAAATTCACGATTTTCCAGAGGGAAACTGAGGCACGGATTTTCCCAGATCTGGGAATGTTCTGGAAGGAATTTTCCCCCTTTTTTTCTTTTTTTTGTGCCTCAGTTTCCCTCTGGAAAAATCCCTCCTCCCGTTTTCCGGGATCTGGGATCGATTTCCCATAATTCCCCCCCAAAAATCCCGGTTTTCCAGAGGGAAACCGAGGCACGGATTTTCCCAAATCTGGGAATGTTCTGGAAGGAATTTTCCCCCTTGTTTTTTCCCCCCGTGCCTCAGTTTCCCTCTGGAAAAATCCCTCCTCCCGTTTTCCGGGATCTGGGATCGATTTCCGTGGGAAAATCCCATTTTTTTTCCCAAATCTGGGAATGTTCTGGAAGGAATTTTTCCTCCCTTTCTTATCCCCGTGCCTCAGTTTCCCTCTGGAAAAAAATCCCTCCTCCCGTTTTCCGGGATCTGGGATCGATTTCCCACAATTCCCTGTTAAAATTCCCGGGTTTCCGCAGGGAAACTGAGGCACGGATTTTCCAACATCTGGGAATGCTGGGAAGGGAATTTCCCCCTTTTTTTTTTATTTTTGTGCCTCAGTTTCCCTCTGGAAAAATCCCCTCCTCCCGTTTTCTGGGATCTGGGATCGATTTCCCATAATTCCCCCCAAAAAATCCCGGTGTTCGCAGGGAAACCGAGGCACGGATTTTCCCAGATCTGGGAATGTTCTGGAAGGAATTTTCCCCCATTTTTTTTTTCCCCCGTGCCTCAGTTTCCCTCTGGAAAAATCCTCTCCTCCCGTTTTCCGGGATTTGGGATCGATTTCCATGGGAAAATCCCATTTTTTTCCCGGATTTGGGAATGTTCTGGAAGGAATTTTTCCCATTTTTTTGGGGTCTTTTTTTATGGATCCCTTTCGTTTTCCCCCGTGCCTCAGTTTCCCTCCGGAAAACCGGGAATTTTGGGATGGATTTCCCATTAAAATCCCGATTTGGGAAAATTCCCTCCCCAGCATTCCCGGATTTGGGAAAAATCGGGATTTTCCCCACGGAAATCGATCCCAGATCCCGGAAAACGGGAGGAGGGGATTTTTCCAGAGGGAAACTGAGGCACAAAAAAAAAAAAGGGGGGGGAAAATTCCTTCCAGAACATTCCCAGATCTAGGAAAACCCGTGCCTCAGTTTCCCTGCGGAAAACCGGGAATTTTACCAGGGCATTGTGGGAAATCGATCCCAAATCCCGGAAAAGGGGAGGAGGGATTTTTCCAGAGGGAAACTGAGGCACAAAAAAAAAAGGGGGGGAAAATTCCTTCCAGAACATTCCCAGATCTAGGAAAACCCGTGCCTCAGTTTCCCTCTGGGAAAACTGGGAATTTTAACAGGGAATTGTGGGAAATCGATCCCAAATCCCGGAAAACCGGAGGGATTTTTCCCAGAGGGAAACTGAGGCACGGGAATGTTCTGGAAGGAATTTTCCACTTTTTTTTTTTTTTTTTTTTTTTTTTTTCTTATTTGAGGAATCCCTTTCCCGTGCCTCAGTTTCCCTCTGGAAAAATCCCCCCTCCGGTTTTCCGGGATTTGGGATCGATTTCCCATGGAAAAAAAAAAAAAAATCCGGGAAAAAGAGCAGGAAAAAAATTCGGGATTTAAAGGGGGAAAAAAACCGGGAATGGTTTAAAATTTTGGGATAAAAAATCGGGAAAAATTTGGAATTTCCAGAGGGGAAAAACCTGGAAAAATCTGCTGGGATTCCCGGATTTTTTCGGGAAAAATTTGGGATTCCCAGAATTTTTTTAGGGAAAAATTCGGGATTTTTTAGGGAAAATTCTGAGGATTCCCAGGAATTTTTTTAGGGAAAAATTTGGAATTTCCAGAGGGGAAAAACCTGGAAAAATCTGCTGGCATTCCCGGATTTTTTTCGGGAAAAATCCGAAGATTCCCGGATTTTTTTAGGGAAAAATTTGGGATTTGAAGAGGGAAAAACCTGGAAAAAATTTTGGGATTCCCGGATTTTTTAAGGGAAAAGTCCGAGGATTCCCAGAATTCTTTTTAGGGAAAAATTCGGGATTTTTTAGGGAAAATTCTGAGGATTCCCAGGAATTTTTTAGGGAAAAATTTGGAATTTCCAGAGGGGAAAAACCTGGAAAAATCTGCTGGGATTCCCGGATTTTTTTAGGGAAAAGTCTGAAAGATTCCCGGATTTTTTTAGGGAAAAATTTGGGATTTGAAGAGGGAAAAACCTGGAAAAAAATTTGGGGATTCCCGGATTTTTTAGGGAAAAATTTGGGATTTTCAATGGGCAAAACCTGCCAGAATTCCCAGGTTTTTTTTAAGGAAAAATCCGGGATTTGCAGAGGGGAAAACCCTTTGGAATATTTATATTTATATTTATATTTATATTTATATTTATATTTATATTTATATTTATATTTATATTTATATTTATATTTATATTTATATTTATATTTATGTATATTTATGTATATTTATATATATTTATTTTTATTTTTATTTTTATTTTCATTTTTATTTTTTATTTATTTTTTATTTTTATCTTTATTTTTTATAGTTTTTTATTTATTTTTATACTTGTATTTTTATTTATATTTTAGTATTTATATATTTTTTTATACTTATATTTACATTTATATTTATTTTATTTTACTTTATGCTTTATTTCATTTTATATTTTATTTCATTTCGTTTTATATTTTATTTTATTTATATTTTATTTAATTTTATACTTTATTTTATATTTTATTTCGTTTCGTTTCATTTCATTTCATACTTTATTTTATTTTATCTCATTTTATATTTTATTTATATTTTATTTCATTTTATCTCATTTTATTTTACATTTTATTTTCTTTTATATTTTCTTTTATATTTTATATTTTCTTTTATATTTTTTTATTTTTTATTTTATCTTATTTCATTTCATTTCATTTCATTTCATTTTATAATTCATCTAATTTCATTTCATTTTATCTCATTTTATATTTAATTGAATTTCATTTCATTTCATTTCATATTTTATTTCATTTCATTTCTATTTTATTTCTATTTTATTTCTATTTTATCTCTATTTTATTTCTATTTCATTTCTAGTTTATTTCTATTATATCTCCTTTTATTTTATTTCATATTTTATTTTATTTTACATTTTATTTTACATTTTATTTTATATTTCATTTTATTTTATATTTTATTTTACATTTTATTTTATATTTTATTTTACATTTTATTTTATATTTTATTTTACATTTTATTTTATATTTCATTTTATTTTATATTTTATTTTACATTTTATTTTATATTTTATTTTACATTTTATTTTGCATTTCATTTTATATTTTATTTTACATTTTATTATATATTTCATTTTATTTTATATTTTATTTTACATTTTATTTTATATTTCATTTTATTTTACATTTTATTTTACATTTTATTTTATATTTTATTTTACATTTTATTATATATTTCATTTTATTTTATATTTAATTTTCCCTCCCATTCCCTTTCCCGTGGATTTACCTGGGGACGGGATCCCGGCCGCTCCTTTCCCGCTTTTTTTTGGGGATGCGGAGCCTCCCCAGCGCTCCCGCGGCTCCTCCGACCCCGAGAGGATTTATTTCGTTTATTTATCCCGATCCCGAGAGGATTTATTTCATTTATTTATCCCGACCCCGAGAGGATTTATTTCATTTATTTGTCCCGATCCCGCTTTTATTCATCCCCAGGGAGGGAGGGGCCCCGGGGGGCGGGAAAACCGGGATGGGAAAAGCCGGGAATGAAGGGGAGGGGTGGGGGGGGATTGTGGAAAATCCTGGGTGGATCCGGGATTTATCCCCAGTCCCGAATCCATCCCAATCCCAAATCCCAAATGTCCCCCAAATCCATCCCAAATTTATCCCAAATCCATCCCAAACCCAAATCCCCAATCCCGAATCCATCCCAAATCCCAAATCCTGAATCCTGAATCCATCCCAAACCCAAATCCCGAATCCCGAATCCATCCCAATCCCAAATCCCCAATCCCGAATCCATCCCAAATCCCAAATCCTGAATCCTGAATCCATCCCAAACCCAAATCCCGAATCCCGAATCCATCCCAATCCCAATCCCAAATCCTGAATCCTGAATCCATCCCAATCCCAAATCCCCAATCCCGAATCCATCCCAATCCCAAATCCCAAATCCTGAATCCCAATCCCAAATCCCCAATCCCGAATCCATCCCAATCCCAAATCCCAAATGTCCCCCAAACCCATCCCAAATTTATCCCAAATCCTGAATCCTGAATTTATCCCAAATCCCAAATCCTGATCCCAAATCCCAAATCCAAACCCCATTCTGAATCCATCCCAAATCCCAAATCCATCCCAAATCCTGCATCCTGATTTTATCCTGAACCCATCCCAAATCTCAAATCCCGAATCCCGAATTCCAAATCCCATCCCCAAATCCCGAATCCATCCCAGGTTTATCCCAAACCCATCACAAATCCCAAATCCAAACCTCACTCTGAATCCATCCCAAACCCCAAACCCCAAATCCCAAATCCTGAATCCTGAATTTATCCCGAATCCCAAATTCCAAATCCCATCCTCAGATCCCAAATCCATCCCAGGTTTATCCCAAATCCATCCCAAACCCATCCCAAATTTATCCCAAATCCTGAATCCTGAATTTATCCTGAACCCATCCCAAATCCCAAATCCCAAATCCCAAATCCCACCCCCAGATCCCAAATCCATCCCAGGTTTAACCAAAACCCGCTCTGAATCCATCCCAAATCCCAAATCCCAAATCCCGAATCCATCCCAATCCCAAATCCCAAATGTCCCCCAAATCCATCCCAAATTTATCCCAAATCCTGAATCCTGAATTTATCCCAAATCCTGAATCCATCCCAAATCCCAAATCCTGATCCCAAATCCCAAATCCAAACCCCATTCTGAATCTATCCCAAACCCCAAATTTATCCCAGTTCCTGAATCCTGATTTTATCCTGAACCCATCCCAAATCTCAAATCCCAAATCCTGAATTCCAAATCCCATCCCCAAATCCCAAATCCATCCCAGGTTTATCCCAAACCCATCACAAATCCCAAATCCAAACCTCACTCTGAATCCATCCCAAACCCCAAACCCCAAATCCCAAATCCTGAATCCTGAATTTATCCCGAATCCCAAATTCCAAATCCCATCCCCAGATCCCAAATCCATCCCAGGTTTATCCCAAATCCATCCCAAACCCATCCCAAATTTATCCCAAATCCTGAATCCTGAATTTATCCTGAACCCATCCCAAATCCCAAATCCCAAATTTATCCCAAATCCCAAATCCAAAACCCACTCTGAATCCATCCCAAATCCCAAATCCCAAATCCTGAATCCTGAATCCTGATTTTATCCTGAACCCATCCCAAATCCCAAATCCCAAATCCCAAACCTCAAATCCCAAATCCCGAATCCCAAATCCCAAACCCCAAATCCCAAATCCTGAATCCTGAATCCTGATTTTATCCTGAACCCATCCCAAATCCCATCCCCAGATCCCAAATCCATCCCAGGTTTATCCAAAACCCGCTCTGAATCCATCCCAAATCCCAAATCCCAAATCCCCAATCCTGAATCCATCCCAATCCCAAATCCCGAATCCATCCCAATCCCAAATCCCCAATCCTGAATCCATCCCAATCCCAAATCCCAAATGTCCCCCAAACCCATCCCAAATTTATCCCAAATCCATCCCAAACCCAAATCCCAAATGTCCCCCAAATCCATCCCAAATTTATCCCAAATCCTGAATCCTGATTTTATCTCGAATCCCAAATCCATCCCAGGTTTATCCCAAATTCATCCCAAACCCATCCCAAATCCCAAATGTACCCCAAATCCATCCCAAATTTATCCCAAATACTGAATCCTGAATTTATCCCAAATCCCAAATCCCGATCCCAAATCCCAAATCCTGAATCCGGATTTTGTCCTAAACCCTGAGTGGATCCAGGATTTACCCCAAATCCCCAGGTCTGAAATTCCAACCCCAAATTCACCCCAAATTTATCCCAAATTTATCCCAAATTTATCCCAAATTTATCCCAAATTCACCCCAAATTTATCCCAAATCCCAAATTTCTCCCAAATTTATCCCAAATTTATCCCAAATCCCAAATTTATCTCAATTCCCAAATCCCAAATCCTCAATCCCAAACCCCAAATCCCAAATTTACCCCAAATCCCAAATCCCAAATATATCTCAAATTTATCCCAAATTCCAAATTTATCCCAATTCCCAAATCCCAAATCCTCAATTCCCAAACCCCAAATCCCAAATTCACCCCAAATTCACCCCAAATTCACCCCAAATTTCTCCCAAATTTCTCCCAAATTGATCCCAAATTGATCCCAAATTTCTCCCAATTCCCGTTCCCGGCTCTTTTCCCATTCCCGGATTTATTTTTGGGATCGAAGATTCCCGATTTTTCCCCCTCATCCCGGATTTTTCCGGGATAACGGGAATTCCCGGAGGAGGGATCGGAATTCCCGGAGATTTCCCGGATCCGGAATTCTCCTGGAATATTTTTTTGGGGGGAAAACTTGGAAAATCCTTCGGGATCCCAAAATAAAATAGAATAAAATCAAATGAAATAATAATAAAAAAAAGAAATGAAATGAAATGAAATGAAAATAAAATAAAAAATGAAATAAAATGAAATAAAATGAAATAAAATAGAATAAAATAGAATAGAATAGAATAGAATAGAATAGAATAGAATAAAATAGAATAGAATAAAATGAAATAAAATAAAAAATGAAATGAAATAAAATAAAATAAAATGAAATAAAATAAAATAAAATAGAATAGAATAAAATAAAAAATGAAATGAAATAAAATAAAATAAAATGAAATAAAAGAGAATAAAATAGAATAAAATAGAATAAAATAAAAAATAAAATAATAATAAAAAAAAATAAAATGAAATGAAATGAAAATAAAATAAAAAATGAAATAAAATGAAATAAAATGAAATAAAATGAAATAAAATAGAATAAAATGAAATAAAAGAGAATAAAATAAAATAAAATAGAATAGAATAAAATGAAATAAAATAAAAAATGAAATGAAATAAAATAAAATAAAATGAAATAAAATAGAATAAAATAGAATAAAATAGAATAAAATAAAAAATGAAATGAAATGAAATAAAATAAAATAAAATGAAATAAAAGAGAATAAAATAGAATAAAATAAAAATGAAATGAAATAAAATAAAATGAAATAAAATAGAATAAAATAAAATAAAATAGAATAAAATAAAAAATGAAATGAAATGAAATAAAATAAAATAAAATGAAATAAAAGAGAATAAAATAGAATAAAATAAAAATGAAATGAAATAAAATAAAATGAAATAAAATAGAATAAAATAGAATAAAATAAAAAATGAAATGAAATAAAATAAAATAAAATGAAATAAAATGAAATAAAATAGAATAAAATAGAATAAAATAAAAAATGAAATGAAATAAAATAAAATAAAATATGAAATAAAATAAAATAGAATAAAAAATGAAATAAAAATTGAAATAAAATAAAATAAAAAATGAAATGAAAAAATAATAAATTATATTAAAATAAAATAGAATAAAAATGAAATAAAAAATGAAATAAAAAATTAATAAATTATATTAAAAAAAATTAAAATGGAATAAAATAAAAAATGAAATAAAGTAAAGTAAAATATAAAATAGAATGAAATTTAAAATGAAACAAAATAAAATAAAATATGAAATAAAAAATGAAATGAAATGAAAAATGAAATAAAATAAAATGAAATAAAAAATGAAATAAAATAATATAAAATAAAAAAAATAAAATATAAAATAAAATAAAATATAATAAAAATCGAAATAAAAGGAAATAAAAATCGAAATAAAATAAAATAAAAATAAATAAAAAATGAAATAAAATAAAAATAAAGTTAAAAAATGGGGAAAACCGGAAAAAATGGGGAAAAAACATGAAAAAATGGGAAAAACCAGGAAAAAAATGGGAAAACCTGGGGAAAATGGGGTTAAAAATGGGGGAAAATTGGGAAAAATGGGACAAAAATTCGGGAAAAAATGGGAAAAAAATTCAGGAAAAATGGGAAAAACTGGGGGAAAGCAAGAAAACATGGAAAAAATGGGAAAAAGCCTGAAAAATGGGAAAAAAACAGGAAAAATGGGGAAAAAAACAGGAAATAAAGGGAAAATCTGGGGAAAACGGGGGGAAAAATGTGAAAAAACAGAAAAAAAATGGGGGAAAACCAGGGAAAAATGGGAAAAATGGGAAAACCTGGGGAAAAAACATGAAAAAATGGGAAAAACCGGAAAAAATGGGAAAAAAAACAGGAAAAAAAGGGAAAAGCTGGGGAAAATGGGGGAAAAAATGTGAAAAAACAGAAAAAAATGGGAAAAAACCGGGAAAAAATGGGGAAAAAACAGGAAAAAAAGGAAAAACCTGGGGAAAATGGGGGAAAAAATGGGGGAAAATTGAGGAAAAAGAGGAAAAAAATTGGGGAAAAATGAGGAAAATCGGGATTTTTCCAGCCCGGGGTGATTTTCCTGGAATGGATTTTTCCAGCTCCCGGATTTGGGGGAAATTCGGGATGTTCTGACCTTTGAGGAGGGGATCGGGTTCCTCGGGAATCGCACCCGGATGGGAAAATCGCGGGGAAGCTCAAATCCCATCAATCCAGGCATGGAAAAATGGGAAAAACAACTGGAGAAAAAAATCACCTCAAAATTTGGGGGATTTGGGGGTTTTTTCCGAAGGTTTTTTTTTTTTTGTTGTGGGAGTTTTGGGGTTTTTTGGGGGTTTTTGTGGGGAAAAAGGGAAAGAAATTGGGAAAAATGGGGAAAAATGGGGAAAAAAACAGGAAAAAATTGGAAAAACCAAGAAAAAATGTGAAAAAACAGGAAAAAATGGGGAAAAATGGGGAAATCCAGGAAAAAATGGGGAAAAACAGGAAAAATGGGGAAAACTTGGGGGAAACCAGGAAAAAATGGGGGAAAATAAGGAAAAAAACAGGAAAAAATGGGGAAAATGGGGGAAAAAATGGGGAAAAATGGGAAATCCAGGAAAAATGAGGAAAAACAGGAAAAAATGGGGAAAACCTGGGGGAAAACAGGAAAAAATGGGGAAAAATGGGGGAAAAAACAGGAAAAAAATGGGGAAAGCCAGAAAAAAAATGGGGAAAAGCAGGAAAAAACTGGGGAAAAATGGGGAAATCCAGGAAAAAATGGGGAAAAACGGAAAAAACCGGGAAAAAAACAGGAAAAAAGGGCAAAAAAATAGGATAAAAATAGGAAAAAAATTGGAAAAAACAGAAAAAAAAGGGAAAACCTGGGGGAAACCGGGAAAAATGGGGAAAAAATGAGGAAAAAATGAGGAAAAATCAGTAAAAATGGGAAAACCAGGAATAAATGGGGAAAACCTGGGAAAAATGGGGAAAAATAACAGGAAAAAATGGGGAAAAAACAAGAAGAAATAGGAAAAAAAACAGGGAAATTGGGGGAAAATAGGGAAAAGAACAGGAAAAAAAATGAGGAAAAATGGAAAACCAGGAAAAAATGGGAAATAAGAGGTAAAAATGGGAAAAAATAGGAAAAATGGGAAAAAAACAGGAAAAAATGGCAAATCAGGGGAAAATGGGGAAAATGGGGAAAAGAACAGGAAAAAATGTGGAAAAATGGGAAAAATGAGAAAAACAGGAAAGAATGGGCAAAAACCAGGAAAAAACAAGAAAAAATTTTTGAAAAAATCAGGAAAAATGGGGAAAATGGGGAAAGATAGAAAAGAATGTGCAAAACTAGGGAGAAAAGAGGAAAAAATGGGGAAAACAAGGAAAAAGTGGGAAAACCTGGGGAAAAGCAAGGAAAAATGGGCAAAAGTTGGGAAAAAAATAGGAAAAAAATGGGGAAAACAAGGAAAAAATAGGGAAAAATGGGGGAAAACCACAGAAAAAAGGGAAAACCAGGAAAAAATGGGGGAAAAAAAAAGGGGAAAATGAGAAAAAAACAGGAAAACCTGGGGAAAAGCATGGAAAAATGGGAAAAAATTGGGGGAAAACAGGGAAAAATGAGAAAAAAACAGGGAAAAATGAGAAAAAATAGGAAAAATGGGAAAAACAACCCCAAAAAAACCCAACCCCAAAATCTTGGGATTTGGGTGGATTTTGGGGGTTTTTTTTGGTTTTTTTGTTTTTTTTTTTTTTGAGGGGAGTTTTGGGGTTTTTTTGGGGTTTTTATGGGATAAAGGAAAATTTTTATGGGGAAAAAGGGAAAGAAATGGGAAAAAATGGGAAAACTGGGGGGAAAAAAAGGGGAAAAATGGGGAAAAAGAGGAGAAAAACTGGGAAAAAACAGGAAAAAATGGCGAAAAACAAGAAGAAATGGGAAAAAAACAGGAGAAAATGGGGAAAAATGGAAAAAAACCTGGAAAAAATGGGGGAAAATGGGAAAAAAAATCAGGGAAAAAATGGGGGGAAAAGGAGAAAAATAGAAAAAACGGGCAAAAATAGGGAAAAAAGAGGAAAAAACGGGAAAAAACTGGGGAAAACCAGGAAAAATGGGGAAAAAACAGGAAAAAAATGGGGAAAAAATGGGGAAAAGAACAGGAAACAAAATGGGGAAAAAATGGGAAAAAAGAGGTAAAAATGGGAAAAAACAGGAAAAATGGGGAAAAAAACAGGGAGAAATGGGGAAAAAACAGGAAAAAGTGAAGAAAAACAGGAAAAATGTGCAAAAATACGGAAAAAGCAGGAAAAAAACAGGGAAAAATGGAGGAAAACGGGGAAAAATTGGTAAAACTTGGGGAAAATCTGGGGAAAAACAGGAAAAAATGGGAAAATCCAGGAAAAATGGGGAAAACAGGAAAAAATCGGTAAAAAACAGGGTAAAATGGGGAAAAATGGGGAAAAAACAGGAAAAAATGTGAAAACCAGGAAAAAAATGGGGGAAAAAAGAAAAAAATGGGGAAAAATGGAAAACCAGGAAAAAATGGGGAAAAACAGGAAAAAATGGGAAAATCCAGGAAAAAATTGTCAAAAATAAGGGGAAAACAGGAAAAAGGGAGGAAAAATGGGGAAAAAAATGGGGAAAATGGGGGAAAATGGGGAAAAATGGGGAAAACCATTAAAAAATGGTGGAAAAACAGGAAAAAATGGGAAAATCCAGGAAAAAATGGTCAAAAATAGGGGGAAAACAGGAAAAAGGGAGGAAAAATGGGGAAAAAGGGGGGGGAAATGGGGAAAAAATGGGAAAAAATGGGGAAAAAATAAGAAAAAATGGGAAAAAACGGGGGAAAATGGAGGAAAACGGGGAAAAATGGGGAAAACTTGGGGAAAACCTGAGGAAAAACAGGAAAAAATGGGGAAAAACCAGGAAAAATGGGGGAAAACCAGGAAAAAATGGGAAAACCTGGGGGAAACCAGGAAAAATGGGGAAAAACCAGGAAAAAAATGGGAAAACCTGGGGGAAACTGGGAAAAATGGGGGGAAAAATGGGGGAAAAATGGGGGAAAAGTCAGAGAAAAATGGGGAAAAATGGGGAAAACCAGGAAAAATGGGGAAAAACCAGGAAAAAATGGGAAAACCTGGGGAAAACCAGGAAAAATGGGGAAAAACCAGGAAAAAAATGGAAAAACCTGGGGGAAACTGGGAAAAATGGGGAAAAACAGGAAAAATGGGGAAAAACCAGGAAAAAATGGGAAAACCTGGGGGAAACCGGGAAAAATGGGGAAAAAATGGGGAAAAATGGGGAAAAACCAGGAAAAAATGGGAAAACCTGGGGGAAACCAGGAAAAATGGGGGGAAAATGGGGGAAAAATGGGGGAAAAGTCAGAGAAAAATGGGGGAAAATGGGGAAAAAATCGGGAGAAAAGGGGATTAAAAAAGGGGAAAAAAATGGGATTTGATTTATTTTTTTTCCTGAAGCTTCTCCCGGTTTTTTTTTGTGTTTCCCGGAGCCGTCTCCGCCTGTGACGCCAAAGCTGGGGATGAGCTCGGCTGGAGCGAGGGTTTTCCATTCATCCCGGGCTGAAAAGGGGATGGAAAAATCAATGGGAATGAAAAAGCTCGGGAAGAGGGGGAGGAAGGCAAATGGAGCTGGAGTGGAGCCCCTGAAAGGATCCCGGGATAATGGAAAGGGGAAAGATGGGAATGGGATGGAAGGGGGGGAAAAATGGGATAATGGATTGGGGGATGGGGGAGGGGGAGGAGGGGAGGGGAGGGGGGAGGAGGGGGGAATGATGGAATAAAATGATGGAAAAAAATGATGGGAAAAAAAAACGGGAAAAAATGATGGAAAAATGATGGAAAAAATTATGGAAAAATGACGGAAAAATGATGGAAAACCGATGGGAAAATGATGGAAAAAATTATGGAAAAATAATGGAAAAATGATGGGAAAAAATGGTTGGAAAAAAATGATGGGAAAAAAAAGATGGAAAAATGATGGAAAAATGATGGAAAAATGATGGAAAAACGATGGGAAAATGATGGAAAAAAATTATGGAAAAATTGTGGAAAAACAATGGGAAAAAATGGTTGGAAAAATTATAGGAAAAATATAGGAAAATGATGGGAAATGATGGGAAAATGATGGGAAAAAATGATGGGAAAATGGGGAAAAATGATGGGAAAATGATGGGAAAATGATGGGAAAATGATGGGAAAATGATGGAAAATCTATGGAAAAATTATGGGAAAATGATGGGAAAATGGGGAAAAGAATGGGAAAAAATGATGGAAAAATGATGAGAAAAGGGGTGGGAAAAGGGATGGGAAAATGGAAAAAAATGGTGTAAAAATGATGGAAAAATGGGAAAAAATGATGGAAAAATGGTGGGAAAATTATGGAAAAATGATGGGAAAAAATGATGGGAAAATGATGGGAAAATGGTGGGAAAATGGGAGAAATTAGAGGAAAAAAATGGAAAAATGATGGGAAATGATGGGAAAAAATGGTTGGAAAAATGATGGGAAAATGATGGAAAAATGGGGAAAAAATGATGGGAAAAAATGATGGGAAAAATTATAGGAAAAAAATGAGAAAATGATGGGAAATGATGGGAAAAAATGATGGGAAAAGGGGTGGGAAAATGATGGGAAAAAATGATGGTAAAAAAAGATGGAAAAATTATGGAAAAATGATGGGAAAATGGGAAAAAAATTATGGAAAAATGATGGAAAAATGGGGAAAAAATGATGGGAAAAATTATAGGAAAAAAATGGGAAAAAGATGGGGAATGATGGAATAAAATGATGGGAAAAAATAGATGGAAAAAAATGGGAAAAAATGATGGAAAAATGATGGAAAAATGATGGAAAAAATTATGAGAAAATGATGGAAAAATGATGGAAAAAAATGGTTGGAAAAATGATGGGAAAATGATGGGAAAATTATGGGAAAATGGGGAAAAAATGATGGGAAAAATTATAGGAAAAAAATGAGAAAATGATGGGAAATGATGGGAAAAAATGATGGGAAAAGGGGTGGGAAAATGGGGAAAAAATGATGGTAAAAAAAGATGGAAAAATGATGGAAAAATGATGGGAAAATGGTGGAAAAATTATGGAAAAATGGGGAAAAAATGATGGAAAAAATGATGGGAAAAATTATAGGAAAAAAAATGGGAAAAAGATGGGAAATGATGGAAAAATGATGGGAAAAAATGATGGAAAAAAAAAGGGAAAAATGATGGGAAAAAATATGGAAAAATGATGGAAAAATGATGGGAAAAAGTGGTTGGAAAAATGATGGAAAAATGATGGAAAACCGATGGGAAAGCGATGGAAAAAATTATGGAAAAATAACGGAAAAATGATGGGAAAAAATGGTTGGAAAAATTATAGGAAAAATATAGGAAAATGATGGGAAATTATGGAAAAAATGATGGGAAAATGGGGGAAAATGATGGAAAAATGGGGAAAAAATGATGGAAGAATGATGGAAAAATGATGGAAAAATGGTGGAAAAATTATGGAAAAATGGGGAAAAAATGATGGGAAAAGGGGTGGGAAAATGGGGAAAAATGATGGGAAAAAAAGATGGAAAAATGATGGAAAAATGATGGGAAAATGGGAAAAAATGATGGGAAAATGATGGGAAAAATATGGAAAAATGATGGGAAAAAATGGTTGGGAAAATGATGGGAAAATGATGGGAAAATGGGGAAAAAATGAGGGGAAAATGGGGAAAAATGAGGGGAAAATGAGGGGAAAATCTATGAAAAATCTATGGAAAAATGATGCGAAAATGATGGGAAAAGGGGTGGGAAAATGGGGGAAAAATGATGGAAAAATGGGAAAAAATAATGGGAAAATGATGAAAAATGATGGGAAAAAATGATGGGTGGGAAAATGGGGAAAATGATGAAAAATGATGGGAAAAATAATGGAAAAATAGTGGGAAAATGATGGAAAAATGATGGGAAAATGGGAGAAATTAGAGGAAAAAAATGGGAAAATGATGGGAAATGATGGGAAAATGGGGAAAAAATGATGGGGAAAGGGGTGGGAAAATTGGGAAAAAATGATGGGAAAAAAAGATGGAAAAAAGATGGGAAAATGATGGAAAAATGATGGGAAAATGATGGGAAAATGGAAAAAAATGATGGAAAAAATGATGGGAAAAAAAGGGAAAATCATGGGAAAAATGATGGAAAAATGGTGGGAAAAGGGATGGGGAAAGGGAAAAAATGGTGGAAAAATGATGGAAAAATGGGAAAAAATGATGGAAAAATGATGGGAAATAAAGATGGAAAAATTATGGAAAAATGATGGGAAAATGGAAAAAAATTATGGAAAAAAATATGGGAAAAAATGATGGAAAAATGATGGAAAAATTGCCGGAGTGTCCCCAAAAAAAAAAAAAAAAGGGGATTTGGGATGGGAATTTGGGATTTTTTTTAATCTCGTTTGATCCATGGAATTCCTGGGAATTCTTGGGAATGGGATTCCCATTTTCCAGGGGAAAATTCCTGGTTTTCCAGGAGAAATTCCCATTTTCCCGAGAGAAATCTCTGATTTTCTGGGAGAAATTCCCAATTTTCCAGCAGGAAATTCCCATTTTTCCAGAGAAATTCCCAATTTTCCGGGGAAAATTCCCGCTTTTCCAGGAGAAATTCCCAATTTTCTGCTGGACAAATTCCCATTTTCCCCTGGAAAATTCCCACTTTTCCCATTTTCCCGAGGAAATTCCCACTTTTCCGGGAGAAATCCCCATTTCCCAGGGAAAATTCCTGATTTTCTGGGAGAAATTCCCATTTTCCTGGAAGAAATTCCCAATTTTCTGCTGGACAAATCCCCGTTTTTCCCATTTTCCCCCAGAAAATTCCCACTTTTCCAAGATAAATCCGTGATTTTCCAGGAGAAATTCCCAATTTTTGCTTGGACAAATCCCCATTTTCCTGAGGAAAATTCCCAGTTTTCCAGGAGAAATTCCCATTTTCCAGCAGAAAATTCCCATTTCCCCCCAGAAGATTCCCAGTTTTCCAGGAGAAATTCCCATTTTCCCCCAGAAAATTCCCATTTTCCTGAGGAAAATTCCCACTTTTCCCGAGGAAATTCCCTGATTTTTCCCGGGAGAAATTCCCGGTTTTCCAGCAGAAATTCCCATTTTCCCATAGAAAATTCCCATTTTCCCGAGGAAAATTCCCAGATTTCCAGGAAAATTCCCATTTTCCCACAGAAAATTCCCATTTTCCCCCAGAAAATTCCCAGTTTTCCAGAGAAATTCCCATTTTCCTGAGGAAAATTCCCAGTTTTCCAGGAGAAATCCCTGATTTTCCAGGAGAAATTCCCAGTTTCCAGCAGAAATTCCCATTTTCCCCCAGAAAATTCCCAGTTTCCAGCAGAAATTCCCATTTTCCCCCAGAAAATTCCCAGTTTCCCCATTTTCCCGGGAGAAATTCCCTGATTTTCCCGGGAGAAATTCCCGCTTTTCCAGAGAAATTCCCATTTTCCCCCAGAAAATTCCCACTTTTCCCCCAGAAAATTCCCACTTTTCCCATTTTCCCGAGGAAAATTCCCAGATTTCCAGGAAAATTCCCATTTTCCCGCAGAAAATTCCCATTTTCCCCGAGGAAATTCCCTGATTTTTCTGGGAGAAATTCCCTGATTTTCCAGCAGAAATTCCCATTTTCCCCCAGAAAATTCCCGCTTTTTCCAGGAAAATCTCTCCACATTTTATTTTCATCGAGCGACCAAAGGGAAAAACCAAAAACCCTGGGGAATTCCCGGGAATTGCGGGATTTTTCCCGGGATTTCAGCAGAAGACTTTCTCCAGGTAGGCGTTGAGGAAGATCCCGTGGGGATCCAGCTTTTCCCGGATGGCGCAGAATTTCGGGAATTCCGGGTACATCAGCTCCAGCTCCTTCCGGGTGCAGCTGTGAGCCTGCGGCGGGGAAAAAAAAATTCCAGGAGAATTCCCCGATTTTCCCAAAAGCTGGGAATTTTTTCCCATTTTTCCCATGTTTTTCTTATTTTAGGGATGTTTTACCCCGTGCCTCAGTTTCCCTCTGGAAAAATCCTTCCCGTTTTCCGGGATTTGGGATCGATTTCCTGTTAAAATTCCCAATTTTTCCCAAAATCTGGGATTTTTTTCCCATTTTTTCCTTATTTTAGGGATGTTTTTCCCGTGCCTCAGTTTCCCTCTGGAAAATCCCTCCTCTTTTCCAGGATTTGGGATCGATTTCCTGTTAAAATTCCCAATTTTCCCAAAATCTGGGAATTTTCCCCATTTTTCCCATGTTTTTCTTATTTTAGGGATGTTTTTCCCGTGCCTCAGTTTCCCTCGGGAAATTTCCGTCCAATTCTCGGGATTTGGGATCGATTTCCTGTTAAGAGTCCCGATTTTTCCCAAAATCTGGGATTTTTTCCCATTTTTCCCATGTTTTTCTTATTTTAGGGATGTTTTACCCCCGTGCCTCAGTTTCCCTCTGGAAATTTCTGCCCAATTCCCGGGATTTGGGATCGATTTCCCGTTAAAATTCCCAATTTTCCCAAAATCTGGGAATGCTCAGGAGGGAATTTTTCCCATTTTTCCCTTATTTTAGGGATGTTTTTTCCCGTGCCTCAGTTTCCCTCGGGAAATTCCCTCCCAATTCCCGGGATTTGGGATCGATTTCCTGTTAAAATTCCCAATTTTCCCAAAATCTGGGATTTTTTCCCATTTTTTCCTTATTTTAGGGATGTTTTACCCCCGTGCCTCAATTTCCCTCTGGAAAATCCCTCCCAATTCCCGGGATTTGGGATCGATTTCCATCCAAAATTCCCAATTTTTCCCAAAATCTGGGATTTTTTCCCATTTTTTCCTTATTTTAGGGATGTTTTACCCCGTGCCTCAGTTTCCCTCTGGAAATTTCCTCCCAATTCCCGGGATTTGGGATCGATTTCCATGGAAAAGTTCCCAATTTTTCCCAAAATCTGGGAATTTTTTTTCCCGTTTTTTTTTTTCTTATTTTTTAGGAATATTTTACCCCCGTGCCTCAGTTTCCCTCTGGAAATTTCCGTCCAATTCTCGGGATTTGGGATCGATTTCCTGTTAAGATTCCCGATTTTCCCAAAATCTGGGATTTTTTTCCCATTTTTTCCTTATTTTAAGGATGTTTTTCCCGTGCCTCAGTTTCCCTCGGGAAATTTCTGCCCAATTCCCGGGATTTGGGATCGATTTCCATGGAAAAATTCCCAATTTTCCCAAAATCTGGGAATTTTTTTTCCCCCTTTTTTTTTTCTTATTTTTTAGGAATATTTTACCCCCGTGCCTCAGTTTCCCTCGGGAAATTCCCTCCCAATTCCTGGGATTTGGGATCGATTTCCTGTTAAGATTCCCGATTTTTCCCAAAATCTGGGATTTTTTCCCATTTTTTTCTTATTTTAGGGATGTTTTACCCCGTGCCTCAGTTTCCCTCTGGAAAATCCCTCCCAATTCCCGGGATTTGGGATCGATTTCCATCCAAAATTCCCAATTTTTCCCAAAATCTGGGATTTTTTCCCATTTTTTCCTTATTTTAAGGATGTTTTTCCCGTGCCTCAGTTTCCCTCTGGAAATTTCCTCCCAATTCCCGGGATTTGGGATCGATTTCCATGGAAAAATTCCCAATTTTTCCAAAATCTGGGATTTTTTTTCCCCCCCTTTTTTTTTCTTATTTTTTAGGAATATTTTACCCCCGTGCCTCAGTTTCCCTCGGGAAATTCCCTCCCAATTCCCGGGATTTGGGATCATTTCCCATCCAAAATTCCCAATTTTCCCAAAATCTGGGAATGTTCTGGAGGGAATTTTCCCCATTTTTTTCTCATTTTAGGGATCTTTTCCCCGTGCCTCAGTTTCCCTCTGGAAATTTCCTCCCAATTCCCGGGATTTGGTATCGATTTCCTGTTAAGATTCCCGATTTTTCCCAAAATCTGGGAATTTTGCCCATTTTCCCCATTTTTTTCTTATTTTTAGGGATGTTTTACCCCCGTGCCTCAGTTTCCCTCTGGAAAATCCCTCCCAATTCCTGGGATTTGGGATCGATTTCCATGGAAAAATTCCCAATTTTCCCCCAATCTGGGAATGTTCTGGAGGGAATTTTCCCCATTTTTTTTCTCATTTTAGGGATTTTTTTCCTTTGCCTCAGTTTCCCTCTGGAAATTTCCTCCCAATTCCCGGGATTTGGGATCGATTTCCTGTTAAAATTCCCAATTTTTCCCAAAATCTGGGATTTTTTCCCATTTTTTCCTTATTTTAGGGATGTTTTACCCCCGTGCCTCAGTTTCCCTCTGGAAAAATCCCTCCCGTTTTCCGGGATCAGGATCATTTTCCATGGAAAAATCCCAATTTTCCCAAGTCTGGGAATGCTCGGGAGGGAATTTTTCCCGTTTTTTCCTTATTTTAGGGATGTTTTACCCCCGTGCCTCAGTTTCCCTCTGGAAAAATCCTTCCCAATTCCCGGGATTTCCTGTTAAAATTCCTGAAAAAGAAAATATAAAAAAAAAATGGGGAAAATTCCTTCTGGAGCATTCCCAGAGTTTGGGAAAAATTGGGAATTTTCCCATGGAAATCGATCCCAATCCTTGAAAAACAGGAGGGATTTTCCAGAGGGAAACTGAGGCACGGGGTTAAAAAAAAAAATCCCGAAAATAAGAAAATAAAACGGGAAAAAAAGTTCCTTCGTGAACATTCCCAGATTTTGGGAAAAATTGGGAATTTTCATGGAAATCGATCCCAAATCCCGGGAATTGGGAGGGATTTTCCAGAGGGAAACTGAGGCACGGGAAAGGGGATCCCCAAAAAAACCCCCCCAAGAATTCGGGAAAAATTCCATCCTGAAAATTCCCAAATTTGGGATTTTCCCGTGGAAATCGATCCCAATCCTGGGAAAAAGGGAGGGATTTTTTCCGGAGGGAAACTGAGGCACGGGAAGGCGATTCCGATTTTCCCGGGGCAATTCCCATTTTTCCGGGGAAAATTCCTGATTTTCAGGGGGAAAAAATCCCAATTTTTTTGAGGAAAATTCCCATTTTTTTGGGGGGAGAAATTCCTGATTTTCAGGGGAAAAAATCTCCCGGAAGAAATTCCCGGTTTTCTGGGGAAAATTCCCATTTTTTCCTGCACAAATTCCCGTTTTCCTGGGATAAATCCGCGTTTCCCCGGGATAATTCCCAATTTCCCAGGATAATCCCAATTTTCCCAAAATCTGGGAATGCTCAGGAAAGCATTTTTCCCATTTTTTATCTTTTTTTTTCCCCAAAATCCCTTTCCCGTGCCTCAGTTTCCCTCTGGAAAAACCCCATTTTCTGGGATTGGGATCGTTTTCCATCCAAAATTCCCAATTTTCCCAAATCTGGGAATACTCAGGAAGGAATTTTTCCCTTTTTTTTTTTTTCCCCTGGGATCCCATTCCCTTTCCCGTGCCTCAGTTTCCCTTTGGAAAATAATCCCTCCTTCCATTTCCAGGGATTTGCATCAATCCCAGTTTTCCCGGGATAATTCCCGGTGTTTCCCGATCCATTCCCGGTTTTCCCGATCCATTCCCGGTGTTTCCCTGATCCATTCCCGGTTTTCCCGATCCATTCCTGGTGTTCCCGACCCATTCCCGGTTTTTGTGGCCCATTCCCGGTGTTTCCTGATCCATTCCCGGTGTTTCTGGTTCCATTCCCGGTTTTCCCCATCCATTCCTGGTTTTTCCCAATCCATTCCCGATGTTTCCCTGATCCATTCCTGGTGTTTTCCTGGTGCCATTCCTGGTTTTCCCGATCCATTCCCGGTGTTTTTCCTGGCTCATTCCCAGTTTTTCTGGGCCATTCCCGGTGTTCCTTGACCCATTCCCAGTTTTTCCCAGCCCATTCCCGGTGTTTCCCGATCCATTCCTGGTTTTCCCGTGCCATTCCCGGTGTTTTTCCCGGTGCCATTCCCGGTTTTTGTGGCCCATTCCCGGTGTTTTTCCTGGCTCATTCCCGGTGTTTCACAGCCCATTCCCGGTGTTTCCGGTGCTATTCCCAGTGTTTTTCCCGGCTCATTCCTGTTTCTTCCGGCCAATTCCCAGTGTTTCCCGATCCATTCCTGGTGTTTCCCGATCCATTCCCGGTGTTTCCCTGATCCATTCCCGGTGTTTCCCGATCCATTCCCGGTGTTTCTGGTTCCATTCCCGGTTTTCCCCATCCATTCCCGGTTTTCCCGATCCATTCCCGGTGTTTCCTGATCCATTCCCGGTGTTTCCCTGATCCATTCCTGGTTTTCCTGTGCCATTCCCGGTGTTTTTCCCGGCTCATTCCTGGTTTTCCCATCCCATTCCTGGTGTTTTTCCCATCCCATTCCCGGTGTTTTTCCCATCCCATTCCCGGTGTTTTTCCTGATCCATTCCCAGTTTTTCCCAGCCCATTCCCAGTTTTCTCAGTTCATTCCTGGTTTTTCCCGTGCCATTCCCAGTATTTCTTCTGGCTCATTCCCGATTTTTCTGGGCTATTCCCGGTGTTTTCCCGATCCATTCCTGGTTTTCCCGTGCCATTCTCGGTGTTTCCCAATCCATTCCTGGTTTTCCCGTGTCATTCCCGGTGTTTCCCGATCCATTCCTGGTTTTCCCGTGCCATTCCCGGTGTTTCCCAGACCCATTCCCGGTGTTCCCTGATCCATTCCCGGTGTTTTTCCCGGTGCCATTCCCGGGTTTTGTGGCCCATTCCCGGTGTTTTTCCTGGCTCATTCCCAGTTTTTCTGGGCCATTCCCGGTGTTCCTTGACCCATTCCTGGTTTTTCCCAGCCCATTCCCGGTGTTTCCCGATCCATTCCTGGTGTTCCCTGATCCACTCCTGATGATTCCTGATCCATTCACGGTTTTCCCGACTCATTCCCGGTGTTTCACAGCCCATTCCCGGTGTTTCCTGATCCATTCCAGGTGTTCTCTTGTCTCTTTCCCGGTGTTTTTCCCAGCCCATTCCAGGTGTTTCCCGATCCATTCCCGGTGTTTCCCGATCCATTCCCGGTGTTACCTGATCCATTCCTGGTTTTCCCGTGCCATTCCCGGTGTTCCCTGATCCATTCCCAGTGTTTCCCTGACCCATTCCCGGTGTTTCTGGTTCCATTCCTGGTTTTTCTCAGCCCATTCCCGGTTTTCCCCATCCATTCCCGGTTTTCCTGATCCATTCCCGGTGTTTTTCCTGGCTCATTCCCAGTTTTTCTGGGCCATTCCCGGTGTTCCTTGATCCATTCCCGGTTTTTCCCAGCCCATTCCCGGTGTTTCCCGATCCATTCCTGGTTTTCCCGTGCCATTCCCGGTGTTTTTCCCGACCCATTCCCGGTGTTTCCCGATCCATTCCCGGTGGTTTTCCCGGTGCCATTCCCGGTTTTTGTGGCCCATTCCCGGTGTTTTTCCTGGCTCATTCCCGGTGTTTCACAGCCCATTCCTGGTGTTTCCGGTGCTATTCCCAGTTTTTCCCGGCTCATTCCCAGTTTTTCCGGCCCATTCCCGGTGTTTCCCAGACCCATTCCCGGTGTTTCCCGATCCATTCCCGGTGTTCCCCTGGCCCATTCCCGGTTTTCCTGTGCCATACCCAGTGTTTCCCGATCCATTCCCAGTGTTTCCTGATCCATTCCTGGTTTTCCTGTGCCATTCCCGGTGTTTTTCCCGGCTCATTCCTGGTTTTCCCATCCCATTCCTGGTGTTTTTCCCATCCCATTCCCGGTGTTTTTCCCATCCCATTCCCGGTGTTTTTCCTGATCCATTCCCGGTTTTTCCCAGCCCATTCCCAGTTTTCTCAGTTCATTCCTGGTTTTTCCCGTGCCATTCCCAGTATTTCTTCTGGCTCATTCCCGATTTTTCTGGGCTATTCCCGGTGTTTTCCCAATCCATTCCTGGTTTTCCCGTGTCATTCCCGGTGTTTCCCAATCCATTCCTGGTTTTCCCGTGCCATTCCCGGTGTTTCCCTGATCCATTCCTGGTTTTCCTGTGCCATTCCCGGTGTTTCCCGATCCATTCCCGGTGTTTCTGGTTCCATTCCCGGTTTTCCCCATCCATTCCTGGTTTTTCCCAATCCATTCCCGATGTTTCCCTGATCCATTCCTGGTGTTTTCCTGGTGCCATTCCCGGTTTTCCCGATCCATTCCCGGTGTTTTTCCTGGCTCATTCCCAGTTTTTCTGGGCCATTCCCGGTGTTCCTTGACCCATTCCCGGTTTTTCCCAGCCCATTCCTGGTGTTCCCTGATCCACTCCTGATGATTCCTGATCCATTCCCGGTTTTTCCGACTCATTCCCAGTGTTTCACAGCCCATTCCCGGTGTTTCCTGATCCATTCCAGGTGTTCTCTTGTCTCTTTCCCGGTGTTTTTCCCAGCCCATTCCAGGTGTTTCCCGATCCATTCCCGGTGTTACCTGATCCATTCCTGGTTTTCCCGTGCCATTCCCGGTGTTCCCTGATCCATTCCCAGTGTTTCCCTGACCCATTCCCGGTGTTTCTGGTTCCATTCCTGGTTTTTCTCAGCCCATTCCCGGTTTTCCCCATCCATTCCCGGTTTTCCTGATCCATTCCCGGTGTTTTTCCTGGCTCATTCCCAATTTTTCTGGGCCATTCCCGGTGTTCCTTGATCCATTCCCGGTTTTTCCCAGCCCATTCCCGGTGTTTCCCGATCCATTCCTGGTTTTCCCGTGCCATTCCCGGTGTTTTTCCTGATCCATTCCCGGTGTTTCCCGATCCATTCCCGGTTTTCCCAGTGCCATTCCCGGTTTTTGTGGCCCATTCCCGGTGTTTTTCCTGGCTCATTCCCGGTGTTTCCCGATCCATTTCCGGTGTTTCTGATGCCATTCCCGGTGTTCCCCTGGCTCATTCCCAGTTTTCCCAGCCCATTCCCGGTTTTCCTGTGCCATTCCCGGTGTTTCCTGATCCATTCCTGGTGTTTCCCTGATCCATTCCCGGTTTTCCCGATCCATTCCCGGTGTTTTTCCCAGCCCATTCCCGGTGTTTTTCCCAGCTCATTCCCGATCTTTCTGGTTCCATTCCCAGTTTTTCCCTGCCCATTCCCAGTTTTTCCGGCCCATTCCCGGTGTTTCCCGATCCATTCCCGGTGTTTTCCAGCCCATTCCCAGTGTTTTTCCTGGCTCATTCCCGGTCTTTCTGGTTCCATTCCCGGTGTTTTTCCCAGCCCATTCCCGGTTTTCCCGTGCCATTCCCAGTCTTTTGGTTCCATTCCCAGTTTTTCCCAGCCCATTCCCAGTTTTCCCGGCCCATTCCCGGTTTTCCCAATTCATTCCTGGTGTTTCCCGGCCCATTCCTGGTGTTTTTCCTGGCTCATTCCCGGTGTTTCCCAATCCATTCCTGGTGTTTTTCCCGGCTCATTCCCAGTCTTTTGGTTCCATTCCCAGTTTTTCCCAGCCCATTCCCGGTTTTCCCAGCCCATTCCCGGTTTTCCCGGCCCATTCCCGGTTTTTTTCCCCCGGTACCTTGGCCCAGTGGGGTCTCCCTCCGTGTTTCCTCATGATTCCCTCGTAGAGTTCCCAGTACCGGAACCTCGGGATGTCCTTCCCGTAGGGCCTGGAACGCGCCCGATCCCGGCCGGGGTCAGCCCCGGAATCCCGGGAATCCAACACCCCAAACCTCCCCTAACCGGGGTTCGGGATCCCGGGAATTCTGCCGGGAATGGGGGACCCCGATCCGGATTTGGGATCTCGGGATCGGGAATGGGGTCCCCAATCTGGATCCCTGCTCTTCCCAGGGATTTGGGATCCTGGGACTGGAATGATCCCACCGGGAATGGGGTCTCTGATCCGGAATTGGGATCTCGGGATCGGGAATGGGGGGCCCTGACCCGGATCCCTCCCCTTCCTGGGGATTTGGGATCCCGGGAATTCCGCTGGGAATGGGGGACCCCAATCCGGATTTGGGATCCCGGGATCAGGATCCAGAGGGATCTCCATGCTCAGATTCCCAGTGGGAATGGGGTCTCCTCTTCCCAGGGATTTGGGATCCCGGGATTGGGAATGGGGCCCCTTTTTTTCCAGGGATTTGGGATCTTGGAATTTGGACAGTCCCACTGGGAATGGGGTCTCTGATCCGGAATTGGGATCTCGGGATTGGGAATGGGGGACCTGACCCGGATCCCTGCCCTTCCTGGGGATTTGGGATCCCGGGAATTCCGCTGGGAATGGGGGATCCCGATCCGGATTTGGGATCCCGGGAATTCTGCCGGGAATGGGGGACCCCGATCCGGATTTGGGATCCCGGGATCGGGATCCAGAGGGATCTCCATGCCCAGATTCCCAGTGGGAATGGGGTCTCCTCTTCCCAGGGATTTGGGATCCCGGGTTTGGGAATGGGGCCCCTGATCCGGATCCCTCTTTTTTCCAGGGATTTGGGATTCGGGATCAGGAATGGGGGCCCCCATCTGGATTTGGGATCCCGGGATCGGGAATGGGGTCCCTTTTTTCCCGGGGATTTGGGATCCTGGGAATTCTGCCGGGAATGGGGTCCCCAATCTGGATCCCTGCTCTTCCCAGGGATTTGGGATTCCTGGATCTGGGAATGGGTCCCAGATCTGGATTTGGGATCCCAGGATTGGGGATGCGGATCCTGACCCGGATCCCTCTCTTTCCAGGGATTTGGGATCTTGGAATTTGGACAGTCCCACTGGGAATGGGGTCCCGGATCTGGATTTGGGATCCGTGGATCGGGAATGGGGTCCCTGATCCGGATCCCTCCCCTTCCCGGGGATTTGGGATCCTGGGATTCCCACCAGGAATGGGGTCCCTGATCCGGATCCGTCTTTCTCCAGGGATTTGGGATCTCGGGATCGGGAATGGGGGCCCTGACCCGGATCCCTCCCCTTCCCGGGGATTTGGGATCCCGGGAATTCCGCTGGGAATGGGGGATCCCGACCTGGATTTGGGATCCCAGGATTGGGAATGGGGTCCTGGATCTGGATTTGGTATTCCCGGATCTGGAATGGGGTCTCTGATCCCGATTTGGGATCTCGGGATCGGGAATGGGGGCCCTGATCCGTATCCCTCCCCTTCCCGGGGATTTGGGATCCTGGGAATTCTGCTGGGAATGGGGGACCCCGATCCGGATTTGGGATCCCGGGATTGGGAATGGGGTCCTGGATCTGGATTTGGTATTCCCGGATCTGGAATGGGGTCTCTGATCCTGATTTGGGATCTCGGGATCGGGAATGGGGGGCCCTGACCCGGATCCCTCCCCTTCCTGGGGATTTGGGATCCCGGGAATTCCGCTGGGAATGGGGGATCCCAATCCGGATTTGGGATCCTGGGAATTCTTCTGGGAATAGGGTCTCTGATCCTGACTTAGGATCTCGGGATCGGGAATGGGGGCCCTGACCCGGATCCCTCCCCTTCCCGGGGATTTGGGATCCCGGGAATTCCGCTGGGAATGGGGGATCCTGATCCGGATTTGGGATCCCGGGATCAGGATCCAGAGGGATCTCCATGCTCAGATTCCCAGTGGGAATGGGGTCTCCTCTTCCCAGGGATTTAGGATCCTGGGACTGGGAATGGGGTCCCTTTTTTCCCAGGGATTTGGGATCTTGGAATTTGGACAGTCCCACTGGGAATGGGGTCTCTGATCCGGATATGGGATCTCGGGATCAGGAACGGGGTCCTGGATCTGGATTTGGGATTCCCGGATCTGGAATGGGGCCCTTGATCTGGTTCCCGCTTTTTTCCAGGGATTTGGGATCCTGGGACTGGGATGATCCCACTGGGAATGGGGTCTCTGATCCGGAATTGGGATCTCGGGATCGGGAATGGGGGCCCTGACCTGGATCCCTCCCCTTCCCGGGGATTTGGGATCCTGGGAATTCCGCTGGGAATGGGGGATCCCGATCCGGATTTGGGATCTCGGGATCGGGATCCAGAGGGATCTCCATGCTCAGATTCCCAGTGGGAATGGGGTCTCCTCTTCCCAGGGATTTAGGATCCTGGGAGTGGGAATGGGGTCCCTTTTTTTCCAGGGATTTGGGATCCTGGGACTGGGACGATCCCACTGGGAATGGGGTCTCTGATCCGGATTTGGGATCCTGGGATCGGGAATGGGGTCCTGATCTGGATCCCTGCCCTTCCCAGGGATTTGGAAGCCCGGGATTGGGAATGGGTCCCCTGATCTGGATCCCTGCTCTTCCCGGGGATTTGGGATTCCTGGATCTGGGAATGGGTCCCAGATCTGGATTTGGGATCCCAGGATTGGGGATGCGGATCCTGACCCGGATCCCTCTCTTTCCAGGGATTTGGGATCTTGGAATTTGGACAGTCCCGCTGGGAATGGGGTCCCGGATCTGGATTTGGGATCCGTGGATCGGGAATGGGGTCCCCAGTCTGGATCCCTCCCCTTCCCGGCGATTTGGGATCCTGGGATTCCCACCGGGAATGGGGTCC
The DNA here is from genome assembly GCF_971803275.1 of Cyanistes caeruleus. NCBI lineage: Eukaryota > Metazoa > Chordata > Aves > Passeriformes > Paridae > Cyanistes > Cyanistes caeruleus. The sequence continues at coordinate 1,575,712 of NC_141702.1, read as the reverse complement.
CTGATCCGGATCCATCTTTCTCCAGGGATTTGGGATCTCGGGATTGGGAATGGGGTCCCTGATCCGGATCCCTCTTTTTCCAGGGATTTGGGATCTCGGGATTGGGAATGGGGTCCCGGATCTGGATTTGGGATCTCGGGATCAGGAATGGGGTCCCTGATGCGGATCCCTCCCCTTCCCGGGGATTTGGGATCTGAAGGGATCCCTGTGCCCAGATTCCCACTGGGAATGGTGTCCCCTCTTCCCATGGATTCCCCCCCCTCCCCCATCCTGGGAATTCTGGGGTAGAGGAGATTCCAGGAAAAGCCCTGGGATGAGTTTTCCTCCTGGAATTTCACCCCCCCCCCCCACCATTCCCAACCTTTCCTTCCCCCCGGAACACCCCAAATAATCCCAGATTACCCCAAATTATCCCGAATAATCCAGATTATCCCAAATTATCCCAAATAATCCCAGATTACCCCAAATTATCCCAGATCATCCCAAATTATCCTAAATTATCTCAAATTATCCCAAATAATCCCAGATTACCCCAAATTATCCCAAATTATCCCAGATTACCCCAAATTATCCCAGATTACCCCAAATTATCCCAAATAATCCCAGATTACCCCAAATTATCCCGAATTATCCCAGATTACCCCAAATTATCCTGGACTATCCCAGATTATCCTAGATCATCCCAAATTATCCGAAATTATCTCAAATTATTATCTCAAATTATCCCAGATAATCCCAAATAATCCCAAATTATCCTAAATTATCTCCGATTATCCCAGATTATCCCAAATAATCCCAAATAATTCAGATTATCCCAAATTATCCTGGACTATCCCAGATCATCCCAAATTATCCGAAATTATCTCAAATTATCTCAAATTATCCCAGATAATCCCAAATTATCCTAAATTATCTCTGATTATCCCAGATTATTCCAGATTATCTCAGATTATCCCAAATAACACCCGATTATCCCAGATAATCCTGAATTATCCTAAATTATCCCAGATAATCCCGAATTATCCCCAAATTATCCCAAATTATCTCAGATTATCCCAGATTATCCCCAAATTTTCCAGAATTATCCCAGATTGTCCCAGATTGTCCCAAATTATCCCAGATTACCCTGAATTATCCCAAATAATCCCAGATTATCCCCAAATTATCCCAAATTATCCTGAATAATCCCAAATGTTCCCAAATTATCCTGAATTATCCCAGATTACCCCAAATCATCCCCAAATTATCCCAAATTTTTCTGAATTATCCCTGATCATCCCAGATTATCCCAGATTATCCTGGACTATCCCAGATTATCCTGAATTATCCCAGATTATCCCAGATTATCCCAAATTTTCCCACCCCCATCATCCTCAGGATCCCCCCCCCCCCCCCACCAAAACATCCCGAAAAAAAAACCCGGGAAAAATTCCCGCCGGGAGAAATTCCCGGGATGCGGCGGAGCCGGGCTGGGAAAAGGGAGAAGGGTTGGGAATTCCCTGGGAAAAGGGTTGGGAATTCCCGGGAAAAGGGTTGGGAATTCCCTGAGAAAAGGGTTGGGAATTCCCTCGGAAAAGGGAAAAGGGTTGGGAATTCCCTGGGAAAAGGGTTGGGAATTCCCAGGAAAAGGGTTGGGAATTCCCTCGGAAAAGGGAAAAGGGTTGGGAATTCCTGGGAAAATGGGGTTGGGAATTCCTGGGAAAAGGGGGTGGGAATTCCCTGGGAAAAGGGTTGGGAATTCATGGGAAAAGGGGGGTTGGGAATTCCCTGGGAAAAGGGGGTTGGGAATTCCTGGGGAAAATGGGTTGGGAATTCCCTGGGAAAAGGGTTGTGAATTCCCTGGGAAAAGGGGTTGGAATTCCCTGGGAAAAGGGTTGGGAATTCCTGGGAAAAGGGTTGGGAATTCCCGGGAAAAGGGGTTTGGAATTCCTGGGGAAAATGGGTTGGGAATTCCCTGGGAAAAGGGTTGGGAATTCCCTGGGAAAAGGGTTGGGAATTCCCTGGGAAAAGGGGTTGGAATTCCCTGGGAAAAGGGAAAAGGGTTGGGAATTCCTGGGAAAAGGGTTGGAATTCCTGGGAAAAGGTTGGGAATTCCCGGGAAAAGGGGTTTGGGAATTCCTGGGAAAAGGGGGTTGGGAATTCCCTGGGAAAAGGGAAAAGGGTTGGGAATTCCCGGGAAAAGGTTAGGAATTCCCTGAGAAAAGGGGGGTTGGAATTCCTGGGAGAATGGGTGGGAATTCCTTGGGAAAGGGTTGGGAATTCCCTGGGAAAAGGGAAAAGGGTTGGGAATTTCTGGGAAAAGGGGGTTGGGAATTCCCTGGGAAAATGGGGTTGGAATTCCGTGGGAAAAGGTTGGGAATTCCTGGGAAAATGGGGTTGGGAATTCCTGGGAAAAGGGTTGGGAATTCCCTGGGAAAAGGGTTGGGAATTCCCTGAGAAAAGGGTTGGGAATTCCCTGGGAAAATGGGTGGGAATTCCCTGGGAAAAGGGAAAAGGGTTGGGAATTCCTGGGAAAATGGGTGGGATTTCCTTGGGAAAAGGTTGGGAATTCCCTGGGAAAAGGGTTGGAATTCCTGGGAAAAGGGGGGTTGGGAATTCCCTGGGAAAAGGGGGGTTGGAATTCCTGGGGAAAAAGGGGTTGGGAATTCCTGGGAAAATGGGGTTGGAATTCCGTGGGAAAAGGGAAAAGGGTTGGGAATTCCTGGGAAAATGGGTGGGAATTCCCTGGGAAAAGGGGGGTCGGAATTCCCTGGGAAAATGGGTGGGAATTCCTTGGGAAAAGGTTGGGAATTCCCTGGGAAAAGTTTGGGAATTCCCTGGGAAAAAGGGTTGGGAATTCCTGGGAAAAGGTTGGGAATTCCCGGGAAAAGGGGGTTGGGAATTCCCTGGGAAAAGGGGTTGGGAATTCCTGGGAAAAGGGGTTGGGAATTCCTGGGAAAATGGGGTGGGAATTCCCTGGGAAAAAGTTGGGAATTCCCTGAGAAAAGGGTTGGGAATTCCTGGGAAAAGGGGGTTGGGAATTCCCGGGAAAAGGCTGTGAATTCCCGGGAAAAGGGGCCCGTGAATTCCCGGGATTTGTGACCTGTAGAGGATGACGTTGATGAAGCAGCTGTCGCGGCGGAAGCAGGGGCTGAGCAGGATCTCATCCCGCCGGGAAAAGCGGATCTCCACCGGGAAGTGCGCCGCGATCCCGGGATTCCCCTCCAGCGCCGCCCGCAGCTCCAGCAGCGCCTCCTTGGTCCGGCCGCTGATCCCGGGAAAAACCCAGACACCCGGTTATTCCCGGGAATAATCCACACACCCGGTTATTCCCGGAAATAATCCACACACCCGGTTATTCCCGGGAATAATCCACACACCCCGTTATTCCCGGGAATAATCCACACCCCGTTATTGCCGGGAAAAATCCAGCCTCGGTTATTCCCGGGAAAAACCCACACCCTGTTATTCCCGGGAAAATCCAGTCCTGGTTATTCCCGGGAATAATCCAGCCTCGGTTATTCCCGGGAATAATCCACACCCCGTTATTCCCGGGAATAATCCACAAACCCGGTTATTCCCGGGAATAATCCACACAGCGTTATTCCCGGGAATAATCCACACACCGTTATTCCCGGGAAAATCCTGACCCGGTTATTCCCAGGAATAATCCAGCCTCGGTTATTCCCGGGAATAATCCACACAGCATTATTCCTGGGAAAATCCAGCCCTGGTTATTCCTGGGAAAATCCTGACCTCGTTATTCCCGGGAACAATCCACACACCGTTATTCCCGGGAAAAATCCACACCCCGTTATTGCCGGGAAAATCCAGCCTCGGTTATTCCCGGGAAAATCCAGTCCTGGTTATTCCCAGGAAAAATCCAGACCCCATTATTCCCGGGAAAAATCCACACACTGTTATTCCCGGAAAAATCCAGCCCCGGTTATTCCCAGGAAAATCCACACAGCGTTATTCCCGGGAAAAATCCTGACCCCATTATTCCCTGGAAAATCCAGTCCCGTTTATTCCTGGGAAAATCCTGACCCCATTATTCCTGGGAAAATCCATCCCCGGTTATTCCCGGAAAAATCCTGACCTCGTTATTCCAGGAAAAATCTAGTCCCGGTTATTCCCAGGAAAATCCTGACCCGGTTATCCCCAGAAAAAAAATCCATCCCGTTATTCCCGGAAAAATTTAGTCCCAGTTATTCCCGGGAAAATCCATCCCCGGTTATTCCTGGGAAAAATCCATCCCGTCATTCCTGGGAAAATCCTGACCCCGTTATTCCCGGGAAAATGGGGGGAGGGGGGAGAGACAATCCCGAAAGGATTCCCGGGATTTTTGTGTTGGAAAGGGAATGGGCCGGGATGGGCTGGGATTGGGATCCTGGGATTGGGATTGAAATCCTGGGATTGGGATCCTGGGATTGGGGATCCTGGGATTGGGATTGAAATCCTGGGATTGGGGATGGGTTTGGGATCCTGGGATTGAAATCTTGGGATTTGGGATCCTGGGGTTTGGGATCCTGGGATTGGGATTGAAATCCTGGGATTTGGGATGGGTTTCAGATCCCGGGATTTGGATCCCAGGAATGGGAATTCGGGATTTGGGAATTCCTGCATGGGAATGGCCCAGCCCTGGACCGGGATCAGGGAATTTGGGAATTTGGGAATTCCATGAGAATGGAAATTCGGGATCTGGGAATTCCATGGGGATTTGGGGATCAGGGAATCCCTACATGGGGATGGCCCAGTCCTGGACCGGGATCAGGGAATTCCATGGGAATGGGTAGGGATTTGGGAATTTGGGATTTGGGAATTCCATGGGATTTGGGAATTTGGGGATCAGGGAATCCCTACATGGGGAATGGCCCAGCCCTGGCCTGGGATTTGGGAATTCCATGGGGATTTGGGAATTTGGGATCAGGGAATTCCATGGGGATTTGGGGATCCCTACATGGGGATGGCCCAGCCCTGGCCTGGGATTTGGGAATTCCATGGGGATTTGGGAATTTGGGATCAGGGAATTCCATGGGGATCAGGGAATCCCTACATGGGGATGGCCCAGCCCTGGACCGGGATTTGGGAATTCCATGGGGATTTGGGATTTGGGAATTCCATGGGAATTTGGGATCTGGGAATTCCATGGGGATTTGGGATTTGGGAATTCCATGGGAATTTGGGATTTGGGAATTCCATGGGAATTTGGGATTTGGGAATTTGGGGATTTGGGGATCCCTACATGGGGATGGCCCAGTCCTGGACCGGGATTTGGGAATTCCATGGGGACTTGGGATCAGGGAATTCCATGGGGATTTGGGAATTCCATGGGGATTTGGGGATCCCTACATGGGGATGGCCCAGCCCTGGACCGGGATCTGGGAATTCCATGGGGATCAGGGAATTCCATGGGGATTTGGGGATCCCTACATGGGGATGGCCCAGTCCTGGACGTGCTGCCGGAAGCGGCACTCGTAGGTGAGGATCCGGTGGCTGCGGTCGACGTTTTCCACCCGGGAATTGAAGAGGAGCCGGAAGAAGACGCGGTTGATCCAAACCACCAGGCCGGGAAAGAAGGAGCTGCCGGGAAAAATCCGGGAATGGGGCCGGGAATTCCCGGGAATCCCGGGAATCCGGGGATGGGCTCTGGGAAAGCAGCTCCGATCCCATTCCGGGGGGATCCAGGTTTTCCTTGGATGCTCGCGGGGATTCGCTGGGAATTCCGGCCCAAATCCCAGATTTCTCCCATTTTTCCCAGGGAATTCCGGCCCAAATCCCAAATTTCTCCCGCTTTTCCCAGGGAATTCCAGCCCAAATCCCAAATTTCTCCCCCTTTTCCCAGGGAATTCCCTCCCAAATCCCAGCCTGGGGTTGGATCCAGCCCCATCCCGAGGGAAGGAATTTTGGAAATTCCCTGGGAATTGGGGACTCCAGGAAGGGTCTCCCTATCCCAGAATTCCATAAAAATCCCTCGGGATGGATCCGGAGCCTCCTGGATCCCGGAATGGCTTCAATAATTCCCAAATAATTCCTGAAATATTCCCAAAAATTCCTGAATAATTCTCGAATAATTCCCCAATAATTCCCCAATAATTCCCCAATAATTCCCAAATAATTCCCCAATAATTCCAGGTTCATTCCGGATCCAATCCCAGGCTGGGAATGGAGGGAATTCCCTGGGAAAACGGGGAGGGATTTAGGATTTGGGAAGGAATTCCTGGGGTATCCCAAAAAAAACCCCCCAAATCCCAGAAAATCTCTGGATTTCCTTTCCCAGAATTCCACAAAAATCCCAAAATTGGACACCAGAGGGCCCCAAGCACGAATCCCAAACGCTTCCGTAGGAAAAAAAATCCATCCAAGAAATATTCCCCAAAAAAATATTTCCAAAAAAATATTCCCCCCAAAAAATACACCCCCCCAAAAAATATTCCCAAAATATTCCCCAAAAAAATTCCCAAAAAAATATTCCCCCTAAAATAAATTCCAAAAAAAATTCCCCAAAAAAATTCCCAAAAAAATATTACCCCTAAAATAAATTCCAAAAAAAATTCCCCAAAAAAATTCCCCAAAAAAATACTCCCAAAATATTTCCCCCCAAAAAACGCTCAAAAAATGTATTCCCCCTGAAATTCCCCAAAAAAATTTCCCCCCCCCCCAAAAAATTTTCCCGAAAAAAAAGTATTCCCCAAAAAATCCCCCCAAAAAATATTTCGCAAAAAAAAAAATTCCCAAAAAATACTCAAAAAAAAAATTTCCCAGAAAAATATTCCCCCCCAAAAAAATTACTCAAAAATTCCCAAAATTTCCCCCCAAAAAAATCTTCCGAAAAAAAATATTCCTCACAAAAAACTCCAAAAAAAATTCCCCCAAAAAATTCCCAAGTAAAAATCCCCCAAAATTCCCAAAATAAATATCCCCCCGAAAAATTCCAATAAAAAAATTCTCAAAAAGAAAAAAATCCCCCAAAATCCCCCCCCAAAAATTTCCCAAAAAATATTCCCAAAGTATTCCCAAAGAAACTCGCAAAAAAAAAAAATTCGCAAAAAAATTCCCCCCCAAAAAAATTCCCCCCCCCAAAAAAATTTCCCCACCCCCAAAATTCCCAAATCCCTCCTTTTTTTTTTTTTTTTTTCCCGGGAAAACGGGATCTCCTTCCCGAGGAAATGAAAATCCCAGGAAAATCGGGACTGGGAATCTTTCCCTTCCCGAGGTTTTTCCCGCACCTGATCCAGAGCAGGAATTCCAGGAGATAAAATCCCACGGCGTAATCCCAGAACCAGCTGGACGAGGAGCGCGGAGCCTGCGGAATTCCGGGAAAAAAAACAAACCCGGGAATGTTGGAGGGGGGAGGGGCTGGAGAAGAGAATCCCGACATTCCCAACATCCCAAAATCCCAGGGAAAGGCAAGGCCGGATCCGGGAAAATCCTGGAATTGCTGGGATGGTCCAAAGAGTTGGGAAAATTCCCGGGATTCCCTTTGAATTCCCACCTCAAATTCGTTCCTGGAATCGCCAAGATCTTGGAAAATCCCAGGATTCCCAAAGCCTGGAATGCTGGGAGATTCCCATTCCCAAAATCCCGCCCCAAATCCATCCCTGGAATTCTTGGAATGATCCCAAGATCTTGGAAATTCCCGGGATTCCCAGAGCCTGGAATGCTGGGAGATTCCCATTCCCAGAATTCCCAAAATCCCACCCCAAATGCATCCCTGCAATTCTTGGGATGATTCCAAGAACTTGGAAATTTCTGGGATTCTCCCCAAATTCCCGCTTCCCACCCCAAATTAATTCCTGGAATTCCCAGGGCGACTCCGAGAACTTGGAAATTCCCGGGAATCCCAGAGCCTGGAATGCTGGGAGATTCCCATTCCCAAAATTCCCCAAATCCCGCCCCAAATCCACCCCTGGAATTCCCAGGACGACTCCAAGAACTTGGAAATTCCCGGGATTCCCAGAGCCTGGAGCCTGGAGTTGCTGGGATTATCCCAAGAGTTTGGAAAATCCTGGGATTCCAAGAGCATGGAATGCTGGGAGATTCCCAAAATCCCGCCCCAAATCCATCCCTGGAATTCTTGGAATGATCCCAAGATCCTGGAAATTCCCAGGATTCCCAGAGCCTGGAATGCTGGGAGATTCCCATTCCCAAAATTCCCCAAATCCATCCCTGGAATTCCCGGGACGATCCCAGGAAGTTGGAAATTCCCGGGATTCCCGGATCCTGGAGGGCAGCGTGAGCCCATCCCCATTCCCCAATCCCTTCCCCACGGGATCCCTGGGATCGGGGCGGATCCCCAGGATCGAGGCGGATCCCCGGGATGGGGGTGGATTCCTGGGATCAGGGTGGATCCCTGGGATCGAGGTGGATCCCCGGGATTGGGGCGGATCCCTGGGATTGGGGCGGATTCCCAGGATCAGGGCAGATTCCGGGGATCGTGGTGAATTCCTGGGATCGGGGTGGGTCCCTGGGATCGTGGTGGATCCCTAGGATCGGGGCGGATCCCCGGGATGGGGGTGGATTCCTGGGCTGGACGGATTGGGGGTGGAACCCTGGGATGGATGGACGGATCGGGGATGGATCCCCGGGATCGGGGTGGATTCCTGGGATGGGGGAGGATTCCTGGGGTCATGGAGGATCCCTGGGGTGGATCCAGTGGATCCCTGGGACGGATCGTGCTGGATCCCCGGGATGGATGGGTGGGAAGGGATCTCTGGGCTGGATCGAGTGGATCAGGATCCCCGGGATGGATGGATGGGGGGTGGATGATTCCCGGGATGGATCAGGATCGGGATCGGGATGGATGGGATCCCTGGGATGGATGGATGGGGGTTGGAGGATTCCCGGGATGGATCAGGATCGAGTGGATCGGGATCCCTGGGATGGATGGGGGTTGGAGGATTCCCGGGATGGATCGGGATCGAGTGGATCAGGATCCCCGGGATGGATGGATGGATGGGGGGTGGATGATTCCCGGGATGGATCGGGATGGGGATCGGGATGGATGGGATCCCCGGGATGGATGGATGGGGGTTGGAGGATCCCTGGGATGGATCAGGATCGAGTGGATCGGGATCCCTGGGATGGATGGATGGGGGTTGGAGGATTCCCAGGATGGATCGGGATGGGGATCGGGACGGATGGGATCTCCGGGATGGATGGATGGGGGTTGGAGGATCCCTGGGATGGATCAGGATCGAGTGGATCAGGATCCCTGGGATGGATGGATGGATGGGGGTTGGAGGATTCCCGGGGTGGATCAGGATCGAGTGGATCAGGATCCCCGGGATGGATGGCTGGATGGGGGGTGGATGATTCCCGGGATGGATCAGGATCGAGTGGATCAGGATCCCCGGGATGGATGGATGGATGGGGGGTGGATGATTCCCGGGATGGATCGAGATCGGGATCGGGATCGGGATGGATGGGATCCCCGGGATGGATGGAGGGGGGGTGGATGATTCCCGGGATGGATCGAGATCGGGATCGGGATCGGGATGGATGGGATCCCCGGGATGGATGGAGGGGGGGTGGATGATTCCCGGGATGGATCGAGATCGGGATCGGGACGGATGGGATCCCCGGCATGGATGGATGGATGGATGGATGGATGGGGGTTGGATGATTCCCAGGGTGGATCAGGATCGAGTGGATCAGGATCCCTGGGATGGATGGATGGATGGGGGTTGGAGGATTCCCGGGATGGATCGGGATCGGGATGGATGGGATCCCCGGGATGGATGGATGGGGGTTGGAGGATTCCCGGGATGGATCGGGATCGAGTGGATCAGGATCCCCGGGATGGATGGATGGATGGGGGGTGGATGATTCCCGGGATGGATCGGGATCGGGATCGGGACGGATGGGATCCCCGGGACGGATGGATGGATGGATGGATGGATGGGGGGTGGATGATTCCCGGGATGGATTGGGATCAGGATCGGGATCGGGACGGATGGGATCCCCGGGATGGATGGATGGAGCGGATCCCTGCCTGCTGGGTGGGATCCTGGTAGACGATCCGGACGTTGTCGCTGTGCGGGAACCACAGGAAGCGAAAATACTGCGAGCGGCTCAGGTGCTGCTCCAGCCCTTCCAGGACCTGCGGGGAATAAACACTGGGAATACTGGGAATACTGGGATTGGCTCAGGTGCTGCTCCAGCCCTTCCAGGACCTGCCGGGAATAAACACCGGGAATAAACACCGGGAATACTGGGATCCACTCAGGTGCTGCTCCAGCCCTTCCAGGACCTGCCGGGAAGGAATAAACACCAGGAATAAACACCGGGAATAAACACCAGGAATTCTGGGATCCACTCAGGTGCTGTTCCAGCCCTTCCAGGACCTGCCGGGAAGGAATAAACACCAGGAATAAACACCGGGAATACTGGGAATAAACACTGGGAATACTGGGAATACTGCGAGCGGCTTAGGTGCTGCTCCAGCCCTTCCAGGACCTGCCGGGAAGGAATAAACACCGGGAATAAACACTGGGAATAAACACCGGGAATACTGGGAATAAACACCGGGAATACTGGGATCGGCTCAGGTGCTGCTCCAGCCCTTCCAGGACCTGCCGGGAATAAATAAACACCAGGAATTCTGGGAATACTGGGAATACTGCGAGCGGCTCAGGTGCTGCTCCAGCCCTTCCAGGACCTGCCAGCAAGGAATAAACACCGGGAATACTGGGAATACTGGGAATTCTGGGAGCGTCTCAGGTGCTGCTCCAGCCCTTCCAGGACCTGCCGGGAATAAACACCAGGAATAAACACCGGGAATAAACACCAGGAATTCTGGGAATAAACACCGGGAATTCTGGGATCGACTCAGGTGCTGCTCCAGCCCTTCCAGAACCTGCCGGGAATAAATAAACACCGGGAATAAAATCTGGGAATAAACACCGGGAATAAACCCCAGGAATAAACACCGGGAATAAACACCGGGAATACTGGGATGGGCTCAGGTGCTGCTCCAGCCCTTCCAGGACCTGCCGGGAAGGAATAAACACTGGGAATAAAAACTGGGAATGAAAACCGGGAATAAAAACTGGGAAATCTGGGAAAACCGGGAAAGCAGGGAAAATAAACTGCTGGGAATATTGGGAATACTGGGAAATTTGGAATACTGGGAAATCAGGGAAAACAAACCGGGAATACTGGGAATACTGGGAAATCTGGGAATACTGGGAAAAGGGGGAAAAGCGGGGAAAACTGGGAAGTCTGGGGAAATCAGGAAAAGCGGGAAAAGCTGAAAAATTGGGAAAACTGTGGAAATCCAGAAAAACCGGTAAAATTGGGAAAACCAGGAAAAGCTGGAAAATCGGAAAACCGGGAAAAGTGGAAAAAGTGGTGAAATTGGGAAAACCAGGAAAAGCTGGAGAACCGGGAAAAGTGGGAAAAGCAGGAAAATCGGGAAAACCGGGGAAATGGGGAAAAGCGGGAGAAGTGGGAAAACCAGGGAAATAAAAACTGGGAAAAGCAGGAAAACCGGGAATGCTGGGAAAAGCAGGAAAATTGGGAAAACCGGTGAAATCCAGAAAAACCGGGAAAAGAGGAAAAAAGCGGGAATATTGGGAAAAGAGGGAAAACTGGGAAAAAGCGGGGAAAAGCAGGAAAATTAGGAAAAATAGGGAAATTGGGAAAACTGGGAAATAAAAACCAGGAAAAGTGGGAGAAGTGGGAGAACTGGGATAAGTGGGAAAAGCAGGAAAATTGGGAAAACCAGGAAAAGCAGGAAATTCCCAGCCCAATCCCGCTTTTCCTTGCCCTCCCCCATCCCAGAGCTTCGGATTCCTGGGAAAATCCCCATCCCTTTATCCATGGATTCATTCCCGATCCCATCCCAGGGGAAAAAAAACCGGGAGAAGAGGCCAAAAAACCGGGAAAAAAACCCCCGGGAATGTGGGAAAAGAATTCCCGGGAAGGTCGGGCAAGGACGGGCTCCGCATTCCCGGGATTTCAATGGATGTGGAGATGAATCCCGAGGATTTGTGGGATAATCCCGGATCAACCGGAGTCCTTGGGAAGGATTTGGGATGGGGAGGGCAGGAGGAGGGAATTTCATGGAATCCTGGAATTCCGGAATGGATCGGGAATCCTGGCCCAGTGGGGGATGGGGTGGGGTTGGGAATCCGTGGATCCCATCCCGAGGAATTCCGGGATTCCGGGATCCGGGAGGCTCCGGATCCATCCCCAGGGATTTTTATGGAATTCTGGGAAGGGAAATCCAGGGATTTTCTGGGATTTGGGGTTTTTTTTGGGATACCCCAGGAATTCCTTCCCAAATTCCCATTTTCCCAGGGAATTCCCTCCATTCCCAGCCTGGGATTGGATCCGGAATGAACCTGGAATTATTCAGGAATTATTTGGGAATTATTTGGGAATTATTGAAGCCATTCCGGGATCCAGGAGGCTCCGGATCCATCCCGAGGGATTTTTATGGAATTCTGGGATAGGGAGACCCTTCCTGGAGTCCCCAATTCCCAGGGAATTCCCAAAATTCCTTCCCTTGGGATGGGGCTGGATCCAACCCCAGGCTGGGAATGGAGGGAATTCCCTGGGAAAAACGGGGAGAAATTTGGGATTTGGGCTGGAATTCCCTGGGAAAAACCGGGAGAAATTTGGGAATTGGGCCGGAATTCCCGGCTGGGAAGTTGAGGCAGGGCCAGGATTCAATTCCCAGCGAATCCCTTCGAGAATCCACAGAAAAACCGGGAATTCTCCCATCCCAAAACATTCCCGGATCCTCCCCCTCATTCCCGGCCTTCGGAATCCCCGGGAGCCGATCCGGGGGCAAACGGGGACGGGGAAATTCCACAATCCCGGCTCCAAGGGATCCGTGTCCGACATTCCCGGAGATCTGAACCCCTCATTCCCAAATTACCTGAATCCCTCATTCCCGGTTTTCTGAACCCCTCATTCCCAAATTATCTGGGTCCCTCATTCCCAAATTATCTCTGGCTCTCATTCCCGGTTTTCTAAATCCGCCATTCCCAGTTTTCTGAGCCCCTCATCATTCCCAATTATCTGAATCCCTGATTCCCAAATTATCTGAACCCCTCATCATTCCCAGGAATCTGAACCCCTCATTCCCAATTTATCTCCGGCTCTCATTCCCAGTTTTCTGAGCCCCTCATCATTCCCGGTTTTCTGCATCCCTCATTCCCAAATTATCTCCGGCTCTCATTCCCAAATTATCTGAACCCCTCATTCCCAATTATCTGATTCCCTCATTCCCGGCTTTCTGTATCCCTCATTCCCAAATTATCTCCGGCTCTCATTCCTGGTTTTCTGAATCCCTCATCATTCCCAATTATCTGAACCCCTCATTCCCGGTTTTCTGCACCCCTCATTCCCAAATTATCTCTGGCTCCCATTCCCAAATTATCCGAACCCCTCATCATTCCCAAATTATCTGAATCCCTCATTCCCGGTTTTCTGCATCCCTCATTCCCAAATTATCTGAACTCCTCATTCCCAGAAATCTGAATCCCTCATTCCCAGTTTATCTCCGGCTCTCATTCCCAGTTTTCTGAGCCCCCCATCATTCCCGGTTTTCTGAACCCCTCATTCCCGGAAATCTGAACCCCTCATCATTCCCAATTATCCGAATTCCTCATTCCCAAATTATCTCCGGCTCCCATTCCCAAATTATCTGAACCCCTCATCATTCCCAGAGATGTGAGCCCCTCATTCCCAGAGATCTGCATCCCTCATTCCCGGTTTTCTGCATCCCTCCTTCCCAATTATCTGAACCCCTCATCATTCCCAATTATCGACATCCCTCATTCCCAAATTATCTCCGGCTCTCATTCCCAAATTATCTGAACCCCTCCTCGTTCCAATTTATCTCCAGCTCTCATTCCCGGTTTTCTGAGCCCCTCATCATTCCTAATTATCTGAATCCCTCATTCCCGGTTTTCTGCATCTCACATTCCCAAATTATCTCTGGCTCCCATTCCCAAATTATCTGAACTCCTCATTCCCAGGAATCTGAATCCCTCATTCCCAATTATCTCCAGCTCTCATTCCCGGAAATCTGAACCTCATTCCCAAATTATCTGAACCCCTCATCATTCCCAAATTATCTGAACCCCTCATTCCCGGTTTTCTGCATCCCCCATTCCCAAATTATCTGAACCCCTCATCATCCCCAATTATCCGAATCCCTCATTCCCAGAAATCCAAACCCCTCATTCCCAATTTATCTCCAGCTCTCATTCCCAGTTTTCTGAGCCCCCCCATCATTCCCGGTTTTCTGAATCCCTCATTCCCGGAAATCTGAACCCCTCATCATTCCCAATTATCCGCATCCCTCATTCCCAAATTATCTCTGGCTCCCATTCCCAAATTATCTGAACCCCCCATCATTCCCAAATTATCTCCGGCTCTCATTCCCAGAAATCTGAACCCCATTCCCAAATTATCTCGGCTCTCATTCCTGGTTTTCTGAATCCCTCATTCCCAATTATCTGAACCCCTCATCATTCCTGGTTTTCTGAGCCCCTCATCATTCCCAATTATTTGAATCCCTGATTCCCAAATTTTCTGAACCCCTCATCATTCCCAGGAATCTGAACCCCTCATTCCCAATTTATCTCCGGCTCTCATTCCTGGTTTTCTGAATCCCTCATTCCCGGTTATCTGAACCCCTCATCATTCCCAATTATCCGAATCCCTCATTCCCAAATTATCTCTGGCTCCCATTCCCAAATTATCTGAATCCCTCATTCCCAATTTATCTCTGGCTCTCATTCCCGGTTTTCTGAGCCCCTCATCATTCCCAAATTATCTCCAGCTCTCATTCCCGGAAGTCTGAACCCCATTCCCAGTTATCTGAACCCCTCATCATTCCCAATTATCCGCATCCCTCATTCCCAAATTATCTCTGGCTCCCATTCCCAAATTATCTGAACCCCCCATCATTCCCAATTATCTCCGGCTCTCATTCCCAGTTTTCTGAGCCCCTCATCATTCCAAATTATCTGAATCCCTCATTCCCGGTTTTCTGCATCTCACATTCCCAAATTATCTCTGGCTCCCATTCCCAAATTATCTGAATCCCTCATTCCCAGTTTTCTGAGCCCCTCATCATTCCCAATTATCTCCAGCTCTCATTCCTGGAAGTCTGAACCCCATTCCCAAATTATCTGAACCCTTCATCATTCCCAAATTATCTGAACCCCTCATTCCCCGTTTTCTGCATCCCTCATTCCCAGTTATCTGAACCCCTCATCATTCCCAATTATCCGAATCCCTCATTCCCAGAAATCTGAACCCTTCATTCCCAATTTATCTCCGGCTCTCATTCCCAGTTTTCTGAGCCCCCCCATCATTCCCGGTTTTCTGAATCCCTCATTCCCGGAAATCTGAACCCCTCATCATTCCCAATTATCCGAATTCCTCATTCCCAAATTATCTCCGGCTCCCATTCCCAAATTATCTGAACCCCCCATCATTCCCAATTATCCGAATTCCTCATTCCCAAATTATCTCCGGCTCCCATTCCCAAATTATCTGAACCCCCCATCATTCCCAATTATCCGAATCCCTCATTCCCAAATTATCTCCGGCTCTCATTCCCAGTTTTCTGAGCCCCTCATCATTCCAAATTATCTGAATCCCTCATTCCCAGGAATCTGAATCCATCATTCCCAATTATCTCTGGCTCTCATTCCCGGCTTTCTGAGCCTCTCATCATTCCCAATTATCTCTGGCTCTCATTCCCAGAAATCTGAACCTCATTCCCAAATTATCTGAACCCCTCATTCCCGGTTTTCTGCATCCCTCATTCCCAAATTATCTGAACCCCTCATCATCCCCAATTATCCGAATCCCTCATTCCCAGAAATCCGAACCCCTCATTCCCAGTTTATCTCCGGCTCTCATTCCCAGTTTTCTGAGCCCCTCATCATTCCCGGTTTTCTGAATCCCTCATTCCCGGAAATCTGAACCCCTCATCATTCCCAATTATCCGAATTCCTCATTTCCAAATTATCTCCGGCTCCCATTCCCAAATTATCTGAATCCCTCATTCCCAATTTATCTCCGACTCTCATTCCCCGTTTTCTGAGCCCCTCATCATTCCCAATTTATCTCCAGCTCTCATTCCCGGAAGTCTGAACCCCATTCCCAGTTATCTGAACCCCTCATCATTCCCAATTATCCGCATCCCTCATTCCCAAATTATCTCTGGCTCTCATTCCCAAATTATCTGAACCCCTCATCATTCCCAATTATCCGAATCCCTCATTCCCGAATTATCTCCGGCTCTCATTCCCAAATTATCTGAACCCCTCATCATTCCCAGAGATCTGAGCCCCTCATTCCCAGAGATCTGCATCCCCCATTCCCGGTTTTCTGCATCCCTCATTCCCAGTTATCTGAACCCCTCATCATTCCCAATTATCCGCATCCCTCATTCCCAAATTATCTCCGGCTCTCATTCCCGGTTATCTGAGCTCCCCCATCATTCCCAATTAACCTCCTCCCTCATTCCCAATTAACCTCCTCCCTCATTCCCAATTAACCTCGTCCCTCATTCCCAATTAACCTCCTCCCTCATTCCCAATTAACCTCCTCCCTCATTCCCAATTAACCTCGTCCCTCATTCCCAATTAACCTCGTCCCTCATTCCCAATTAACCTCCTCCCTCATTCCCAATTATCCGCCTCCCTTCATTCCCGGTTATCTCCGGCCCCCATTCCCGGTTTTCCGCCGCTCTCATTATCCCGGGATGAAAGGCGGGAGTCGGGATCAGGGCCAAGGTCGGGATGAGGCCGGCGACATTCCCGGGACATCGTTCCGGGATGACATTCTGGGATCTTTTGGGATATTTTTTCCCCCTCCCGGAGGACGGGAAAGGTCGGGATGAGGAGAGGGGGGAGGGGGAGCGGGTTCCTGGGGATGGAGAATTCCAGGGAAAACGGGGAATGGAGGGGGGAGGGGAAAAGTGGGAAAAAGTGGGAAAAAGTGGGAAGAAAGTGGGAAAAAGTGGGAATGGAGAGAGGGAAAAGGGTGCAGGGAATGTGGGAATGGAGGGGAAAAGGGGGGAAAGTGGGAATGGGTGGAGGGAAAACCAGGAATGGATGGAGGGAATGTGGGAATGGATGGGGGGAAAAGAGGGAAAAGGATGGGAAAAAGTGGGAATGGAAACTGGGAAAAGATGGGGAAAAGGATGGATGGGAATGGATGGAGGGAAAAGAGGGAAAAGTGGGAAGAGTGGGAATGGAAGGGTGGGAAAAGTGGGAAAAATATGGAAAAGGTGGGAAAGGAAACAGGGAAAAGGATGCAGGGAAGAGTGGGAATGGATGGGGAAAACCGGGAATGGATGGAGGGAAAAGTGGGAATGGAGGGGAAAAGGGGGAAAAGTGGGAATGGGTGGAGGGAAAACCAGGAATGGATGGAGGGAATGTGGGAATGGATGGGGGGAAAAGGGGGAAAAGGATGGGAAAAGTGGGAAAGGAAAGAGGGAATGTGGGAATGGATGGGGAAAGTGGGAAAAGTGGGAATGGATGGGGAAAAGGATGGATGGGAATGGATGGAGGGAAAAGGGGGAAGAGTGGGAATGGAGGGGTGGGAAAACCGGGAATGGATGAGGGAAAAGTGGGAATGGACATGGGGAAAAGTGGGAAAGCGGGGAGGGAAAAATGGGAATGGGTGCAGGGAAAAGGGGGAAAGGAACCAGGGAAAGAGGGAAAAGCCTGGAGGGAATGTGGGAATGGACGGGAAAAGGGGGAAAAGTGGGAATGGGTGGAGGGAAAACCAGGAATGGATGCAGGGAAAGTGGGAAAAGTGGGAATGGATGGAGGGAAAAGGAGGAAAAGGGGGAAAATATGGGAAAGATGGGAATGGATGGAGGGAAAAGTGGGAAAAGTGGGAATGGATGGAGGGAAAAGTTGGAAAAGGGGCAATGGATGGGAAAACCAGGGAAAAGTGGGAGAGGCTGGAGGGAAAAGTGGGAATGGATGGGGAAAAGGGGGAAAAGTGGGAATGGGTGGAGGGAAAACCAGGAATGGATGGAGGGAATGTTGGAATGGATGGAGGGAAAAGAGGGAATGAAGGAAAAGTGGGAATGGATGGGGAAAAGGATGGATGGGAATGGATGGGGAAAAGGGGGAAAAGTGGGAATGGAGGGGCGGGAAAAGTGGGATCAAATTTCCAAGGCGAAACCTCAGACACCACGGAACCCGAACCCTTGGGATCCGCCCCCCCCCCCCAAAAAAATTCCCGAAATTCCCGGAATTCCGGCGGGAATTCCCGGGGCGCACCTGGGGCAGGGTGGAGGGAAAGGCGACCTCGCGCAGCCGGAATTCCGGGACGCACTGGAAGGTGACGGAGAGGACGATTCCCAAACATCCCAGGTGGAGCCGAGCCGCCTGGAAAACCTCGGCGTTCAGCGATTCCGAACATTCCAGGATTTCTCCGGAAGCCAGGAGCAGGGAAAGAGCCACCACCTGCAGGGGGGGGGAGGGGAATTCCGGGTTCCAGATGGATCTGCCGGGAATTCTTGCCACTTTTCCCGGGAAATTCCAGCTCAAATCCCAAATTATTCCCGGTTTTTCCAAGGAATTCCAGCCCAAATCCCAAATTCCTTCCCAAATCCCAAATTATTCCCAGTTTTTCCAGGGAATTCCAGCCCAAATCCCAAATTTCTCCTGGTTTTTCCAGGGAATTCCAGCCCAATTCCCAAACCCCAAATTCCTTCCTCTTTTCCCAAAAAATTCCTTCCCAAATCCCAAATTATTCCCGGTTTTTCCAAGGAATTCCAGCCCAAATCCCAAATTATTCCCCTTTTCCCAAGGAAATTCCCAAATCCCACCCCATTTTCCCACGGAATTCCCATATCCCAAATTCCTCAGTCAATTCCAGGAAGTTCTGTCCCAAATCCCAGATTATTCCCGGTTTTCCCAGGAAATTCCAGCCCAATTCCCAAATCCCAAATCCCTCCCCCTTTTCCTAGGGAATTCCAGCCCAAATCTCTTTTCTTCCCCATTTTTCCAAGGAATTCCTTCACAATTCCCAAATTCTTTCCCAAATCCCAAATTATTCCCCCTTTTCCCAGGAAATTCCTTCCCAATTCCCAATTCTCAAATTCTTCCCGGTTTTTCCAAGGAATTCCAGCCCAAATCCCAAATTCCTGCCCCGTTTTTCCCATGGAATTCCCTCCATTCCCAGCCTGGGGTTGGATCCAGCCCCATCCCAAGGGAAGGAATTTTGGGAATTCCCTGGGAATTGGGGACTCCAGGAAGGGTCTCCCTATCCCAGAATTCCATAAAAATCCCTCGGGATGGATCCCGAGCCTCCTGGATCCCGGAATGGCTTCAATAATTCCCAAATAATTCCAGAAATATTCCCAAAAATTCCTGAATAATTCTCGAATAATTCCCCAATAATTCCCAAATAACTCCCAAATAATTCCCGAATAATTCCCCAATAATTCCCAAATAATTCCCGAATAATTCCCCAATAATTCCCCAATAATTCCCAAATAATTCCCGAATAATTCCCGAATAATTCCCAAATAATTCCCCAATAATTCCCAAATAATTCCCGAATAATTCCCGAATAATTCCCGAATAATTCCAGGACTCCGGGAATCTCTGGGAATTTTGGGAATATCCCGAGCTGGATCCACCAGGATTCTCCAACTCCCGGCCCCGCACTGAACATTCCAAGAATTCCCAGAATTCCCTGAATTCCCAGCTCGGATTCCAGGGAATTTTCCATCGGATTTTTGGGAATAAGAGGGAGGAATTGCGATTTTCCCTGGAATTTTTCCTCGGGATGGGAATTCCCAGCCGGGATAAACCCGGAGCAGCAAAATTCCCCCCCCCAAAAAATCCCGGAACGATTTTAAGCGGGAAAAAATCCCCCCCAAAATCCCAATCCTGGAATTCCTCCATCCCGGATTTCTCCCGGACATTCCCGGATTCCTCTCTCCTGATCCAAAATTCCCAAAGTTTCTGGGCGGTCTCTGGGAATTCCGGGAAGAATATGGGGAAGAATTCCGGGAATAATTCTGGGAAGAATTCTGGGCAGAATTCCAGGAAAAATTCCAGGAAGAATTCTGGGAAAATTCCAGGAATAATTCTGGGCAGAATTCCAGGAAAAATTCCGGGAAAAATTCCAGGAGGAATTCCGGGAAGAATTCTGGGAACTGTTCCAGGAACAATTCCAAGAAGAATTCTGGGAAGAATTCCAGGAAAAATCCCAGGAAGAATTCTGGGAAGAATTCCAAGAATTCCAGGAAGAATTCTGGGAAGAATTCCAGGAAAAATTCCAGAATGAATTCCAGGAATAATTCCAGGCAGAATTCCAGGAAGAACTCTGGGAAGGATTCCGGGAAGAATTCCGGGAGCAATTCTGGGAAGAATTCCAGGAAAATTCCAGGAAAATTCCAGGAATAATTCCAGGAATGATTCCAGGAAGAATTCCGGGCAGAATTCCGGGAAGAATTGTGGGAAGAATTTTGGGAGGAATTCTTGGAGGAATTCCAGGAATAATTCCAGGAAGAATTCCAGGAATTCCGGGAAGAAATCCGGGAAGAATTCCAGGAAAAATTCTGGGAAGAATTCCAGGAAGAATTCGGGGAAGAATTCCGGGAGGAATTTCAGGAGGAATTCCATGAAAAATTCCAGGAAGAAATCTGGGAAGAATTCTGGGAAAAATTCCGGGAAGGATTCCATGAAGAATTCCGGGAAGAATTCCAGGAAATATTCCAGGAAGGATTCCAGGAAGAATTCCGGGAAGAATTCCTGGAAGAAATCCTGGAGGAAATCTGGGAAGAATTCCAAGAATTCCAGGAGGAATTCTGGGACGAATTCCAGGAAGAATCCCTGGAAGGATTCCCGCAGGAATTCCGGGAATTCCGGCACCTGCGTGGGCAGGATTCCGTGGCCGATCCCGGTGTTGTGGGTCCCGGTTCCGATGACTCCGGCCGCCGTCACCTCGGCCACGGCTCCTAAACTGGGAACAACAACGACAAAAAAAAACCGGGAATGGGAATTCCCCGGGATCCCGAAATTCCGCCTTTTCTTCCAACGGGGAAGCATCCATGGGAAAATCCGTCCCGAGGAATTCCTTGGGATGGGGGTGGGGACGGGAGCCGGGGGGGGGGGATTCCAGGGAATTCTGGGATTGTCTGGGTTGGGAAAAAGCCTGGGAAAAGTTGGAATCCTGGGGGGGATCCCATGGAATTCTGGGATTGGTTGGGTTGGGAAAAAGCCTGGGAAAAACTGGAAAAATTCCTTGGAATTCTGGGATTGTCTGGGTTGGGAAAAGCCTTGGGAAAAGTTGGAATTCTGGGGGAATTCCATGGAATTCTGGGATTGGTTGGGTTGGGAAAGGACCTTGGAAAAATTGGAATCCTGGGGTGGATCCCATGGAATTTTGGGATTGTCGGGGTTGGGAAAAAGCTTGGGAAAAACTGGAACAATTCCTTGGAATTTTGGGATTGTCTGGGTTGGGAAAAACTGGAACTTTGGGGGGGGGGATTCCCATTCCTGATCCCACCCGGATCCATTCCCGATCCCATCCCATCCATTCCCATTCCTGATCCCACCCGGATCCATTCCCAATCCCATCCCATCCATTCCCATTCCTGATCCCACCCGGATCCATTCCCGATCCCATCCCATCCATTCCCATTCCTGATCCCACCCGGATCCATCCCTGGCTCCATTCCCAGATCCCGATCCCGCCTGGATTCCATTCCCAGCTCTCCATCCCACCCAGATCTATTCCCAATCCCAATCCCAATCCCAATCCCATCCCAATCCCAATCCCAATCCCATCATTCCCATTATTCCCATTATTCCCATTATTCCCACTATTCCCATCCTCATTCCAATCCCATTCCCATTCCCGCCATTCCCATAATTTGTTCCTATTATTCCCATTATTCCCAATCCCATTCCCACCACTCCCATTCCCATTGTTCCTGCTGTTATTCCCGGTTATTCCCACTGTTATTCCCATTGTTATTCCTGCTGTTATTCCTGCTGTTATCCCCATTCCCATTCCCATTATTCCCTATCCCATTCCCATTCCCATTCCCACCATTTATTCCCATTATTCCCGTTGTTATTCCCGTTGTTGTTCCTGCCGTTATTCCCACTGTTATTCCCATTTTTCCCGCTGTCATTCCCGGTTATTCCCGGTGTTATTCCCGCTCCCATTCCCATTGTTATTCCCATTATTCCTGTTGTTATTCCTGTTGTTATTCCTGCTGTTATTCCCATTATTCCCATTGATATTCCCGTTGTTATTCCCACTCCCATTCCCATTGTTCCCACTGCTATTCCTGGTTATTCCCACTGTTATTCCCGCTGTTATTCCTGCTGTCATTCCCGGTTATTCCCATTATTCCCATTGTTATTCCCATTGTTATTCCCACTCCCATTCCCACTGTTATTTCCATTATTCCCATTGATATTCCCGTTGTTATTCCCGCTCCCATTCCCATTGTTATTCCCATTATTCCCGCTGTTATACCCGTTGTTATTCCTGCCGTTATTCCCACTGTTATTCCCGGTGTTATTCCCGCTCCCATTCCCATTGTTCCCACTGCTATTCCGGGTTATTCCCATTGTTATTCCTGCTGTCATTCCCGGTTATTCCCATTATTCCCATTGTTATTCCCGCTCCCATTCCCATTATTCCTATTGTTACTCCCATTGTTACTCCTGCGGTTATTCCCGCTTTTATTCCCAGTTATTCCCGTTGTTATTCCCACTGCTGTTATTTTCATTCCCGCTGTTATTCCCGCTCCCATTCCCATTGTTATTCCCGCTGTTATTCCCATTGTTATTCCCATTGTTATTCCCACTGTTATTCCTGTTATTCCCATTGTTATTCCCACTGTTATTCCCACTGTTATTCCCATTGTTATTCCCGTTATTCCCATCGCTGTTATTCCCGTTCCCATTCCCATTGTTATTCCCATTGTTATTCCCGTTATTCCCAGTTATTCCCGCTCCCATTCCTGCTGCCTTTATTCCCGCTGTTGTTATTCCTGTTGTTGTTATTCCCGTTGTTATTCCCATTGTTATTCCCATTGTTATTCCCATTGTTATTCCCATTGTTATTCCCGTTATTCCCGCTGTTCCCGCTGTTATTCCCGCTGTTCCTGTTGTTATTCCCACTGTTCCCGGTGTTATTCCCGGTGTTATTCCCGCTGTTCCCGGGGTTATTCCTGGGGTTATTTCCGCTGTTATTCCCGGTGCTGTTCCCGGGGTTATTCCCGCTGTTATTCCCGTTGTTCCCGGTGTTATTCCGGCTGTTATTCCCAGGGTTATTCCCGCTGTTATTCTGGCTGTTCCCGGGGTTATTCCGGCTGTTATTCCGGCTGTTATTCCCGCTGTTGTCTCTCACTTGGCCAGGGCCATCCCGTGTTTGTCCAGCTCCAGGTTCAGCTCCGAGAGCAGAATTCCGGCTTCCACCTTCACCTGCAGCTTCTCCTTGTCCACCTGCAACAGACGATTCCCAAAAAACCCCCGAACGTTCCCAAAAAAAATCCCCAAAAAACCCCTGAATGTTCCCAAAAAAATCCCAAAAAACTCTCCCCAAAATCCCCGAACATTCCCAAAAAATTCCCCAAAAAATCCCCGAATGTTCCCAAAAAATTCCCCAAAAAATCCCCGAACGTTCCCAAAAAATTCCCCAAAAAAATCCCCGAACGTTCCCAAAAAATTTCCCAAAAAAATCCCTGAATGCTCCCAAAAAATTCCCCAAAAAAATCCCTGAACGTTCCCAAAAAATTCCCCCAAAAAATCCCTGAACGTTCCCAAAAAATTCCCCAAAAAACCCCTGAACATTCCCAAAAATTCCCCCCCAAAAATTTCCAAAAAACCCCTCAAACCCTTCCCAAAATCCCCCCAAAATTCCCAAAAAATTCCCCAAAAAACCCCCTCAAACCCTTCCCAAAATCCCAGAATATTCCCAAAAAATTCCCAAAAATCCTGTCATATTCCCAAAAAAATTCCCAAGAACCCCCCTCAAGCCCTTCCCCAAATCCCAGAATGTTCCCAAAAAATTCCTAAAAAATTCCCAAAAAACCCTTCCCAAAAATCCCAGAATATTCCAAATAAATTCCAAAAAAAATTCCCAAAAAATTCCCAAGAAATTCCCAAAAAATTCCCAAAAAAGCCCTCAAACCCTTCCCAAAATCCTGGAATGTTCCCAAAAAATTCCCCAAAATTTTTTTGGGGGATATTCCAAATAAATTCCAAAAAAAATCCTCCAAAATTCCCAAAAAATTCCCAAAAAACCCCTTAAACACTTCCCCAAATCCCAGAATATTCCAAATAAATTCTCCAAAAAATTCCCAGAAAAATCCCCAAAAACCCCTTCCCAAAATCCCAGGACATTCCAAAAAAATTCCCAAAAAAACTCCCCAAAAAAATCCCAAAAAACCACCTCAAACCCTTGCCAAAACCTCAGAATATTCCCAAAAAAATTCCAAAAAAATTCCCACAAAACCCTTCCCCAAACCCCAGAATATTCCCAAATTCCCTCCCTCCTCCGCTCCCGGGGTGGGAAAATTCCCGGGAAAAGCCGGCTCGGGGATTTCTCCGTCTGGAGGAGCCGTTCCCGGGCGGATTCCCGGGATTTCCCGGGTGTTTTTTCCCGGGAAGGCGGCGGTTCCCACCTGCAGGACGCGGTTGAGTTTTCCCATGTGGATGAGGAAATCCTGGGAGCAGGCGATGTCCGAGGGGGAGTGACCCCCGCCCAGCACCTTCACCCGCTTCTGCCGCCCCCGCGCCAGATCCAGGATCTGCCGGGATGGGAACAACACCGGGAATGGGAGACGGGAAAAATCCGTCACCAAAAACAGCGGGAATGGGCCGGGAAATCCATCCCAAAAACTGGGAATGGGCCGGGAAATCCATCCCAGGATCTGCCGGGATGGGAACAACACCGGGAATGGGAGACGGGAAAAATCCGTCACCAAAAACTGGGAATGGGCTGGGAAATCCATCCCAAAAAAAACCGGGAATGGGAGCCGGGAAAAATCCGTCACCAAAAAAACCGGGAATGGGAGACGGGAAAAATCCGTCACCAAAAACAGCGGGAATGGCCCAGGAAATCCATCCCAAAAACTGGGAATGGGCCAGGAATATCCATCCCCAAAAACTGGGAATGGGCTGGGAAATCCATCCCAGGATCTGCCGGGATGGAAACAACACCGGGAATGGGAGACGGGAAAAATCTGTCACCAAAAACAGCGGGAATGGGAGCCGGGAAATCCATCCCAAAAAACTGGGAATGGCCCAGGAAATCCATTCCAAAAACCAGCAGGAATGGGCCAGGAAATCCACCCCCAAAAACTGGGAATGGGCCAGGAAATCCATCCCCAAAAACTGGGAATGGGCTGGGAAATCCATCCCTAAAAACTGGGAATGAGCCAGGAAATCCATCCCTGGAAAACAGCGGGAATGGGAGCTGGGAATATCCATCCCCAAAAACTGGGAATGGCCCGGGAAATCCATCCCGTTGTTGTTGTTGTTATTCCCGTTGTTTTTGTTGTTATTCCCGTTGTTGTTATTCCCGTTGTTGTTATTCCCATTGTTGTTCCCGTTGTTGTTATTCCCGTTGTTGTTATTCCCGTTGTTTTTCCCGTTGTTATTCCCATTGTTGTTATTCCCGTTGTTGTTGTTGTTCCTGTTGTTGTTATTCCCGTTGTTTTTCCCGTTGTTGTTGTTCCCGTTGTTGTTCCCGGTACCTGTCGGAGCTCGTGGACGTTCCGGGGCCGGAAGAGCAGCTCGGGGCTGCAGCCGTAGGTGCCGGACCAGTTCCAGAACCGGAACCCGGATTCGCCCTGGACCTGCCGGGAGAGATCCCGAGGGATCGGGATCAGCCCGAGGGATCGGCCCAAGGGGATCCCAAGGGATCGGGATCGTCCTGAGGGGATCCAGAGGGGCTGGAATCCATCCCAAGGGATCGGGATCGGCCCGAGGGGATCCAGGGGGGCTGGAATCCATCCCAAGGGATCGGGATCGTCCCAAGGGATCGGCCCGAGGGGATCCCAAGGGATCAGGATCGTCCTGAGGGGATCCAGAGGGGCTGGAATCCATCCCAAGGGATCGGGATCAGCCCGAGGGATCGGCCCGAGGGGATCCAGAGGGGCTGGAGCTGATCCCGGTGGGATTGGGATCATCCCAAGGGGATCCAGCGGGGCTGGAATCCATCCCAAGGGACCGGGATCAGCCCGAGGGATCGGCCCGAGGGGATCCAGCGGGGCTGGAATCCATCCCAAGGGATTGGGATCATCCCGAGGGATCGGCCCGAGGGGATCCCAAGGGATTGGGATCGTCCCGAGGGGATCCAGAGGAGCTGGAATCCATCCCAAGGGATCAGGATCATCCCAAGGGATCGGCCCGAGGGGATCCAGGGGGGCTGGAATCCATCCCAAGGGATCGGGATCAGCCCGAGGGATCGGCCCGAGGGGATCCCAAGGGATCGGGATCGTCCCAAGGGGATCCAGAGGGGCTGGAATTCATCCCAAGAGATCGGGATCATCCCAAGGGGATCCAGAGGGGCTGGAATCCATCCCAAGGGATCGGGATCATCCCGAGGGAATTGGGAGCGGCCCGAGGGGATCTGGAAGGGCTGGAATCGATCCCGACGGGATCAGGATCATTCCCGGGGAATCTGGATCCCAGCCCATGGGGACCATGGAGATCCAGAGGGGCTGGAATGGATCCCAAGGGATCGGGATCGTCCCGAGGGGATCCAGAGGGGCTGGAATCCATCCCAAGGGATCAGGAACGTCTTGAGGGGATCCAGAGGGGCCGGAATCCATCCCAAGGGATCGGGATTGTCCCGAGGGGATCCAGGGGGGCTGGAGCTGATCCCGGTGGGATTGGGATCATCCCAAGGGGATCCAGAGGGGCTGGAATCCATCCCAAGGGATCGGGATCATCCCGAGGGATCGGCCCGAGGGGATCCCGGCGGGATTTGGATCATCCCAGGGAATCTGGCAGGGCTGGAGCCGATCCCAAGGGATTTGGGATAATCCCGAGGGAATCCAGAGGGGCTGGAGCTGATCCCAAGGGATTTGGATTGTCCCGAGGGAATCCAGAGGGGCTGGAATCGATCCCAGGGGAATTGGGATCATCCCAGGGAATCCAGAGGGGCTGGAGCCGATCCTGAGGGAATTGGGATCATCCCGAGGGAATCTGGAGGGGCTGGAATCCATCCCGGCAGGATCGGGATCATCCTGAGGAAATCTGGAGGGACTGGGATGGATCCCAAGGGATCGGGGTTGTCCCGAGGGAATCTGGAGGGGCTGGAATCGATCCCAAGGGATTTGGATCATTCCAAGGAAATCCAGAGGGACTGGAATTGATCCCAAGGGGAACTGGGATCATCCTGAGGGGATCTGAAGGGGTTGGAGTCGATCCCAAGGGGATCGGGATCGCTCCATTGGCTCTGGATCCCATCCCGTGGGAAGCTGGGAGGGGGCTCAGTCCAATCCCTGCGGGATCGGGATCATTCCAAGGGAATCCGGAGGGGCTGGAACCGATCCCGGTGGGATCAGGATCATCCTGAGGGGATCCAGAGGGGCTGGAGCCGATCCCAGGGGGATCAGGATCATCCTGAGGGGATCCAGAGGGGCTGGAATCGATCCCAGGGGGATCAGGATCATCCTGAGGGGATCCGGAGGGGCTGGAATCGATCCCAGGGGGATCAGGATCATCC
The DNA here is from genome assembly GCF_971803275.1 of Cyanistes caeruleus. Taxonomy (NCBI): domain Eukaryota; kingdom Metazoa; phylum Chordata; class Aves; order Passeriformes; family Paridae; genus Cyanistes; species Cyanistes caeruleus. The sequence goes on along the minus strand of NC_141702.1, from coordinate 1,548,028 downwards.
TGAGGGGATCCAGAGGGGCTGGAATCGATCCCAGGGGGATCAGGATCATCCTGAGGGGATCCAGAGGGGCTGGAATCGATCCCAGGGGGATCAGGATCATCCTGAGGGGATCCGGAGGGGCTGGAACCGATCCCGGTGGGATCAGGATCATCCTGAGGGGATCCAGAGGGGCTGGAGCTGATCCTGGCAGGATCGGGATCGTCCCGAGGGGATCCGGAGGGGCTGGAATGGATCCCAAGGGGAACTGGGATCATCCTGAGGGGATCCGGAGGGGCTGGAGCCGATCCCGAGGGATTTGGGATCATCCTGGGAAATCCAGATCCCATTCCGTGGGGATCAGGGAGATTTGGGATCCGGAGGGGCTGGAGCCGATCCCGAGGGGAGCTGGGATCGATCCAGGGAATCGGGAGGGGCTGGAATCGATCCCGCCCCAGGATCAGGATCGGGATCGGGATCACTCGGGGATCGGGATCGGGATCACTCGGGGATCAGGATCGGGATCTGGATCCCATTTCCCTCCCTTCCCTTCCCCCATTCCCACCCAGGGCTGGTTCCCAAATCCCTTCCCAAATCCCCAAATCCCCAAATTCCCCATCCCAAATAATTCCTTCCCGAATTCCCAAATTTCCTTTCCCTTCCCAAATTCCCAAACTCCAAAATTCCCAAATTCCCTCCCCAAATTCCCAAATTCCCCATCCCAAATAATTCCTTTCCAAATTCCCAATTTTTTTTCCCTTCCCGAATCCCCAAATTTCCTTTCCCAGATTCCCAAATTCCCAAATAAATCCCAAATTCCTGAACCCCCCAGATCCTTTCCCAATTTCCTTTCCCTTCCCGAATTCCCAAACTCCAAAATCCCCAAATTCCCAAATTAATTTCCCAAATTCCCAAATTCCCTCCCCAAATCCCTTCCCAAATCCCAAAATTCCCAAAAATTCCCTTCCCAATTTCCTTTCCCTCCCTAAATCCCAATTGCCTTTCCCAAATTCCCAAATTCCCTTCCCAAATCCCCAAATTCTCTTCCCAAATTCCAAAAATTCCTGAATTCCCAAAGTTCCTCCCCAAATTCCTTCCCAAATTCCTGAATTCCCTTCCCAAATCCCCAAATCCCCAAATTCCCAAATTCCCCATCCCAAATAATTCCTTTCCGAATTCCCAATTTTTTTTCCCTTCCCGAATCCCCGAATTCCCAAATTTCCTCTCCCTTCCCAAATTCATTTCCCAGATTCCCAAATTCCCAAATAAATCCCAAATTCCTGAACCCCCCCAAATCCTTTCCCAATTTCCTTTCCCTTCCCAAATTCCCAAATCCCCGAATCCCCAAATCCCCAAATCCCCAAATCCCCAAATCAATTTCCCAAATCCCCTCCCGAAATCCCTTCCCAAATCCCAAAATTCCCAAAAATTCCCTTCCCAATTTCCTTTCCCTCCCTAAATCCCAAATTCCTTTCCCAAATCCCCAAATTCCTTTCCCAGATTCCCAAATTCCCGCCCCAAATCCCCAAATTCTCTTCCCAAATTCCAAAAATTCCTGAATTCCCAAAGTTCCTCCCCAAATTCCTTCCCAAATTCCCGAATTCCTTTCCCTTCCCAAATCCCTCCCAAATTCCTGAATTCCCAAATTCCCTCCCCAAATTCCCAAATTCCCCATCCCAAATAATTCCTTTCCGAATTCCCAATTTTTTTTCCCTTCCCGAATCCCCAAATTCCCAAATTTCCTTTCCCAGATTCCTGAACTCCTTTCCCTTCCCAAATTCCCAAATTCTTCCCCCAAATCCCCGAATCCCAAACCCCCAGAATTCCCAAATTCCCCAAATCCCCAAATTCCATTCCCAAATTAATTTCCCAAATTCCTGAATTCCCAGATTTCCTCCCCAAATTCCCCCAATCCCGAATTCCCTCCCCAAATTCCCAAATTCCCTTCCCGAAATCCTTTCCCAAATTCCTTTCCCTTCCCGAATTCCCAAAATCCCAAACTCACGAATTCCCAAATTCCCAAATTCCTCTCCCTTCCCAATTTCCTTTCCCAAATCCCAAAATTCCCTCCCAAAATTCCTGAATTCCTTTCCCTTCCCAAATTCCCAAAATTCCCAAAATTCCCTTCCCAATTTCCTTTCCCTTCCAAAATTCCCCAATTCCTGGATTCCCAAACAATTCCTGAATCCCTGAAATCCCAAATTCCCCCTCCAAATTCCCAAAGAATTCCCAAAGAATTCCCGAATTCCCGCCCCTCCCCCTCTCCCCTCCCTCCCCTCCCCCACCCCGGGGGAATTTCGGGAAGAAATTCCAAAGATCCCAGAAAAAAAAAAAAACCGGGAACGAGGGTGGGGGGAAGGGAGGGTGGGGGAGGGGCGGCCCCTTCCCAAATCCAAGAAAAACCCGGGAGCCGAGCGGGAAAAACGGGGAAAAAAAAAATTCCAAAAACACCAAAATCCCGGGAATTTTCAGCTGGATCGGGAGGGAAAATTCCCGCCCGAGGTTTTCTGGGAATTCTCGGGGTTTTTTCGGGAATTCTCGGGTTTTTTCCCGGAATTTTTGGGGTTTATTCGGGAATTTTGGGGTTTTTTCTCGGGAATTTTTGGGGATTTTTTCTCGGGAATTTTTGGGGTTTTTTAGGGTAATTTTGGGGTTTTTTTTCCGGGAATTTTTGGGGTTTTTTTCCGGGAATTTTTGGAATTTTTTTTCGGGAATTTCCCCCCATTTTTCCCCGGGAATTTTCTGATTTTTTCCCCGGAATTTTTCGGATTTTCCCCGGGAATTTTCGGGATTTTTCCAGGAATTTTCCGATTTTTCCCAGGATTTTTTAAAATTTTTTTCCGGGAATTTTTTGGATTTTTTTTCCGGGAATTTTTCCCCATTTTTCCCCGGGAATTTTCGGATTTTTCCCAGGATTTTTTTTTATTTTCCCCCGGAATTTTCCGGATTTTTCCACGGGAATTTTTTAAATTTTTTTTCCGGGAATTTTTGGATTTTTCCTGGGAATTTTTCCCTGGGAATTTCCCGGATTTTCCCCCCGGAATTTTCGGGTTTTTCCTGGGAATTTTCGGATTTTTCCAGGGAATTTTCGGATTTTTCCCGGGGAATTTTTGGATTTTTCCCGGGGAATTTTCGGATTTTTCCCGGGGAAGTTTTGGAATTTTTTTCCGGGAATTTTTGGATTTTTTTTCCCGGGGAATTTCCCGGATTTTTCCAGGGAATTTTCGGATTTTTCCCGGGATTTTTTCGGATTTTTCCCGGGGAATTTTTGGATTTTTCCCGGGGAATTTTCGGATTTTTCCCGGGGAATTTTTCCCCATTTTTCCCCGGGAATTCCCCGATTTTTTCCTGGGAATTTTTCCCCGGAAATTTCCCGGATTTTTCCCCTGGAATTTTCCCATTTTCCCCCCGGGAATTTTCCAATTTTCCCCAATTTTTTCCCCAAAAATGGGCTCGGATTCCCAAATTTCTCCAGCTTGGGGCGGGGGTGGAGGGAGGGGGGAAAAACCCCAATTCCCGTTTGGAATTTTCTCACCATCCCGGAGTCTCGCTGGGAATTCCCGCTTGGAATTTCGGGCCGATCCCGCTGGATCCGAGCGCGCTCCCGGCTCGGGAATTCCTCGGGAATGGCTGAAAAACCGGGAAGAGCCTGGGGGATCCTTCCCTTGGGAATTGCGAAATTCCAGAGGGAGGAGGGGGCGGGGCGGGGGCCGGGAATTGCGGGGGGTTGGGAGGGAATTCCTGGGAAAAAATGGGGGGAAATTGGGAAAAATTCCAGAGATTTTGGGGATTTGGGGAAGGAATTCCTGGAAAAAAATGGGGAAAATGGGGAAAAATAGGAGAAAATGGGGAAAAAATCCGGGGATTTTGGGATTTGGGGTGGGAATTCCTGGGAAAAATGGGAAAAGAGGGAAAAATTCCAGGGATTTTGGGGATTTGAGGAGAGAATTCCTGGGAAAAAGTGGGAAAATGGGAAAAAGTTCCCAAAATTTTGGGATTTGGGGTGGGAATTCCTGGGAAAAAGGGGAAAAGAGGGAAAAATTCCAGAGATTTTGGGATTTGGGGAGGGAATTCCTGGAAAAAAAGGGAAAAGAGGGGAAAATTCCAGGGATTTTGGGGGTTCGAGCAGAGAATTCCTGGGAAAAAGTGGGAAAATGGGAAAAAGTTCCCGAAATTTTGGGATTTGGGGCGGGAATTCCTGGGAAAAATGGGAAAGAGGGAAAAATCCCAGAGATTTTGGGGGTTCAAGCAGAGAATTCCTGGGAAAAGAGGGAAAAGTCCAGGGGATTTTGGGATTTGGGGAGGGAATTCCTGGAGAAAAGTGGGAAAATGGGAAAAAGTCCCCAAAATTTTGGGATTTGGGCTGGGAATTCCTGGGAAAAAAGGGGAAAAATGGGGAAAAGGTTCCCAAAATTTAGGGTTTTGGGGCTGGAATTCCTGGGAAAATGGAAAATGGGGGAAAATCCAGGGATTTGGAGATTTGGGCAGAGAATTCCTGGAAAAAAAGGGAAAACCTCCAGAGATTTTGGGATTTGGGACCGGAATTCCCTGGAAAGGGGGAAAAGAGGGGAAAAGTCCCCAAAATTTTGGGATTTGAATTCCAGAGAATTCCTGGGAAAAAAAGGTGGGAAATGGGCAAAAATTCCCGAGATTTTGGGAAGGAATTCCTGGAAAATGGGGGAAAAATGGGAAATATTCCAAGGATTTTGGGATTTGGGGAGGGAATTCCCGGGAAAAATGGGGGGAAATTGGGAAAAATTCCCGGGGATTTTGGGATTTGGGGTGGGAATTCCTGGAAAAATGGGGAAAAGAGGGAAAAATTCCAGAGATTTCTGGGATTTGGGGAGGGAATTCCCGGGAAAAATGGGGAAAATGAGAAAATATTCCCAAAATTTTGGGATTTGGAGTGAGAATTCCTGGAAAAAAAGGGGAAAAGAGGGAAAAAATTCCAGAGATTTTGGGGAGAGAATTCATGGGAAAAATGAAGAAAATTCCAGAGATTTTGGGGATTTGGGGAAGGAATTCCTGGGAAAAATGGGAAAGAGGGAAAAATTCCAGAGATTTTGGGGGTTCAAGCAGAGAATTCCTGGGAAAAATTCCAGGGATTTTGGGGTTTTGAGGAGAGAATTCCTGGGAAAAATGGGAAAAGTCCGGGGGATTTTGGGATTTGGGGCGGGAATTCCTGGAAAAATGGGGAAAAGAGGCAAAAATCCCAGAGATTTTGGGGATTTGGGGAAGGAATTCCTGGAAAAAAGAGAGAAAATGGGGGAAAGTTCCCGAAATTTTGGGATTTGGGGTGGGAACTCCTGGGAAAAATGGGAAAGAGGGAAAAATCCCAGAGATTTTGGGGGTTCAAGCAGAGAATTCCTGGGAAAAATGGGAAAAGTCCGGGGGATTTTGGGATTTGGGGAGGGAATTCCTGGGAAAAATGGGGGAAAATTGTGAAAATTCCCCGGGGTTTTGGGGATTTGGGGGAAAAATTCCTGGGAAAATTGGGGGGAAATTGGGAAAAATCCAGGGATTTTGGGGATTTGGGATGGGAATTCCTGGAAAAATGGGGAAAAGAGGGAAAAACTCCAGAGATTTTGGGATTTGGGGAAGGAATTCCCTGGAAAGGGGGAAAAGAGGGGAAAAGTCCCCAAAATTTTGGGATTTGAATTCCAGAGAATTCCTGGGAAAAAAAAGGTGGGAAATGGGGAAAATTCCCGGGATTTTGGGAAGGAATTCCTGGAAAATGGGGAAAAATGGGAAATATTCCAAGGATTTTGGGGATTTGGGGAGGGAATTCCTGGGAAAAATGGGGGGAAATTGGGAAAAATTCCCGGGGATTTTGGGATTTGGGGTGGGAATTCCTGGAAAAATGGGGAAAAGAGGGAAAAATTCCAGAGATTTTTGGGATTTGGGGAGGGAATTCCTGGGAAAAATGGGGAAAATGGGAAAATATTCCCATAATTTTGGGATTTGGAGTGAGAATTCCTGGAAAAAAAGGGGAAAAGTGGGGAAAAATTCCAGAGATTTTGGGGAGAGAATTCATGGGAAAAATGAGGAAAATTCCAGAGATTTTGGGGATTTGGGGAAGGAATTCCTGGAAAAAAGAGAGAAAATGGGGGAAAGTTCCCGAAATTTTGGGATTTGGGGGGGGAATTCCTGGGAAAAGAGGGAAAAACTGGGAAAAATGGGGGATAATTCCCGGGATTTTGGGATTTGGGGGGAAATTCCCAAAATTTTGAGATTTGGGCAGGGAATTCCTGGGAAAAGAGGGGAAAAATGGAGGGAAAATTCCCGAAATTTTGGGGATTTTGGGGATTTCGGCAGGAAATTCCTGGGAAAAAGCAGGAAAATTGGGAAAAATGGGGGGAAAAATCCAGGGATTCTGGGATTTGGGGCGAGAATTCCTGGAAAAATTCGGGAAAAGAGGGAAAAGTTCCAGGTATTTTGGGGATTTTTGGGAAGGAATTCCTGGGAAAAGAGGAAAAAATTCCCAAGATTTTGGGATTTGGGGAGCAGCAGGGGGGTCCGAGGCAGAGAATTCCTGGGAAAAAGCGGGAAAAGAGGGAAAAGTTCCCGAAATTTTGGGATTTGGGGCGAGAATTCCTGGAAAAAAAAGGGGAAATATTCCCGGGATTTGGGGATTTTGGGGAATTCCCGGCTCCTGGAACCCCCAAATCCCGGGAATTTTTTTTTTTCCCCTTTGGAAAATTTCCCGGCCGGAGCTGGGAAGGAGCTCCGAGAATTCCAAAGGTTTTTTTTTGGTTTTTTTTTTTTTTCCCGAGTTTTTTTGACCTCCGGCCCCGGCAAATCCCGGGATGGGCTCCGGCCAAAGGTCGGGATTGATCCCAAAAATTCCTTGGGATTATCCAGAGGTCACGGGAATGGGGGAGGGGTGGCGCAGAATTCCCGGGAATTTGGGATTTCTGAGAGGATTCCCGAATTCCCAAAGGAATTCCCGAATTTCCTGGAGCATTCCCAGTTGAACAATTCCCAGATTTCCAAAGGAATTCCCAAATTCCCACCTGAGGAATTCCCAAATTTCCTGGAGCTATTCCCAGATCAGGAATTCCCAGATTCCCAAAGGAATTCCCGATAATTCCCAAAGAATTCTCAGTAAATCCCAAATAATTCCCCCAAAATTCCCAAAATATTCCCCAAAAATTCCCAAAATATTCCCAAAAATTTCCCAAAGATTTCCCAAAGAATTCCCAAAGAATTCCCAAAAAAATCCCAAAATATTCCCAAATAATTCCCAAAGATTTCCTGAAAAATTCCCCCAAAATTCCCAAATAATTCCTCCAAGAATTCCCCAAAAATTCCCAATAATTCCCAAAATATTCCCCAAAAATTCTGAAAGATTTCCCGAAGAATTCCCAAAGGATTCCCCAAAAATTCCCAAAATATTCCCCCAAAATTCCCAAAGAATTCCCAAAAAATTCCTCCAACAATTCCCAATTAATTACCAAAAAAATCCCAAAATATTCCCCAAAAAATTCCCAAAGATTTCCCAAAAAAATCCCAAAAAATTCCCAGTAAATCCCAAATAATTCTCAAAAAAATCCTCCAAGAATTCCCAAAGAATTCCCAAAATATTCCCCAAAAATTCCCCCAAAATTCCCAAAATATTCCCCCAAAATTCCCAAAGATTTCCCAAAGAATTCCCAAAAAAATCCCAATAATTCCCAAAGAATTCCCAAAAAAAATCCCAAATAAATCCCCAAAGAATTCCCAAAATATTCCCAAAGAATTCCCAAAAAATTCCCAAAGATTTCCCAAGGAATTCCCAACGAATTCCCCCCCAAAAATCCTAAAATATTCCCAAATAATTCCTCCAAGAATTCCCAAAAAATTCCCAAGAATTCCCAAAATATTCCCAAAAAATTCTGAAAGATTTCCCCCAAAATTCCCAAAGGATTCCCCAAAAATTCCCAAAATATTCCCCCAAAATTCCCAAAGAATTCCCAAAAAATTCCTCCAACAATTCCCAATTAATTACCAAAAAAATCCCAAAATATTCCCCAAAAAATTCCCAAAGATTTCCCAAAAAAATCCCAAAAAATTCTCAGTAAATCCCAAAGAAATCTCAAAAAAATCCTCCAAGAATTCCCAAAGAATTCCCAAAAATTCCCCAAAAATTCCCAAAGATTTCCCAAAAAAATCCCAAAAAATTCCCAGTAAATCCCAAATAATTCTCAAAAAAATCCTCCAAGAATTCCCAAAGAATTCCCAAAATATTCCCCAAAAATTCCCCCAAAATTCCCAAAGATTTCCCAAAGAATTCCCAAAGAATTCCCAAAAAAATCCCAAATAAATCCAAATAATTCCCAAAGAATTCCCAAAATATTCCCAAAAAATTCTGAAAGATTTCCCAAAGAATTCCCAAAGGATTCCCCAAAAATTCCCAAAATATTCCCCCAAAATTCCCAAAGAATTTCCAAAATAATTCCCAATAATTCCCAAAAAAATCCCAAATAAATCCCCAAAGAATTCCCAAAATATTCCCCAAAAATTCCCAAAAAATTCCCAGATTTCCCAAAGAATTCCCAAATAATTCCCAAAGAGTCCCCCAAGAATTCCCCCAAAAAATCCCAAATAATTCCTCCAAGAATTAAAAAAAATTCCCAATAATTCCCAAATAATTCCCAAAGATTTCCCGAAGAATTCCCAAAAAATTCCCAATAATTCCCAATAATTCCCAAAGAATTCCCAAAAAATCCTCCAAGAATTCCCAAAAAAATCCCAAATAAATTCCCCAAAATATTCCCAAAAAATTCCCAAAGATTTCCTGAAGAATTCCCAAAGATTTCCTCGATAATTCCCCAAATTTATTCCACAAAAAATTGGGACTAAAACCCCAAAAAACTCCAGGAATTTGGGAGCGGCCCCGGAAATTCAGGAACAGAGCGGGATTGGGGAATTCTGGGGGAATTTTTTTGGGAATTCCCTGGAAATTCCTGGGAATTCTGTGGGAATTCTTGGGAATTTTTTGGGAATTCTTGGGAAATTATTTGGGAATTCTTTGGGAATTTTTGCAGAATTCTTTGGAATTTTTGGGGGGAATTCCTTGGGAATTCTTGGGAATTTTTGGGAATTATTTGGGAATTTTTTGGGAATCTTTTGGTGACTTCCTTGGAAATTCCTGGAAATTCTTTGGGAATTCTGGGTGAACTCTTTGGGAATTCTTGGGATTTTTTTTGGAATTTTTTTGGAATTTTTTTGGAATTTTTTTGGAATTTTTTTGAGAATTATTTAGGAATTTTTTGGGCAATTTTTTGGGAATTCTGTGGGAATTCTTGGGGAATTATTTGGGAATTTCCAAGGAATTCTTGGGAATTCTTGGGGAATTTTTTGGGAATTCTTCAGGAAATTTTTGGGGATTTTTGGGAATTTTTTGGGAATTTTTTGGGGGAATTCTTTGGGATTTACTGACAATTATTTGGGAATTCTGTGGGAATTCCCTGGAAATTCCTGGGAATTCTTGGGGGATTCTTTGGGAATTATTTGGGAATTTTCTGAGAATTATTTGGGAATTATTGGGGAATTTTTTTGGGAATTCTTTGGGAATTTTTGCAGAATTCTTTGGAATTTCTTTGGGAATTCTTTGGGAATGATTTGGGAATTGTTGAGAATTATTTGGGAATTCTTTGGTGAATTCCTTGGAAATTCCTGGGAATTCTTTGGGAATTCTGTGAGAGCTCTTTGGGAATTTTTTGGGAATTTTTTGAGTATTATTTGGGAATTCTTTGGGAATTCTTTGGAATTTCTTTGGGAATTCTGTGGGAATTATTGGGAATTATTTGGGAATTATTTCAGAATTTTTTGAGAATTATTTGGGAATTCTTTGGGAATTTTTGGGAATTTTTTGGAATTTTTTAGGGAATTTTTTTGGAATTCTTTGGTGAATTCCTTGGAAATTCCTGGGAATTCTTTGGGAATTCTGTGAGAGCTTTTTGGGAATTTTTTTGGAAATTTTTTGGGAATTTTTTTGAGAATTATTTGGGAATTTTTGGGAATTCCTTGGGAATTCTTTGGAAATTCTGTGGGAATTTTTGCAGAATTCTTTGGGAATTTTGGGGGGAATTCTTTGGGAATTCTGTGGGAATTTTTGGGAATTTTTGGGAATTTTTTGGAATTTGTTTGGGAATTCTGTGGGAATTCTTGGGGAAATATTTGGGAATTCTTTGGGAATTTTTGCAGAATTCTTTGGAATTTCTTTGGGAATTCTTTGGGAATGATTTGGGAATTGTTGAGAATTATTTGGGAATTCTTTGGTGAATTCCTTGGAAATTCCTGGGAATTCTTTGGGAATTCTGTGAGAGCTCTTTGGGAATTTTTTGGGAATTTTTGGGGAATTTTTTTGAGAATTATTTGGGATTTTTTTGGGAATATCTTGGGAATTCTTTGGAAATTATTTGGGAATTTTTGCAGAATTCTTTGGGAATTTTTGGGGGAATTCTTTGGGAATTCTGTGGGAATTTTTGGGAATTTTTTGGAATTTTTTGGAATTTGTTTGGGAATTCTTTGGGAATTCTTGGGAATTCTTGGGAAATTATTTGGGAATTCTTTGGGAATTTTTGCAGAATTATTTGGAATTTTTTTGGGGAATTCCTTGGGAATTCTTGTGAATTTTTGGGAATTTTTGGGGAATTTTTTGGGAATTCTTTGGTGACTTCCTTGGAAATTCCTGGAAATTCTTTGGGAATTCTGGGTGAACTCTTTGGGAATTCTTGGGATTTTTTTTGGAATTTTTTTTGAATTTTATTGGAATTTTTTTGAGAATTATTTGGGAATTTTGGGGGGAATTTTTTGGGAATTCTGTGGGAATTCTTGGGGAATTATTTGGGAATTTCCAAGGAATTCTTGGGAATTCTTGGGGAATTTTTTGGGAATTCTTCAGGAAATTTTTGGGGATTTTGGGGAATTTTTTGGGAATTTTTTTGGGGAATTATTTGGGATTTACTGACAATTATTTGGGAATTCTGTGGGAATTCCCTGGAAATTCCTGGGAATTCTTGGGGGATTCTTTGGGAATTATTTGGGAATTATTTGGGAATTTTCTGAGAATTATTTGGGAATTATTGGGGAATTTTTTTGGGAATTCTTTGGGAATTTTTGCAGAATTCTTTGGAATTTCTTTGGGAATTCTTTGGGAATTATTTGGGAATTTTTTGGGAATTTTTTGGAATTTTTTGGAATTTCTTTGAGAATTCTGTGGGAATTCTTGGGAAAATATTTGGGAATTATTTGGGAATTTTTTTTGAATTCTTTGGAATTTTTTGGGGAATTTTTTTGGAATTCTTTGGTGAATTCCTTGGAAATTCCTGGGAATTCTTTGGGAATTCTGTGAGAGCTCTTTGGGAATTTTTTGGGAATTTTTGGGGAATTTTTTGAGAATTATTTGGGAATTCTTTGGGAATTCTGTGGGAATTATTGGGAATTATTGGGGAATTTTTTGGGAATTCTTCAGGAAGTCCTTGGGAGTTTTTGGGGAATATTTTGGGAATCCTTGGGGAATTTTTTGGGAATTCTTTGGGAAATTCCTTGGCATTTACTGGGAATTCTTGGGGGATTCTTTGGGAATTCTGTGGGAATTCTTCAGGAAATCTTTGGGAATTTTGGGGGAATTATTTGGGATTTACTGAGAATTCTATGGGAATTCCTTGGGAATTCCCTGGAAATTCCTGGGAATTCTTGGGGAATTTTTTGGGAATTTTTTTGGGAATTTTTTGGGAATTTTTTTGGGAATTCTTGGGGATTTTTTTTGGGAATTCTGGGAATTCTCTGGGCCCGGGGTGGGGGAGGGGCGCCTTCCCAAGGATTTCAGGGAATTGCCGGGAAAGGAAAATTCGCAGCCAGTTCATGAATATTAATGAGATGTTTATTAATATTAACGAGCGGTTAATGAATATTAATTAGTGATCAGAAAAGAAATCGGGTTTTAATTATTAATTAATGATTATTCCATGAAAACTTTTGGGATTCTCCCGGGAAAAGCCGGGAATGGGCTCGGGGAGCCGATCCAAGCCCAAATCCGGCAGAAAATTCCCAGAAAAAAAAAAAAAAAATCCCGGAATTTTTCCGAGGTTTCCAGGTGGGAAACGGAAATTCCCAAAGGGAAAAAATTCCTAAAAGGGGGAAAATTCCAAAGGGGAAAATTCCTAAAAAGGGGAAATTTCCAAAGGGAAAAAATTCCTAAAAAGGGGAAATTTCCAAAGGGAAAAAATTCCTAAAAAGGGGAAATTTCCAAAGGGAAAAAATTCCCAAAGGGGAAAAAATTCCAAAGAGGGAAAATTCCAAAGGGAAAAATTCCCAAAGGGGAAAATTCCTAAAAAGGGGGAAAATTCCAGAGGGAAAAATTCCCAAAAAGGGGAAAATTCCAAAGGGAAAAATTCCTAAAAAGGGGAAAATTCCAAAGGAAATTCCAAAGGGGGAAATTCCAGAGGGAAAAAAATTCCAAAGAGGGAAAATTCCTAAAAAAGGGTAAAATTCCAAAGGAGAAAATTCCTAAAAGGGGGAAAATTCCAAAGGGGAAAAAATCCCAAAGGGAAAAATTCGTAAAAAGGGGAAATTTCCTAAAAAGGGGGAAAATTCCAGAGGGAAAAATTCCAAAAAAGGGGAAAATTCCAAAGGGAAAAATTCCCAAAGGGAAAGAAATTCCAAAGGGAAAAAATTCCTAAAAAGGGGGATAATTCCCAAAAAGGGGAAATTTCCTAAAAAGGGGGAAAATTCCAGAGGGAAAAATTCCAAAGGGAAAAAAATTCCAGAGGGAAAAATTCCCAAAAAGGGGAAAATTCCAAAGGGAAAAATTCCTAAAGGGAAAAATTCCTAAAGGGAAAAATTCCAAAGGAAATTCCAAAGGGGGAAATTCCCGCTCAAAGCTTGGAATTCCCGGGAAAAGGAGGATCCGGGGGGAGCTGCTCCAGCCATTCCAGAAGGATCCGGTTCACCTCGGCCGGCCTGCGGGGAGAGAGGGGCGGAATTCCGGGAATTCCTGGGAATGGGGAGCCGGAATTCTGGGAATTCCTGGGAATGGGGGAGCCGGAATTCTGGAAATTCCTGGGAATGGGGAATCCAGGAATTCCAGGAATTCCTGGGAATGGGGAATCCAGAATTCCTGGGAACGGGGAGACGGAATTCCTGGGAATGGGGAGTCAGAATTCCGGGAATTCCTGGGAATGGGGAGCCGGAATTCCTGGGAATTCCTGGGAATGGGGAATCCAGAATTCCTGGGAATGGGGAGCCGGAATTCCGGGAATTCCTGGGAATGGGGAGCTGGAATTCCTGGGAATTCCTGGGAATGGGGAATCCAGAATTCCTGGGAATTCCTGGGAATGGGGAGCCGGAATTCCCGGGAATTCCTGGGAATGGGGAATCCGGAATTCTGGGAATTCCTGGGAATGGGGAGCCGGAATTCCCGGGAATTCCTGGGAATGGGGAATCCAGGAATTCTGGGAATGGGGAATCCAGAATTCTGGGAATTCCTGGGAATGGGGAGCCGGAATTCCTGGGAATTCCTGGGAATGGGGAATCCAGAATTCCTGGGAATGGGGAGCCGGAATTCACAGGAATGGGGGGAGATCCCGATTTTTGGGGGGGGAATGGGGGAGCCGGAATTCCTGGGAATTCCTGGGAATGGGGAGCCGGAGTTCCCAGAATTCCTGGGAATGGGTGACCAGAATTCCTGGGAATTCTTTGGAATGGGGAGCCGGGATTCCCAGAATTCCTAGGAATGTGAGAACTGGAATTCCTGGGAATGGGGAGCAGGAATTCCCAGGAATGGCGAGCTGGAGTTCCCGGAATTCTTGGGAATGTGGAATCCAGAATTCCATGAAATGTGGGAACTGGAATTCCTGGGAATGTGGAATCCAGAATTCCAGGGAATGTGGGAACCGGAATTCCTGGGAACCGGGAGCCAGAATTCTGGGAATTCTCGGGAATGGAGAGCTGGAATTCCAGGGAATGTGGGAACCGGAATTCCTGGGAATGGGGAGCCGGAATTCCCGGGAATTCCTGGGAATGGGGAACCGGAATTCCTGGGAATTCCTGGGAATGGGGAGCCGGAATTCCCGGGAATTCCTGGGAATGGGGAATTCCCACCTCTCCAGCTGGGTCCAGTGGCCGCAGTCCTGGATGTGCCTCCGCTGGAGCCGCGGCACCTGGAATCCATCGGGAATCCATCGGGAATCCATCGGGAATCCATCGGGAATCCCAGGAATCCATCGGGAATCCATCGGGAATCCATCGGGAATCCAGGGAATCCAGCAGGAATCCATTGGGAATCCCAGGAATCCATCGGGAATCCATCAGGAATCCCGGGAATCCATCGGGAATCCATCGGGAATCCATCGGGAATCCATCGGGAATCCATTGGGAATCCAGCGGGAATCCCGGGAATCCATCGGGAATCCATCAGGAATCCCGAGAATCCATCGGGAATCCATCAGGAATCCATCAGGAATCCCGGGAATCCATCAGGAATCCATCAGGAATCCATCGGGAATCCATCGGGAATCCATCGGGAATCCCAGGAATCCATCGGGAATCCCGGGAATCCATCGGGAATCCATCGGGAATCCATCGGGAATCCCGGGAATCCATCAGGAATCCCAGGAATCCATCGGGAATCCATCGGGAATCCCGGGAATCCATTGGGAATCCATTGGGAATCCATCGGGAATCCATCGGGAATCCCGGGAATCCATCGGGAATCCATCAGGAATCCCAGGAATCCATCGGGAATCCATCGGGAATCCCAGGAATCCATCGGGAATCCATCGGGAATCCATCAGGAATCCATCAGGAATCCCAGGAATCCATCGGGAATCCATCGGGAATCCAACGGGAATCCATCGGGAATCCCAGGAATCCATCAGGAATCCAGGGAATCCACCGGGAATCCATCGGGAATCCATCGGGAATCCATCAGGAATCCATCAGGAATCCCGGGAATCCATCAGGAATCCCGGGAATCCATCGGGAATCCATCGGGAATCCATCGGGAATCCCAGGAATCCATCGGGAATCCAGCGGGAATCCCGGGAATCCATCGGGAATCCATCGGGAATCCATCGGGAATCCCGGGAATCCATCGGGAATCCATCGGGAATCCATCGGGAATCCCGGGAATCCATCGGGAATCCAGCGGGAATCCCAGGAATCCATTGGGAATCCCGGGAATCCATCGGGAATCCCGGGAATCCACCGGGAATCCATCGGGAATCCCGGGAATCCACCGGGAATCCAGCGCTCCCCAGAATTCCCGGATTTTTCCCAGATTTTTTTTCCCCGGATTTTTTTTTTCCCAGATTTTTTTTCCCAGATTTATTTCCCAGAATTCCCAGATTTATTTCCCAAATTTTCCCCCGAACTCCCAAATTTTCCTCAGATTTTTCCCAGAATTCCCAGATTTTTCCCAGAATTCCCAGATTTTTTTTTCCCTGAACTCCCAATTTTTCCTCTGATTTTTCCCAGATTTTTTTCCCAGATTTTTTCCCAGATTTCCCCCAGAATTCCCAGGTTTTTCCCAGATCTTCCCTGAGTTCCCAAATTTTTCCCAGATTTCTCGCAGATTTTTTTCCCAGATTTTTTCCCCAATTTTCCCAGATTTTTCCCAGATTTTCTTCCCAGATTATTTTCCCAGACTTTCCCAGAATTCCCAGATTTCCCCCTGATTTTCTAAGAATTCCCAGATTTTTCCCAGAACTCCACGATTTTTCCCAGAATTCCTGGTTTTTCCCCAGATTTCCCCAGAATTCCCAGATTTTCCCCAAAACTCCCAGATTTCCCCCACATTTTTCTCAGAATTCCCGATTTTTCCCCAGATTTCCCCAGAATTCCCATTTTTTTCCCCTAAAATCTCAAATTTTTCCCAGATTTTTTTCCTGGATTTTTTTTCCCAGATTTTCCCAGAATTCCCGAATTTTTCCCAGATTTCTCCCAGATTTTTTCCCCAATTTTCCCAGATTTTCCCAGAATTCCCAGATTTTTTTCCCGGTTTTTTTTCCCAGATTTGTTCCCAATTTTCCCAGAATTCCCAGATTTCCCCCCAAACTCCCAGATTTTCCCCTCGATTTTCTAGGAATTCCCAGAACCCCATGACTTTTCCCAGAATTCCTGGATTTTCCCCAGATTTCCCCAGAATTCCCAGATTTTTTCCTCTGGATTTTTCCCCAGACATTTCCCCCCAGAATTCCCATTTTTCCCCCCAGAATTCCCATTTCCACCCCAGAATTCCCATTTTTCCTCCCAATTCCCCTTTCTCCCCTTGGAATTCCCGGATTTCCCTCCAGAATTCCCATTTTTCCCCTGGAATTCCCATTTTGTCCCACAATTCCCATTTTTTTCCCCCAAGATTTCTCATTTCCCCCCTAAATTCCCATTTTTCCCCCCAGAATTCCCATTTTCCCCTCCCAGAATTCCCATTTTCCCCTGGAATTCCCATTTCCCCCCCAGAATTCCCATTTTCCCCCCCAGAATTCCCATTTTTCCCTGCGGAATTCCCATTTACCCCTCCCAGAATTCCCATTTTCCCATCCCCCAGTTCCCATTTTTCCCCCCCAAATTCCCATTTTTCCCCCCAGAATTCCCATTTTTCCCCAAAATTCCCATTTCTCCCCCACAATTCCCATTTTTCCCCCCAAAATTCCCATTTCTCCCCCCAAATTCCCTTTTTCCCCTCCAGAATTCCCATTTTTCCCCTCCCAGAATTCCCATTTTTCCCTCCCAGAATTCCCATTTTCCCATCCCCCAGTTCCCATTTTCCCCCCAAAATTCCCATTTCTCCCCGCAGAATTCCCATTTTTCCCCCCAAAATTCCCATTTCTCCCCCCGAATTCCCATTTTTCCCTGGAATTCCCGTTTTCCCCTGCGGAATTCCCGTTTTTCCCCTCCCAGAATTCCCGTTTTTTCCCGGCGGAATTCCGGGAATTCCCGGCTCCCTCACCCATCTCTCCATGCCGTGGCTGAGGGCGGGCGCCAGCACCGGATCCTTCCCGGCCGTCACCAACAGCGCCGGGAGAGACGGCTGGGAACGGGAATAACGACACCGGGAATGACGGCGGGAACGACGGGAACAGCCGGAATGACACCGGGAATGACAACAGTGGGAATGGGAATGGGAATAACGACACCGGGAATGACGGCGGGAACGACGGGAATAACAACAGCCGGAATGACGACACCGGGAACGACGGCGGGAACGACGGGAACACCGGGAATGACACCGGGAATGACGACAGTGGGAACACCGGGAATAACAGCGGGAATGAGAATAAGAATAACACCAGGAATAACAACAGCTGGAATAACACCGGGAATAACAGCGGGAATAACAGCGGGAATAACGGGAACACTGGGAATAACACCAGGAATAACAGTGGGAATGGGAATGGGAATAACACCAGGAATAACAACAGTGGGAATAACGGGAACACCGGGAATAACAGTGGGAATAACAGCGGGAATAACTGGGAATAACAGGAACACCAGGAATGAAGACACTGGGAACACCGGGAATAACACCGGGAATAACACCGGGAATAACACCGGGAATAACACCGGGAATAACACCGGGAATAACAGCGGGAATAACACCGGGAATAACAGCGGGAATGAGAATGGGAATAACAGCGGGAATAGCAACAGCGGGAATAACAACGGGAATGGGAATAACACCAGGAATAACAACAGTGGGAATAACGGGAACACCAGGAATAACAGCGGGAATAACACCGGGAATAACAGCGGGAATAACAGTGGGAATAACGGGAACAGCGGGAATAACGACACTGGGAACACCGGGAATAACAGCGGGAATAACAGCGGGAATGGGAATGGGAATAACACCGGGAATAACAACAGCAGGAATAACGGGAACAGCGTAAATAACAGCGGGAATAACAGCGGGAATAACACCGGGAACACCGGGAACAGCAGCGGGAATAACACCGGGAATGAGAATGGGAATAACAGCGGGAATAATGGGAACACCAGGAATAACAGCACCAGCAATAATGGGAACAGCGGGAGTAATGACACCGGGAATACTGGGAAGAACACTGGGAATAACACTGGGAATAACACCCGGAACACCGGGAACATCACCGGGAATAACAGCGGGAATGAGAATGGGAATAACAGCGGGAACACCAGGAATAACAGCACCGGCAATAACGGGAACAGCGGGAATAATGACACCGGGAATACTGGGAATAACACCGGGAATAACACCAGTGGGATTAATGGGGAGAACAGTGGGAATAACACTGGGAACAGCGGGAATAACAGCACCGGGAATAACAACACCGGGAATAACAGCGGGAATAACGGGAACAGCGGGAATGATGGGAATAACAACAGCGGGAATGATGGGAATGGGAAGAGCGGGAATGACAAGAACAGGAATGAGAACACCGGGAATTAATGGCAGGGGGAATGAGAACAGCGGGAATGACAACGGGAACGGAAACAGCGGGAATAACACCGGGAATAACGGTGGGAATGAGAACGGGAAGAGCAGGAATAACGGGAACAGCGGGAACGAGAACACCGGGAATAACAGCTGGAATAACAGCGGGAACAGCACCGGGAATGACAACAGCGGGAATGACAACGGGAAAAACAACGGGAATGACGGGAACAGTGGGAATAACACTGGGAATAACAGCAACGGGAATAACAGTGGGAATAACACCGGGAATAACAGCGGGAATAACGGCGGGAACAACGGGAATGACAACAGCGGGAATGACACCGGGAAAACCAGCGGGAATACCGGTGGGAATAATGGGAATAACAATGGGAATAGTGGGAATGATGGGAATTGGGATGGGGATGGGAATAACGGGAACAATGGGAACGGGAATGGGAATGATGGGAACAATGGGAATAGTGGGAATAATGGGAACAATGGGAATAATGGGAATGGGGATGGGGATGGGAATGGGAATAATGGGAATAATGGGAACAATGGGAACAATGGGAACAATGGGAATAATGGGAACAATGGGAACAATGGGAATAATGGGAATAATGGGAATGGGGATGGGGGATCCCCGGTGGATCCCGAGGGGGAAAATGGGATTTGGGGGATCCCGAGGGAATCCAGCAGGGAACTGGGGGGATCCAGCAGGAAAGGAGGGAAACGGGGGATCCCCAGGGGATCCAGACGGGATCCGGGGTGGGGAAACGGGATCGGGATCGGGATCAGGACTGGGATCGGGATTGGAATTGGGATTGGGATCAGGATTGGGATTGGAATTGGGATAGAAAAAACAGGATCAGGGTCAGGATCAGGCTTGGGATTGGGATTGGGATCGGGATCAGGATCAGGACGGGAATCGGGATAAGGATGGGGATGGGGATTGGAATCGGGATTGGGACTGGGATTGGGATGAGGAGCGGGATCAGGATTGGGATCGGGATTGGAACTGGGATTAAGATCAGGATGAGAGTCAGGATCGGGATCGGGACAGGGATCAGAATAAGGATGGGGATCAGGATGGGGATTGGGACCGGGATCAGGATCAGGACTGGGATCAGGATCAGGTTTAGGATCAGGATTAGGATCAGGATCAGGATCCAGATGGGGACTGGAATCAGGACTGGGATTGGGATCAGAGTCAGGATCAGGCTCGGGATTGAGATCGGGATCAGGATCGGGACTGGGACGAGGATTGGGATCAGGATTGGGATCAGGACCAGGATTAGTGTCAGGATGGGGATTGGGACTGGGACTGGGATCAGGATCAGGATTGGGACCAGGATTGGAACCGGGATTAAGATCCAGATTAGGGTCAGGATCAGGATCAGGATTGGGATTGGGATCGGGATCAGGAATGGGATTAAGATCAGGATCAGGATCGGGATGGGGCTAAGGATCAGGATCAGGATCTGGATTGGGACCGGGATCACAATCAGGATCGGGATCAGGATCAGGTTTAGGATTGAGATTGGGATCGGGATCGGGATTGGGATCGGGATCAAGATCAGGATTGGGATTGGGATCAGGATCCGCATGGGGACTGGAATCAGGACTGGGATCAGGGATCAGGGTTGGGATCAGGTTCGGGATTGGGATCGGGATCAGGATCAGGACTGGGTTGAGGATTGGGATCAGGACCAGGATCAGGACCAGGATTGGGCTCGGGACTGGGACCGGGATCAGGATCAGGCTCAGGATTGGGATCAGGATCGGGATCAGGGTTGGGATCAGGGTCAGGACTGGGATCAGGGTCGGGATCAGGGTCAGGATCAGGATCAGGCTCAGGATCAGGGTCGGGATCAGGGTCAGGACTGGGATCAGGATCAGGATCAGGATCAGGATCAGGATCAGGATTAGGATCAGGATCGGGATCAGGACCGGGATCCGTTCCCACCTTGCGGTGTCGGGCGCGCAGGGCCCATTCCCAGTTGGCTCTGATGTTCCGGTACCAGTTCAGGGCACCCCTGGGAAAAACCAGAATGTGCCCGGAATTCCAGGGAACCCCGGGAATCCCAGGGAACCCCAGGAATTCCAGGGAACCCCGGGAATCCCAGAGAACCCCGGGAATCCCACGGAACCCCGGGAATCCCAGGGAACCCCAGGAGCTCTGGGGGGCTCGGGGGGCGGATCCCGGGATCCCACCTGAATCCCGATTTCCGGAATTGTTGGATGTAATATTCCAGCTCCGGAGGGGGCAGCAGGCGGCTGCCGGGGGGGTTTTCCGGGAATCCCACCAGGAGCCCCCCTGGGAGGAGAGGGATCCACCCGGAACGGTCCCCCCGACCCCCCTCGGGATCACCCAAATCCCTCGGGATCCACAAAATCCCTTGGGATCCCCCCCCAAATCCCTCAGGATCCACCCCCAAATCCCTCAGAATTCCCCAAAATCCCTCAGGATTCCCCCAAAACCCTGGGGATTCCCCTTCAGAATTCCCTTCAGAAATCCCTCGGGATCCCCCCCAAATCACTCGGGATTCCCAAAATACCTTGGAATTCCCAAAATCCTTCAGGATCTCCCAAATCCCTCGGATTTGGGATTCCCTAAAATCCCTCGGCATTCCCAAATTCCTTCAGGATCCCCCAAATCCCTCGGGATTCCCCTTCAGAATTCCCTCCAGAAATCCCTCGGGATCTCCCCCAAATCACTCGGGATTCCCAAAATACCTTGGAATTCCCAAAATCCCTCGGGATCCCCAAAATCCCTCGGGATCCCCCAAATCGCTCGGGATTCCCCTTCAGAAATCCCTCAGGATCTCTTCCGAATCCCTCAGCATTCCCAAAATACCTTGGAATTCCCAAAATTCCTCGGGATCCCCAAAATCCCTCGGGGTTCCCAAATCCCTCAGAATTCCCCAAATCCCTCAGGATTCCCCCAAATTCTTCCGGATCCCCCAAATCCCTCAGGATTCCCAAATCCCTCAGGATTCCCAAATCCCTCAGAATTCCCCAGAATCCCTCGGGGTTCCTAAATCCCTCAGCATCCCCAAAATCCCTCGGGATCCCCCCCAAAATCCCTCGGGATTCCCCTTCAGAATTCCCTCCAGAAATCCCTCGGGATCCCCCCCAAATCCCTCAGCATTCCCAAAATACCTCGGAATTCCCAAAATCCTTCAGGATCTCCCAAATCCCTCGGATTTGGGATTCCCTAAAATCCCTCGGCATTCCCAAATTCCCTCAGGATCCCCCAAATCGCTCAGGATTCCCCTTCAGAATTCCCTCCAGAAATCCCTCGGGATCTCCCCCAAATCACTCGGGATTCCCAAAATACCTTGGAATTCCCAAAATCCTTCAGGATCTCCCAAATCCCTCGGGATCCCCCCCAAAATCCCTCGGGATTCCCCTTCAGAATTCCCTTCAGAAATCCCTTGGGATCCCCCCCAAATCCCTCGGGGTTCCCAAATCCCTCAGAATTCCCAAAATCCCTGGGGATCCTCAAATCCCTCAGGATTCCCTAAAATCCCTCAGCATTCCCAAATTCCCTCAGGATCCCCCAAATCGCTCGGGATTCCCCTTCAGAAATCCCTCAGGATCTCTTCCGAATCCCTCAGCATTCCCAAAATACCTTGGAATTCCCAAAATCCCTCAGGATCCCCAGAATCCCTCAGGATCCCCCCCAAAATCCCTCGGGATTCCCCTTCAGAATTCCCTCCAGAAATCCCTCGGGATCTCCCCCAAATCCCTCGGGATCCCCAAAATCCCTTGGGATCCCCCCCAAAATCCCTCAGAATTCCCCAAAATCCCTCGGGGTTCCCAAATCCCTCAGAATTCCCCAAAATACCTTGGAATTCCCAAATTCCCTCGGGATCTCCCAAATCCCTTGGGATCCTCCCCAAAATCCCTTGGGATTCCCCTTCAGAATTCCCTTCAGAAATCCCTTGGGATCCCCCCAAATCACTCGGGATTTCCAAAATACCTCGGAATTCCCAAAATCCTTCAGGATCTCCCAAATCCCTTGGGATCCCCCCAGTCCCAAATCCCTCAGGATCCTCCCAATTCCCAACCCCCCCATTCCCAAATTGCCCCCCAAATCCCACCGGATCCCACCAGGGTCCCCCTATCCCCAAATCCCACTGGATCCCCCCATTCCCGGATCCCACCAGATCCCCCAGATCCCTCGGGAATCTCCCAATTCCCAAAGCCTCTGTTCCCAAATTCCCTCCAGATCCCTCCTGCATCCCCCGGGATCCCCCATTCCCAAATTCCCCCCAAATCCCAGGGGATCCCCCCCATTCCCAAATCCCCCCCAAATCCCAGGGGATCCCCCCCCCATTCCCAGATCCCCCAAATCCCTCAGGATTGTCCCCATTCCAAAATCCCACTGGATCCCCCCCAATCCCTCAGGATCCTCCCAATTCCCAAATCCCCCCATTCCCAAATCCCCCCCAGATCCCAGGGGATCCCCCATTCCCAAATCCCCCCAGATCCCCCCAGATCCCAGGGGATCCCCCATTCCCAAACCGCCCCAGATCCCCCCATCTCCAAACCCCGCTGGATCCCCCAAATCCCACCGGATTCCCCGGATCCTACAGGATCCTCCCAATTCCCAAATCCCACTGGATCCCCCCATTCCCAAATCCCCCCCGATCCCACTGGATCCCCCAAATCCCTCAGGATCCTCCCAATTCCCAAACCCCCCATTCCCAAATCCCCCCCAAATCCCAGGGGATCCCCCATTCCCAGATCCCCCCAGATCCCCCCATCTCCAAACCCCGCTGGATCCCCCAAATCCCACCGGATCCCCCAGATCCCAGGGGATCCTCCCAATTCCCAAACCCCCCTTCCCAAATTCCCCCAAATCCCCCCCCCCCAATCCCGGGGGATTCCCCCCATTCCCAAATCCCCCCAGATCCCAGGGGATCCCCCCATCCCAAAATCCCACCGGATCCCCCAAATCCTACAGGATCCTCCCAATTCCCAAATCCCACCGGATCCCTGGGGATCCTCCATTCCCAAATCCCACCGTATCCCCCAAAATATCTTGGGATCCTCCCACTTCCGAAACTCTCCATTCCCAAATTCCCCCCAGATCCCCCCTGGATCCCAGGGGATCCCCAATTCCCAAATCCCCCCAAATCCCTCGGGATCCCTCCCATTCCCAGACCCCCCCCCGCCCCGATCCCACTGGATCCCCCATTCCCAGGATCCCCCAAAATCCCTCGGGATCCTCCCAATTCCCAAACCCCCCCTTCCCAAATCCTCCCCCAAATCCCAGGGGATCCCCCCCATTCCCAGATCCCTCCCGGATCCCTCCCGGATCCCACCAGATCCCCCATTCTCAAGATCCACCCAGATCCCTTGGGATCCTCCCAATTCCCAATCCCCCATTCCCAAATTCCCCCAGATTCCCCCGGATCCCAGGGGATCCCCCAATTCCCGAGTCCCTCCCGGATCCCAGGGGATCCCCCCCCATTCCCAGATTCCCCCGGATCCCAGGGGATCCCCCCCCCCATTCCCAGATCCCTCCCGGATCCCAGGGGATCCCCCCCATTCCCGGGATTCCCCCGGATCCCAGGGGATCCCCCCCATTCCCGGGATCCCTCCCGGATCCCAGGGGATCCCCCCCCATTCCCGGATCCCTCCCGGATCCCAGGGGATCCCCCCCATTCCCGGGATTCCCCCGGATCCCAGAGGATCCCCCATTCCCAGATCCCTCCCGGATCCCAGGGGATCCCCCCCATTCCCGGCTCCCTCCCGGATCCCAGGGGATCCCCCCATTCCCAGGATCCCCCCGGATCCCAGGGGATCCCCCCCATTCCCGGGATTCCCCCGGATCCCAGGGGATCCCCCCCATTCCCAGATCCCTCCCGGATCCCAGGGGATCCCCCTCCATTCCCAGATCCCTCCCGGATCCCAGGGGATCCCCCCCCATTCCCAGATCCCTCCCGGATCCCAGGGGATCCCCCCCATTCCCGGGATTCCCCCGGATCCCAGAGGATCCCCCATTCCCGAATCCCTCCCGGATCCCAGGGGATCCCCCCCCATTCCCGGCTCCCTCCCGGATCCCAGGGGATCCCCCATTCCCAGATCCCTCCCGGATCCCAGGGGATCCCCCCATTCCCGGCTCCCTCCCGGATCCCAGGGGATCCCCCATTCCCAGATCCCTCCCGGATCCCAGGGGATCCCCCCCATTCCCAGATCCCTCCCGGATCCCAGGGGATCCCCCCCATTCCCAGATCCCTCCCGGATCCCAGGGGATCCCCTCCATTCCCGGGATCCCCCCTGACCCCGCAGGATTCCCGACCTCTCTCGCGGACCCTGCTGGTGTCGAGGCCTCCGGGCAGGCGATCCTGGGGGAGCAGCAGGGAGCGAACCTCGGGATCCACACGGAATCCCCAGGAATTCCGGGGCGACCCCGAGAGATTCCGGAGATCAACTCCAGGAATTCCCAGGGGGGAAAAAAAAACCCCCATGGGGAATCCGGGACGCTCCAAAACTCAGGGATCGCTCTGGAATTTTTGGATCCCGATCCCCATTGCAATCCCGATCCCAATCCTGAATCCCAATCTCAATCCCAATCCCAATCCCAAACCCAATCCTGATTCTGATCCCGATCCCGATCCCAATCCTGATCCCAATCTCAATCCCAATCCCGATCCCAATTCCGATCCTGATCCTGATCCCAATCCCAATCCTGATCCCGATTCCAAATCCCAATCCCAATCCCAATCCTGATCCCAATCCCAATCCCGAATCCTGATCTGATCCCGATCCCAATCCCAATCCCAATCCCGATCTGATCCCGATCCCGATCCTGATCCCAATCTGATCCCGATCCTGATCCTGATCCTGATCCCAACCCCAATCCCAACCCCAATCCCGATCCCGATCTGATCCCGATCCCGATCCCCAATCCCAATCCGATCCTGATCCTGATCCTGATCCTGATCCTGATCCCAACCCCAATCCCAACCCCAATCCCAATCCCGATCTGATCCCGATCCCGATCCCGATCCCCAATCCCAATCCGATCCTGATCCCAACCCCAATCCCAACCCCAATCCCAACCCCAATCCCGATCTGATCCCGATCCCCAATCCCAATCAAATCCTGATCCCAACCCCAATCCCAACCCCAATCCTGATCCTGATCTGATCCTGATCCCAACCCCAATCCCAATCCGATCCTGATCCCAATCCCAACCCCAATCCCGATCTGATCCCGATCCCGATCCCGATCCCCAATCCCAATCCGATCCCATCCCGATCCTGATCCCAACCCCAATCCCAACCCCAATCCCGATCTGATCCCGATCCCGATCCCAATCCCGGCGTCACCTCCCGGCTCGAGGAGCGGATCAGGATCTTCAGGGTCCTTCCCACGTCCTTTTCCAGCTCCGCCTCCGCCACTCCCTACGGAAAAATCCCAGAAAAAAAAACCGGGATCAGCCCAACCCCGGCACCGGATCCCAAAAAAAACCCCCGGGATCGAATCCGGGAATTCTCACCGGCTCCTGGAAGTAGAACTGGTAATCGAAGGCGGGATGAGATTCCAGCTTTTCCATGATATCCGTGCTGGGATCGGCCGGGCGGTACGGGGTGTTCAGCGAGGCCACGGCTCTGGGAATTCCGGGATTTCCCGGGATTTTTCTGGGATTTTTCTGGGATTTTTCCGGGATTTTTTCCAGGATTTTTCCAAGATTTTTTGGGATTTCCCAGGATTTTCTGGGATTTTTCTGGGATTTTTTTTTTATTTTTCTGGGATTTCCTGGGATTTTTCTCAGATTTTCTGGGATTTTCTGGAATTTTATGGGATTTTTCTGAGATTTCCCAGGATTTTTCCAGGATTTTTCTGGGATTTTCTGGGATTTCCCAGGATTTTCTGGGACTTTCTGAGATTTTCTGGGATTTTCCGGGATTTTTCTGGAATTTCACGGGATTTTCTGCGATTTTTTTTTTTTTAAATTTTCTGGGTTTTTCCCAGGACTTCCCAGGATTTTCTGGGAATTCCTGGGATTTTTCTGGAATTTTTCTGGGATTTTCTGGGATTTCCCAGGATTTTCTGGGATTTTTCTGGGATTTTCAAGGATTTCTTTGGGATTTTTATGGGATTTTCTGGAATGTCCCTGGATTTTCTGGTATTTTTCTGGGATTTTTCTGGGATTCTCTGGAGTTTTCTGGAATTTCCCAGGATTTTTCTGGGATTTCCCAGTATTTTTCCAGTATTTTCCAGGATTTCCCAGGATTTTCTGGACTTTTCTGGGACTTTCTGGGATTTTTCTGTGATTTTCCGGGATTTTCCAGGATTTCCCAGGATTTTCTGGGATTTTACTGGAATTTTCTGGAATTTTTCCAGGATTTTCTGGGAGTTTTTCTGGGATTTTTTCCAGGATTATTTTTGGGATTTTCTGGAATTTTTCTGGGATTTTCAGGGATTTTTATGGGATTTTAATGGGATTTTCTGGGATTTTTCTGGATTTTTCCCGGGATTTTTCTGGAATTTTCTGGGATTTTTCTGGAATTTCTGGGATTTTCTAGGATTTTCCAGGATTTCCCAGGATCTTCCCTGGAATTTTCCAGGATTTCCTGGGATTTTCCAGAATTTTCTGGGATTTTTCTGGAATTTCTGGGATTTTCTAGGATTTTCCAGGATTTCCCAGGATCTTCCCTGGAATTTTCCAGGATTTCCTGGGATTTTCCAGAATTTTCTGGGATTTTTCTGGGATTTTCCAGGATATTTTCTGGAATTTTCCGGAATTTCCCGGGATTTTTCCGGGAATTTCCTGGTATTTTTCCGTGATTTTCCCTGGAATTTTCCGGGATTTTCCCTGGAATTTTCCAGGATATTTTCCGGGATTTTCCCTGGAATTTTCTGTGATTTTCCCTGGAATTTTCCGGGATATTTCCCGGCATTTTCCCTGGAGTTTCCTGGTATTTTCCCGGCATTTTCCCTGGAATTTCCTGGTATTTTTCCGGGATTTTCCCTGGAATTTCCCGGGATATTCCGCACTCACCGGAGCCTCTCTGGGTAGAACAGGGCCATGTTCCAGGCCACGGCGCCGCCCCAGTCGTGCCCGACCAGGATCACCCGCGCAATTCCCTAGGGAAAACGGAATTCCCAGCATTTATTCCCTCCTTTTTTCCCTCCTTTTCCCCCTTTTTTCCATTTCCATTCCCAGTTTTTCCCTGTTTTTTTTTCCCTCCTTTTCCCCCCCCAATTCTCCCTCGTTTTTTTCTGGGATTTCCCCCCCTTTTTTCCCAGCCGTGATTCCCAAAATTTCCCACCCCTAAAATCCTGGAATTCTTCCATCTCTGATTCCCAGAAACCCTGGAATTCTCCCAGCCCTGATTCCCGGATTTCCCAGCCCAGAAATCCTGGAATTCTCCCAGCCGTGATTCCCAAAATTTCCCACCCCAAAAATCCTGGAATTCTTCCATCTCTGATTCCCAGAAATCCTGGAATTTTCCCAGCCCTGATTCCCAAAATTTCCCATCCAAAAAATCCTGGAATTTTCCCAGCCCTGATTCCCAAAATTTCCCATTCAAAAAATCCTGGAATTCTTCCATCTCTGATTCCCATAAATCCTGGAATTTTCCCAGCCCTGATTCCCAAAATTTCCCATCCCAGAAATCCTGGGATTCTTCCATCTCTGATTCCCAAAATTTCCCATCCCAGAAATCCCCAGCCGTGATTTCCCAGCCATTGGAAAAATCCTGGAATTCTCCCAGCCGTGATTCCCAAAATTTCCCACCCCAAAAATCCTGGAATTCTTCCATCTGTGATTCCCAGAAATCCTGGAATTTTCCCAGCCCTGATTCCCGGATTTCCCACCCCAGAAATCCCCGGATCCCCCACCCCAGAAATCCCCGGATCCCCCGCCGTTCCAAGAATTCCCGAATTTCCCGGGAACGCCGAGAATTCCCAACTTTTCCCGGCAATCCTCACCAGTTTATCCAGGAAAGTCACGAGATCCTGGGAAAAGGAGGAGGGATCGGGATCAGATCCCGTCGGGATCGGCCCTTCCCGGCCTCCCTCATTCCCAGGAATTCCCAGGAATTCCTCACCTTGCAGATCCGCTCCTGGGAATATTCCGGGATATCTGCCGGGAAAAACGCCGGATCCGCCATTCCTTTATCCCACGGATTCTCCCTCTTTTTCCAGGAATTTTTCCCAAATTTTCCCGAAATTTCCCGAATTTTTTTTCCCGATTTTTTCCCTCCCTTTCCCAAGTTTTCCTGGGTTTTTTCCCCCCTCCTTTTCCCGATTTTTTCTGCATTTTCCCCTTTTTCCCCTTGTTTTTCTTCCCTTTTTTTCCCAATTTTTTCCTCCTTTTTCCCTCCTTTTTTCCCTTTTTTCCCCCTCCTTTTTCCCTCTGGTTCTCCCTCTTTTTCCAGGGATTTTTCCCAAATTTTCCCGAATTTTCCCGAATTTTTCCCTCATTTTTTCCCCCTCATTTCCCCAATTTTTCCCTCCTTTTTTCCTCCTTTTTTCCCTTTTTTCCCCCTCCTTTTTCGCTCAGATTCCCCCTCTTTTTTCAGGAATTTCTCCCAAATTTTCCCGAAATTTCCAGAATTTTTCCCTCATTTTTTCCCCATTTTATTCCCCATTTTTTCCCCCTCCTTTTCCCAATTTTTCCCTCATTATCCCCTCTTTTCCCTCATTTTTCTTCCCTTTTTCCCCAATTTTTCCCAATTTTTTCTGGTTTTTTCCTCCTTTTTTTCCCCTTTTTCCCCCTCCTTTTTCCCACGGATTCTCCCTCTTTTTCCAGGAACTTTTCCCAAATTTTCCCGAAATTTCCCGAATTTTTCCCCCATTTTTTTCCCTCTCCTTTTCCCGATTTTTCCTGCATTTTCCTTTCCTTTTTTTCCCAATTTTTCCCATTTTTTTCCTCCTTTTTTCCCCGTTTTCCCCCCTCCTTTTTCCCTCTGGTTCTCCCTCTTTTTCCAGGGATTTTTCCCAAATTTTCCCGAATTTTCCCGAATTTTTCCCCATTTTTTTCCCTCTCCTTTTCCCGATTTTTCCTGCATTTTCCCCTTTTTTCCCTCATTTTTCTTCCATTTTTTTCCCAATTTTTCCCATTTTTTCCCTCCTTTTTTCCCCTTCTTCCCCCTCCTTTTTCCCTCAGATTCCCCCTCTTTTTTCAGGAATTTTTCCCAAATTTTCCCAAAATTTCCAGAATTTTTCCCTCATTTTTTCCCCATTTTATTCCCCATATTTTCCCTCTCCTTTTCCCAATTTTTCCCTCATTATCCCCTCTTTTCCCCTCATTTTTTTCCCTTTTTTCCCCAATTTTTTCTGGTTTTTTCCTCCTTTTTTCCCATTTTTCCCCCTCCTTTTTCCCACGGATTCTCCCTCTTTTTCCAGGAATTTTTTACCCAAATTTTCCCGAATTTTCCCGATTTTTTCCCTCATTTTTTTCCCATTTTTTTCCCTCTCCCTTTCCCAATTTTTCCTGCATTTTCCTCTTTTTTCCCTCCTTTATCTTCCCTCTTTTTTTTTTCAATTTTTTCCCCAATTTTTTCCTCCTTTTTGCCTCCTTTTTTCCCTTTTTTCCCCCTCCTTTTTCCCTCGGATTCTCCCTCTTTTTTCAGGAATTTTTCCCAAATTTTCCCGAATTTTCCCGAATTTTTTTTCCCGATTTTTTCCCTCCCTTTCCCAAGTTTTCCTGGTTTTTTTCCCTCTCCTTTTTCCGATTTTTTCTGCATTTTCCCCTTTTTCCCCTTGTTTTTCTTCCCTTTTTTTCCCAATTTTTTCCTCCTTTTTTCCTCCTTTTTTCCCCGTTTTCCCCCCTCCTTTTTCCCTCTGATTCTCCCTCTTTTTCCAGGGATTTTTCCCAAATTTTCCCGAATTTTCTCGAATTTTTTCCCATTTTTTCCCTCTCCTTTTCCCGATTTTTCCTCCATTTTCCCCTTTTTTCCCTCATTTTTCTTCCCTTTTTTTCCCAATTTTTTCCTCCTTTTTTCCTCCTTTTTTCCCCCTTCTTTCCCCTCCTTTTTCCCTCAGATTCTCCATCTTTTTCCAGGGATTTTTCCCAAATTTTCCCAAAATTTCCAGAATTTTTCCCTCATTTTTTCCCCATTTTATTCCCCATTTTTTCCCTCTCCTTTTCCCAATTTTTCCCTCATTATCCCCTCTTTTCCCCTCATTTTTCCTCCCTTTTTTCCCCAATTTTTCCCTCCTTTTTTCCCCGTTTTCCCCCTCCTTTTTCCCTCGGATTCTCCCTCTTTTTTCAGGAATTTTTCCCAGATTTTCCCGAATTTTCCCGAATTTTTTTTCCCGATTTTTTCCCTCTCCTTTTCCCGATTTTTCCTGCATTTTCCCCTTTTTTCCCTCATTTTTCTTCCCTTTTTTTCCCAATTTTTCCCAATTTTCCCCTCCTTTTTTCCCCTTCTTCCCCCTCCTTTTTCCCTCTGATTCTCCATCTTTTTTCAGGAATTTCTCCCAAATTTACCCGAAATTTCCAGAATTTTTCCCTCATTTTTTCCCCATTTTATTCCCCATTTTTTCCCTCTCCTTTTCCCAATTTTTCCCTCATTATCCCCTCTTTTCCCCTCATTTTTCTTCCCTTTTTTCCCCAATTTTTCCCAATTTTTTCTGCTTTTTTCCTCCTTTTTACCCTTTTTTTTCCCCTCCTTTTTCCCTCGGATTCTCCATCTTTTTTCAGGAATTTTTCCCAAATTTTCGCGAAATTTCCAGAATTTTTCCCTCATTTTTTCCCCATTTTATTCCCCATTTTTTCCCTCTCCTTTTCCCAATTTTTCCCTCATTATCCCCTCTTTTCCCTCATTTTTCTTCCCCTTTTTCCCCAATTTTTTCTGGTTTTTTCCTCCTTTTTTTCCCTTTTTTTCCCCCTTTTTTTTCCCTCTGGTTCTCCCTCTTTTTCCAGGAATTTTTCCCAAATTTTCCCGAATTTTTCCCCCATTTTTTTCCCTCTCCTTTCCCCGATTTTTCCTGCATTTTCCCCTTTTTTCCCTCGTTTTTCTTCCTTTTTTTTCCCCAATTTTTCCCATTTTTTCCCTCCTTTTTTCCCCCTTCTTCCCCCTCCTTTTTCCTTCTGATTCTCCATCTTTTTCCAGGGATTTTTCCCAAATTTTCCCGAATTTTCCCAAATTTTTCCCTCATTTTTTTCCCCATTTTTTCCCTCTCCTTTTCCCGATTTTCCTTCCATTTTCCCCTTTTTTCCCCTCATTTTTCTTCCCTTTTTTTCCCAATTTTTCCCAATTTTTCCCTCCTTTTTTCCCCCTCCTTCCCCCTCCTTTTTCCCTCAGATTCTCCATCTTTTTTCAGGAATTTTTCCCAAATTTTCCCAAATTTTTCCCTCATTTTTTTCCCATTTTTTTCCCTCTCCTTTTCCCAATTTTTCTTGCATTTTCCTCTTTTTTCCCTCCTTTTTCTTCCCTCTTTTTTTTCCCATTTTTTCCCCAATTTTTCCCTCCTTTTTCCTTTTTTCCTCCTTTTTTCCCCCTCCTTTTTCCCTCAGATTCTCCCTCTTTTTTTCAGGAATTTTTTCCCAAATTTTCCCCTCATTTTTTTCTCCATTTTTTCTGGTCTTTTTTCCCTCTTTTTTTCCTTTTCCCAATCTTTCCCTTCCCTTTTCCCAATTTTTCTGATTTTTCCCAATTTTCCTCCTTTTCCTGATTTTCCTTTTCCCTTTTCCCAATTTTTCCTCCTTTTCCCATTTTTCCCTTCCCTTTCCCCAATTTTCCTCCTTTTCCCGATTTTTCCCTTCCCTTTTCCCAATTTTTCCCGATTTTCCCCATTTTTCCTCCTTTTCCCAATTTTTCCCCTCCCTTTTCCCAAATTTTTCCTCCTTTTCCCAATTTTTCTGATTTTCCCCTCCCTTTTCCCGATTTTCCTCCTTTTCCCGATTTTTCCCTTCCCTTTTCCTGACTTTTCCTCCTTTTCCCAATTTTTTCTCCTTTTCCCAATTTTTTCTCCTTTTCCCAATTTTTGATCCTTTTCCCAATTTTTCCCTTCCCTTTTCCCCATTTTTCCACCTTTTCCCAATTTTTCCCTTCCCTTTTCCCAATTTTTCCCGATTTTCCCCATTTTTCCTCCTTTTCCCAATTTTTCCCTTCCCTTTTCCCCATTTTTCCTCCTTTTCCCAATTTTTCCCCTCCCTTTTCCCAAATTTTTCCTCCTTTTCCCAATTTTTCTGATTTTCCCCTCCCTTTTCCCGATTTTTCTCCTTTTCCCGATTTTTCCCTTCCTTTTTTCTGACTTTTCCCGATTTTTCCTCCTTTTTCCAATTTTTCTGATTTTTCCTTTCCCTTTTCCCAGTTTTCCTCCTTTTCCCGATTTTTCCCTTCCCTTTTCCCGACTTTTCCTCCTTTTCCCAATTTTTTCTCCTTTTCCCAATTTTTCCTCCTTTTCCCGATTTTTCCCTTCCCTTTTCCCCATTTTTCCACTTTTTCCCATTTTTCCCTTCCCTTTTCCCCATTTTTCCTCCTTTTCCCAACTTTTCCCTTCCCCTTTTCCCCATTTTCCCTCCTTATCCCTCCCCACCCCCTCCAAAAAAAACCCCTAAAAAAATTCCGGGAATTCCCCGCCAACATTCCCAATTTTCCCTGCCTCCACCCCCTCCCCTCCCCCCGACATCCCAATCCCAAAAATCCCGGGAATTCCGGGCTGACCCGGCGGAGCCGTGGATTCTCCGTATCCCTTCATTTCCAGGGCGATCACCCGGAATCCGGCGTCGGCCAAGGCCGGGATCTGCCGCGGGAAAAGAGCGGAATTCCCGACGGATCCTTGGGAATTCCCTGGGGAATTCCGGCTGGGATTGATCCTTTCCCCACCCCCCCGCCTCCCCGGGGTGAATTCCCGGGATTTTGGGTCACCTGGAAGCGCCAGGAGAGCCAGGATTCCGGGAATCCGTGGCACAGGCAGATGGCGGGGCCCTGGCCCAGCTCGGCGAAGTGCAGCCCAACTCCCGGCTGGAAAAAAAACGGGAATTCCTTCCTCAGGGATCCCGGGAAAACGGGAATTCTTTGGGGATCCAGGGAAAAAATTCCTCAGGGATTCCTGGGAAAAAATTCCTCAGGGATCCCGGGAAAAATTCCTCAGGGATTCTGGGAAAACGGGAATTCCTTCCTCAGGGATCACGGGAAAACGGGAATTCTTTGGGGATCCAGGGAAAAAATTCCTCAGGGATTCCTGGGAAAACGGGAATTCCTTCCTCAGGGGATTCTGGAAAAACGGGAATTCTTCGGGGATTCTGGGAAAAATTCCTCAGGGATTCTGGGAAAATTTCTTATGGATTCTGGGAAAATGGGAATTCCTCAGGGATTCTGGGAAAATGGAAATTCCTTCCTCAGGGATTCCGGGAAAAATTCTTCAGGGATTCTGGGAAAACGGGAATTCTTCAGGGATCCCGGGAAAATGGAAATTCCTTCCTCAGGGATCACGGGAAAACGGGAATTCCTTCCTCAGGGGATCATGGGAAAACAGGAATTCTTTGGGGATCCAGGGAAAAAATTCCTCAGGGATTCCTGGGAAAAAATTCCTCAGGGATTCCTGGGAAAAATTCTTCAGGGGATTCTGGGAAAACGGGAATTCTTCAGGGATCCCAGGAAAATGGGAATTCCTTCCTCAGGGATCACGGGAAAACGGGAATTCTTCGGGGATCCAGGGAAAAATTCCTCAGGGATTCCAGGAAAAATTCCTAAGGGATTCTGGGAAAACGGGAATTCCTTCCTCAGGGATTCCAGGAAAATTCCTCAGGGATCCCGGGAAAACGGGAATTCTTCGGGGATCCAGGGAAAACGGGAATTCCTCAGGGATCCCAGGAAAACGGGAATTCCCCCAGGCCGGCAGCCACAATTCCAGAGCCCAGAGCCCTCTCCGCCCTGGAATGCCGGAGCTCAGCTCCTGGAATTCCGGAGCTGGAATCAGCCCTCTCCAGCCGGGAATTCCGGAGCTCCTGGAATGCCGGGAGAATTCCCAAAGGCTGAAGCAGCTCCGTGATCCATTCCTGGATCCCGGCAGATCCCAGCCTGGAATCCCACCCAGATCCCGGCAGATCCTGGACTGGAATTTTCAGGATCATTCCCAGATCCCAGCCTGGAATTCCGCCCATTCCCATTTCCAGCCTGGAATTCCGCCCATTCCCAGCAGATCCCGGCCTGGAATCCCGACCACTCCCAACCATTCCCAACTATTCCCAGCCATTCCCAGCCATTCCCAGCCATTCCCAGCCATTCCCAGCAGATCCCAGCCTGGAATCCCGGCCATTCCCAGATCCCAGCCTGGAATTCCAGCCATTCCCAGCCAATCCCAGCCTGGAATCCCAGTCATTCCCAGCGGATCCCAGCAGATCCCAGCCTGGAATCCCGGCCATTCCCAGCCGTTCCCAGCCATTCCCAGCCATTCCCAGCCTGGAATCTCTCCCATTCCCAGATCCCAGCCTGGAATATTTCCAATTCCCAGATCCCATCCCGGAATCCCAACCATTCCCAGCAGATCCCAGCCTGGAATCCTGGCCATACCCAGATCCCAAACTGGAATATTTCTAATTCCCAGATCCCAGCCTGGAATCCCGGCCATTCCCAGCAGATCCCAGCAGATCCCAGCTTGGAATTCCACCCATTCCCAGCCATTCCCAGCCAATCCCAGCAGATCCCGGCCTGGAATCCCAGCCATTCCCATTCCCAGATCCCAGCCTGGAATCCCGGCCATTCCCAGCAGATCCCAAACTGGAATCTCTCCCATTCCCAGCCATTCCCAGCAGATCCCAGCAGATCCCACTCTGGAAATTTCCCCATTCCCAGATCCCAGCCGATCCCGGCCTGGAATCCCGGCCATTCCCAGATCCCAAACTGGAATTCCAGCCATTCCCAGCCGATCCCAGCCATTCCCAGCCATTCCCAGCCATTCCCAGCCGATCCCAGCCTGGAATCCCGGCCGTTCCCGCCTTTTTCCGGACCCGGATGGAGACGTATCCGTGGGCGACGCCGTCCGGAGTGCAGGGGGTCGGCAGCGGCTCCTCCGCGCTCAGGAGCTGCGGGAATCGGGAGCACGGGAAGATCTCCGGGAATTCCGTGGGAATTCCCGGGAATCTCGGGAATCCCGGCCGGGTTTTGTTTCCCGCACCTGGATCCCGGAGAGCTCCTGCAGATCCCGGAGAGCGGATTCCGTGTCCCGGACCAGGATCGTGGCCATTCCCAATTCCCGCGCCGGCTCCAGGTTTTCCTCCAGCTCATCCAGGAAAATCACCTGGGGAAAAAACCGGGAATGGCCCCGGCTCGGATCCGATGGCGGGAAAAATCCTCCCGGCCGCGGATTTTGGGGATTTTGGGATCTCCTGAGGCTTCAAATCCCCGGGAATATCCAAGGATTCATCCAAAGATTTGGGGAACCAGAAAATCCCAGAATTCCCAGGGTTTTTTTGGGATTTTGGCATCTCCTGAGGCTTCAAATCCCCAGGAATATCCAAGGACTCATCCAGGGATTTGTGGGATTGGAAAACCCCTGAATTCCCAGGTTTTTTTGGGATTTTGGTGTCTCCCGAGGTTTCAAATCCCCGGGAACATCCAAATATTGATCCAAGGATTTGGGATCCCAAAACCCCCCCAAATTCCCACTTTTTGGGGGGATTTTGGTGTCTCCTGAAGCTTCAAATCCCCGGGAACATCCAAGGATTCATCCAAGGATTTGGGACCCCAAAAAACCCCAAGTTCCCAGGATTTTTTTGGGGATTGTGGCACTTCCCGAGGCTTCCCATTCCCAGGAACATCCAAGGATTTGGGACCCCAAAAAATCCTGAATTCCCAGGATTTTTTTGGGGGGATCGTGGCACTTTCTGAGACTTCCCATTCCCAGAAATATCCAAGGATTCAAGCTCCAAAAAAAACCCCAAATTCCCAGGATTTTTTTGGGGGGGATTTTGGTGTCTCCCGAGGCTTCCCATTCCCAGAAAAATCTAAGGATTCATCCAGGGATTTGTGGGATTGGAAAATCCCAGAATTCCCAGGGTTTTTTTGGGATTTTGGCACCTCCTGAGGCTTCAAATCCCTGGGAACATCCAAAGATTTGTGGGATTGGAAAATCCCCGAATTCCCACTTTTTTGGGGGGGATTTTGGTGTCTCCTGAATTTTCAAATCCCCGGGAACATCCAAGGATTGATCCAAGGATTTGAGACCCCAAAAAAAAACCCAAATTCCCAGGATTTTTTGGGGGGATTGTGGCACTTCCCGAGGCTTCCCATTCCCAGGAACATCCAATGATTTGGGATCCCAAAAAACCCCAAATTCCCAGGATTTTCTTTGGGGATTGTGGCACTTCCCGAGGCTTCCCATTCCCAGGAACATCCAAGGATTCATCCAAGGATTCGGGATCCCAAAAAAACCCCAAAATTCCCAGGATTTTTTTGGGGGATCGTGGCACTTGCCAAGGCTTCCCATTCCCAGGAACATCCAAGGATTTGGGACCCCAAAAACTCCCCAAATTCCCAGGATTTTTTTGGATTTTGGTGTCTCCCGAGGCTTCCCATTCCCAGGAACATCCAAGGATTCGGGATCCTGAAAAACCTCTGAATTCCCACTTTTTTTTTTTTTTTTGGAATTATGGCATCTCCTGTGGCTTCCCGTTCCCAGGAAAATCCAAGGGATTCGAGACCCAAACACCCCCAAATTCCCGGGATTTTTTTGGGATGGGAATTCCGGCACCTCCCGCGGCTGGGCCTGGAGCTGCTCCAGGGCGTGGCGGTAAATCCCGGGATCCGGTTTGCTCATCCCGATCCGGCAGGATTCCAGCAGCAGCTGGAACTGGCTCCGGAGCGCGGCCGGAGGGAAATTCCCGGATCCGGAGTCGTCCAGGAAGGAATTGGTGAGGATGCACGTCCGGAATCCTGGGGGGAGGGGAAAGACAAAATCCCCGTTGGAATTCTCCGTCCTGGACCTCGGGAATTCTCTATCCTGGACCTCGGGAATTCTCCGTCCCGGATTTTGGGAATTCTCCATCCTGGACCTTGGGAATTCTTTGTCTCGGATTTTGTGAATTCTCTATCCCGGACCTTGGAAATTCTCTATCCTGGACCTCGGGAATTCTCCATCCCGGATTTCGGGAATTCTCCGTCCTGGACCTTGGGAATTCTCCATCCCGGATTTTGGGAATTCTCTATCCTGGACCTCGGGAATTCTCCATCCCGGATTTTGGGAATTCTCTATCCTGGACCTCGGGAATTCTCCATCCTGGACCTTGGGAATTCTCTATCCTGGATCTCTTGGGAATTCTCCGTCCCGGATTTTGGGAATTCTCCATCCTGGACCTCGGGAATTCTTCGTCTCGGATTTCGGGAATTCTCCGTCCCGGATCTCTCGGGAATTCTCTATCCCAGATTTCGGGAATTCTCTATCCTGGATCTCTCAGGAATTCCCCATCCCAGATCTCGGGAATTCTCCATCCCAGATCTCTCTTGGGAATTCTCCATCCCGGATCTTGGGAATTCTCGGGGTTCCTGGATCTTGGGAATTCTCCACCCCAGATCTCGGGAATGCTCAATCCTGGATCTTGGGAATTCTCCATCCCAGATCTCTTGGGAATTCTCCATCCTGGATTTCGGGAATTCTCTGTCCTGGATCTTTCTCGGGAATTCTCTATCCTGGATCTCGGGAATGCTCGATCCTGGATCTCTCGGGAATTCCCCATCCTGGACCTTGGGAATTCTCCATCCCACATCTCTTGGGAATTCTCCATCCTGGACCTTGGGAATTCTCCATCCCGGATCTATCTTGGGAATTCTCCATCCCGGATTTTGGGAATTCTCTGTCCTGGATCTCTCTCGGGAATTCTCGGGGTTCCTGAGATCCCCTCCCCCCACCCCTGGGAATGTTCTTTTCCCCGGGAATGGTGGGATTGGGGCCTGGGAACGACCCTGTGGCATCTCCTGGTGGTGGGAACGACCCTGTGGTGGGACCGACCGGCATCTCCTGCTGGAGCCAACCACAGCTCCATGGTGGGGCCAACCAGGGCCTCGTGGTGGGACCAACCAGAACCTCATGGTGGGACCACCTGGGACCTCATGGTGGGACCACCTGGGACCTCATGGTGGGACTACCTGGGACCTCATGGTGGGACCACCTGGGACCTCATGGTGGGACCAACCACAGCTCCATGGTGGGACCAACCAGGGCCTCGTGATGGGACCAACCAGGACCTCATGGTGGAACCAACCACAGCTCCATGGTGGAACCAACGAGGACCTCATGGTGGGACCATCCAGAACATCATGGTGGGACCAACCAGGACCTGGCACTGGAGCCAACCACAGCTCCATGGTGGGGCCAGCCAGAACATCATGGTGGGACCAACCAGGGCTTCGTGGTGGGACCAACCAGAACCTGGTGCTGGAGCCAACTACAGCTCATTGGTGGAACCAACCAGGACCTCATGGTGGGACCAAACGGGACCTTGTCATGGGACCAACCACAGCTCCATGGTGGGACCAACCAGAACCTCATGGTGGGACCATCCAGAACATCATGGTGGAACCAACCACAGCTCATTGGTGGGACCACCTGGGACCTCATGGTGGGACCAAACAGAACATCATGGTGGGACCAACCGGGACCTTGTCATGGGACCAACCAGGCCCTCATGGTGGAACCAACCACAGCTCCATGGTGGGACCAACGAGGACCTCATGGTGGGACCACCAGAACCTCGTGGTGGAACCAACCAGAACCTCGTGGTGGGACCACCTGGGACCTCATGGTGGGACCAACCAGGGCTTCGTGGTGGAACCAACCAGGACCTGGTGCTGGAGCCAACCACAGCTCCATGGTGGGACCAACCAGGACCTCATGGTGGGACCAACCGGGACCTCATGGTGGGACCAACCAGGACCTCGTGGTGGGACCACCTGGGACCTCATGGTGGGACCAAACAGAACATCATGGTGGGACCAACCGGGACCTTGTCATGAGACCAACCAGGACCTCATGGTGGGACCACCTGGGACCTCATGGTGGGACCAACCAGGACCTGGTGCTGGAGCCAACCACAGCTCATTGGTGGGGCCAAGCAGGACCTCATGGTGGGACCAACCAGAACCTCGTGGTGGGACCAACCAGGGCCTCATGGTGGAACCAACCACAGCTCCATGGTGGGACCAACCAGGACCTCATGGTGGGACCATCCAGAACATCATGGTGGGACCAACCAGGCCCTCGTGGTGGAACCAACCAGGGCCTCATGGTGGGACCAACCAGGGCTTCGTGGTGGGACCAACCAGGGCCTGGCGCTGGAGCCAACCACAGCTCCATGGTGGGACCAACCAGGACCTCATGGTGGGACCAACCAGGACCTCATGGTGGAACCAACCAGGACCTCATGGTGGGACCAACCAGAACCTCGTGGTGGAACCAACCAGAACCTCGTGGGGGGACCACCTGGGACCTCATGGTGGGACCAACCAGGACCTGGTGCTGGAGCCAACCACAGCTCATTGGTGGGGCCAAGCAGGACCTCATGGTGGAACCAACCAGAACCTCGTGGTGGGACCATCCAGAACATCATGGTGGGACCAACCGGGACCTTGTCATGGGACCAACCAGGGCCTCGTGGTGGAACCATCCAGAACCTCGTGATGGGACCAACCAGGGCCTCATGGTGGAACCAACCACAGCTCCATGGTGGAACCAACCAGGACCTCATGGTGGGACCATCAGGAACTTCATGGTGGGAACATCCAGGACCTCTTGGATCCCCAAAACTCTCAAATCTCAAACTTTTATCCCAAAATTCCTCAAAATTCCCAGATTTTTCCAGGAATTCTGGAATCCTGATCCCCAAAACCCCAAAATTCCCAGATTTTTTTCCCGAATTTCATCATTTTGACCCAAAAAAAACCCCAAATCCCAAACTTTCACCCCAAAATTCCCAGATTTTCTCCCAGATTTCACCGTTTCGATCCAAAATAAAACCCCCCAAATCCCAAAGTTTTATCCCAAATTCCCAGACGTTTTCAGGAATTCTGGAATCCTGATCCCCAAACCTCCCAAATTCCCAGATTCTTTCCTGGATTTCACCGTTTCCATCCCAAATAAAA
Source organism: Cyanistes caeruleus (assembly GCF_971803275.1). Classification (NCBI taxonomy): domain Eukaryota; kingdom Metazoa; phylum Chordata; class Aves; order Passeriformes; family Paridae; genus Cyanistes; species Cyanistes caeruleus. The sequence goes on along the minus strand of NC_141702.1, from coordinate 1,507,597 downwards.
CCACAAATCCCAAACTTTTATCCTAAAATTCAGGGATTTTTTCCTGGATTTCATCATTTTGACCCCCAAAAAACCCCAAATCCCAAACTTTCACCCCAAAATTCCCAGATTTTTTCCCAGATTTCACCATTTCCATCCCAAATAAAACCACAAATCCCAAACTTTTATCCTAAAATTCCGGGATTTTTTCCTGGATTTCATCATTTTGACCCCCAAAAAATCCCCAAATCCCAAACTTTCATCCCCAAATCCCGGGTTTTTTTTCCGGGCACACATTCCCACCGTTCCTGCTCAGGATCCCGGCCGCCCGCAGCATCCGGCCCTGGATCCGCGCCCGCTCCCGGAGCTCCTGGAACGGCCGGGAGGCGGAAAATCCCTCGGGAATGGCGATTCCCAAGGAATGGGCGCGACGGCGGCAGCCGGAATCCAGCTCCGAGAGCAGCTGGAAAAAACAAGGAGAGAGGAGGGAGGAATTCCGGGATGGGAAAGGTTGGGAATGAGGGAAATTCCCCATGGGAAAAGTTCTGGGATCTGGGAAATTCCCGGTGGGAAAAACCCAAGAAATTGGGGAAATTCCTGGTGGGAAAAGTTCTGGGATCTGGGAATTCCCTGGTGGGAAAAACCCAAGAAATTGGGGAAATTCCCAATGGGAAAAGTTCTGGGATCTGGGAATTTCCCATTGGGAAAGTTCTGGGATCTGGGGAAATTCCTGGTGTGAAAACCCCAAGAAATTGGGAACTTCCCAATGGGAAAAGTCGTGGAATCAAACTGGGAAATTCCTGGGGGAAAGGTTGGGAATGTGGGAATTCCCGGCTGGGAAAAACCCAGGGAAATGGGGAATTCCCCCATGGGAAAAGTTCTGGGATTTGGGGAAATTCCTGGTGGGAAAAATCCAAGTAATTGGGAAATTTCCCATGGGAAAAGTTCAGGAATTGGGGAAATTCCCATTGGGAAAGTCATGGAATCAAACTGGGAAATTCCCCATGGGAAAATTTCTGGAATATGGGAAATTCCCCATGGGAAAATTCCTGGGATCTGGGAAATTCCTGGTGGGAAAAACCCAGGGAAGGGGGGAATTCCCCCATGGGAAAAATTCTGGAATTTGGGGAAATTTCCCATGGGGAAAATTTCTGGGATCGAACTGGGAAATTCCCATTGGAAAAGTCACGGAATTGGGGAAATTTCCACTGGAAAAGTTCTGGGATCTGGGAATTCCCTGGTGGGAAAAACCCAGGGAAGGGGGGAATTCACCCATGGGAAAAGTTCTGGAATCTGGGGAAATTTCCATGGGAAAAGTTCTGGAAACTGGGAAATTCCCAGTGGGAAAAGTCGTGGAATCAAACTGGGAAATTCCCGGGGGAAAGGTTGAGAATGAGGGAATTCCCCATGGGAAAAGTCATGGAATTCGGGGAAATTCCTGGTGGGAAAGTTCTGGAATTGGGGAAAATTCCGTGGGAAAATTTCTGGGACCTGGGAAATTCCTGTCAGAAAATTTCTGGGATCTGGGAAATTCCCCAGTGGGAAAAATCCATGAAATTGGGGAAATTCCCATGGGAAAAGTTCTGGAATCGAACTGGGAAGTTCCCATTGGAAAAGTCATGGAATTGGGGAAATTTCCACTGGAAAAGTTCTGGAATCGGGGAAATTCCCCGGTGGGAAAAACCCAAGAAATTGGGAAATTCCCAGTGGGAAAAGTTCTAGAATTTTGGGAAATTCCCAATGGGAAAAGTTCTGGAATTTGGGAAATTCCCAGTGGGAAAAGTTCTAGAATTTTGGGAAATTTCCATGGGAAAAATTCTGGGATCTGGGAAATTCCCAGTGGGAAAAGTCAGGGAATCTGGGAGATATTCCAGTTGGAAAAGCCCCAGAATCCAGGAAAAATCCTGGTTGGAAAAATCTCAGAATCCAGGAAAAATCCTGGCTTGAAAAGCCACGAAATCCGGGAAAAAATTCCCATTGGAAAAGTCCCGGAATCTGGGATAAATCCCAGCTGGAAAAGCCCAGGAATCCGGGAAATTCCTGGTTGGAAAAATCCCGGAATCCGGGAAATTCCTGGTTGGAAAAATCCCGGAATCCGGAAAATTCCTGGTTGGAAAAATCCCTGAATCCGGGAAATTCCCGGTTGGAAAAACCCCGGAATCCTCCGGGAACGGCGACTCCCAAGGCCTGAGCGCCTTTTCCCGGGAATTGCTCCCAAAATCCCGGAAGGGGAATTTGTCCCGTGGGAATTCCGGGGTTTTTCCTGGGGCGGTTCCCGGGGAAGGAGTTCCCGGAATTCCCGGAATTCCCACCTGGCTGAGGGTGATGTGGCCGCGCGAGGCTCGGGAATACGGGCTCTGGGATCCGCCGGAGAACAGCGCGTCCCGCAGGAAATTCCTGCCGGGAACAGCCGCGCTGGGAATCCCAGAGCACAAATCCCTGATCCCAAATCCCTGATCCCTGATCCCAAATCCCTGATCCCAAATCCCAAATCCTTGATCCCAAATCCCAGATCCCTGATCCCAAATCCCTGATCCCTGAGCCCAAATCCCTGAGCCCAAATCCCAGAGCACAGATCCCGATCCCTGATCCCAAATCCCAGATCCCAAACCCCAGAGCCCTGATCCCAGATCCCAAATCCCTGATCCCAGCCCCAAAATCCCAAAGCCCAGATCCCTGATCCCAAACCCCAAACCCCAAATCCAGAGCCCAATCCCAGATCCCAATCCCAAACCCCACATCCCGATCCCAGATCCCAAATCCTGAATTCCCAATCCCAGATCCCAAACCTCAGATTCAAAATCCCAAATCCCCAATCCCCATTCACAATTCCCAAATCCCAATTCCCCATCCCTGATCCCAATCCCAAATCCCAGTCCCAAACCCCAGATCCCGAACCCCAAACCCCAAATCCCAAACCCCAAATCCCCAATCCCAAATTTCAGATCCCAATTCCCAAACCAAATTCCCATAAACCAGATCCCAATTCCCAAATCCCAACCCTCAGATCTCAAATCCCAAATTTCTGATCCCAAATCCCAAATCCCAGTCCCAGTCCCAAACCCCAGATCCCGAACTCCAATTCCCAAACCCCAAATCCCAAATCCCCAATCCCAAATTTCAGATCCCAAATCCCAAACCAAATTCCCATAACCCAGATCCCAATTCCTGAATCCAAATCCCAGATCCCAAATCCCAACCCTCAAATCTCAAACCCCAAACCCCAGATCCCAAACCCCAAACCCCAGATCCCAAATCCCAAATTTCAGATCCCAATTCCCAAACCCAATTCCCAAAACCCAGATCCCAATTCCTGAATCCCAACCCCAGATCCCAAATCCCAACCCTCAAATCTCGAATCCCAAATTTCTGATCCCAAATCCCAAATCCCGAGCCCAAACCCCAAATCCCAGATCCCAAATCCCAAACCCCAAATCCCAAAATCCCAAATCCCGAATCCCAACCCCAGATCCCAAATCCCAAACCCCAAATCCCAAAATCCCAAATCCCAGATCCCAAATCCCAAACCCCAAATCCCAAAATCCCAAATCTCTAACCCCAACCCCAGATCCCAAATCCCAAACCCCAAATCCCAAAATCCCAAATCGCGAATCCCAACCCCAGATCCCAAATCCCAAATCCCAAAATCCCAAAATCCCAAAATCCCAATTCCAAACCCCAAATCCCAAAACCTCAAATCTCAAATCCAAATCCCAAACCCCGAAATCCCAAATCCCAAATCCCAAATTCCCAATCCCAAACCCAAATCCCAAACCCCGAAATCCCAAATCCCAAACCCCAAATTCCCAGTCCCCAATCCCCAGATCCCAAATCCCAATTCCAGGGAAACTGAGGCAGAAATCCTGGTTGTGGGTGCTGCCTGAGGAATTTTGGGAATCGCGACTCTCGGGATCCATCCAAATAAATCCCGGGAATGAGAAATTCCCAAAAAATCGACCGGGAGGCCCCGTTCGCTCTGGGATTTATGATCCACATTTTTGGGATTTATTATCCCATTTTATAGGGAATTATTATCCCATTTATTGGAATTAATTATCTCATTTTATTGGAATTAATTATCTCATTTATTGGAATTAATTACCCCATTTTTTTGGGATTTATTCTCCCATTTTTTTGGAATTAATTATCCCATTTATTGGAATTAATTATCCCATTTTTTGGGAATTAATTATCTCATTTATTGGAATTAATTATCCCATTTTTTTGGGATTTATTATCCCATTTATTGGAATTAATTATCCCATTTTTTTGGGATTTATTCTCCCATTTTTTTGGAATTAATTATCCCATTTATTGGAATTAATTATCCCATTTTTTGGGAATTAATTATCCCATTTATTGGAATTAATTACCCCATTTTTTGGAATTAATTATCCCATTTATTGGAATTAATTATCCCATTTTTTTGGGATTTATTATCCCATTTATTGGGAATTATTATCCCATTTTAGGAATTAATTATCCCTTTTTTTTTTTTAATTAATTATCCCATTTTTGGGATTCATTTTCCCATTTTATTGGGAATTAATGATCCCATTTATTGGGAATTATTATCCCATTTATAGGGAATTAATGATCCCATTTAATTGGGGATTAATTATCCCATTTATTGGGATTTATAATCCCATTTTTGGAATTAACTATCCCATTTATTGGGAATTAATGATCCCATTTTTGGAATTAATTATCCCATTTGTTGGGAATTAATGATCCCATTTTATTGGGGATTAATTATCCCATTTCTGGGGGGATTTATCCCATTTTTTAGGGATTTATTTTCCCAATTTTTTTCTGGAATTTATTATCCCAGTTATTGGGATTTATTATCCCATTTATTGGGATTAATTATCCCATTTATTGGGATTTATTATCCCAATTTTGGGAATTAATTATCCCATTTTTGGGGATTTATTTTCCCGTTCTTTTGGGATTTATTATCCCATTTATTGGAATTAATTAACCCATTTATTTGAATTAATTATCCCATTTATTGGAATAAATTAACCCATTTTTTGGGATTTATGATCTCGGTTTTTGGGGATTTATTACCCCGTTTATTGGGAATTATTATCCCATTTTTGGAATTAATTATCCCATTTATTGGAATTAATTATCCCGGTCTTTTTTATTTTATTATCCAATTTTTTTTGGAATTTATTATCCCATTTATTGGGATTAATTATCCCATTTATTGGGATTTATTATCCCAATTTTTTGGAATTAATGATCCCATTTTGGGGGGGATTTATTTTCCCAATTTTTTGGAATTAATTATCCCAATTTTGGGATTTATTATCCCATTTTAGGAATTAATTATCCCCTTTTTTTTTTTAATTAATTATCCCATTTTTGGGATTTATTTTCCCATTTTATTGGGAATTATTATCCCATTTATAGGGAATTAATGATCCCATTTCATTGGGGATTAATTATCCCATTTATTGGAATTAATTTTCCCATTTATTTGGATTAATTATCCCATTTATTGGGAATTATTATCCCATTTTTGGAATTAATTATTCCATTTATTTGGATTAATTATCCCACGTATTGGAATTAATTATCTTATCCCAATTTTTTTGAAGCAATGATCCCATTTTTTAGAATTAATTATCCCATTTATTGGAATTTATTATCCCATTTATTGGAATTAATTAACCCATTTATTGGGATTTATTTCCTAATTTATGGGAATTAATTATCCCACTTTTTGGAATTCATTATCCCTATTTTTTGGGAATTAATGATTCCATTTTTTAGGAATTTATTATCCCAATTTTTGGGAATTAATTATCCCATTTATTGGAATTAATTATCCCATTTTTTTTGGGATTAATGATCCCATTTTTTTGGAATTAATTAACCCATTTATTGGGGAATTTATTATTCCAATTTTTTTGTGAATTTATTATCACATTTATCCCATTTTTTTGGTATTTATTATCCCATTTTTTTGGTATTTATTATCCCATTTTTTGGGATTAACGATCGCATTTATTGGAATTAATTATCCCATTTTTTTGGGATTTATTTTCCCGGTTTTTTTGGGATTTATTATCCCATTTTATCGGGAATTCATTATCCCATTTATTTCTGTGGGATTTATTATCCCAATTCTTTCGGAAATCCATTATCCCATTTTTTTTACAATTTATTATCCCATTTTTTTTACAATTTATTATCCCAATTTTTTGGGATTTATTATCCCAATTTTTTTGGGATTTATTATCCCAATTTTTTGTGAATTTATTATCCCATTTTTTTGGGGGGGGGAATTCATTATCCCATTTATTTTTTGGAAATCCATTATCCCATTTTCTGCATTAATTTATGATCCCATTTTTTTTCCCGGGAATTTATTATCCCATTTTTTTCCCGGGAATTTATTATCCCATTTTTTTTTTCCCGGGAATTTATTATCCCATTTTTTTTTTTCCGGGATCGATTTTTTCCCATTTTTCCCATTTTTTTTTTCCTCCCTCCTCCCTGCGGCTTTTCCAACCCGCTCGGCAACTTTTGGGATCTCCAAATCCCGGTTTTTCCGGTTCTCCGCCAGCATTCCCGCACTGGGATGGGCTTAATTATTAATTAATCCTATTAATTTTTAATTAATTATTAATTATTAATTCAACTCCCCCAGCATTCCCAAGAAAATCCCAGCTGGGGAATTGCTTCCACCGGGATTCTCCCATCCCTCCTCCGCCTCAAAACCCTTAGTTTTTCATTCCCGATTTTTTCTTTTCCCAAATTTTTTTTATTCCCAAATTTTTTTTCTTTTCCCGCCTTAAAAACCCCAAAATTTCCAGCCGCAAACTCCGGTGCGGGCGGCGCCGCCAAACACAAAATCGCGGCGTTGTTTTTGCGGTTCTCGGGCAGAGCGAGGCGCGCCTTAAGACGCGGGCGGGCGCGTTCGGCCGCGCGGCGTCCGGGAGGTTCGGAACGGAGCGGAACTGAACCGGAACCGAAACCGGAACCGAACCGGAGCGAGCCGTGCCCTACCTGGGCAAGGCCCATTCGCTCTCGCAGGAGCTCAGGAAGTGCTGAAGGCCCGGCGTGAGCAAAACGCCGCCAAGGTCGAACAGCACCGCCCGCCGCGCCGGGGCCGCCATGGTCGGAGCCGGGACTCGAACCCGCGACCTCGGACTCTGGCAACGCTCAGGCCACGCCCCCTCGGATAAACCACGCCCCTCAATGAGCTAACTCGCGCTGTTGAAGCCACGCCCATTCGCTGTGGCCACGCCCCTATGGCCGAGGCCACGCCCCTATCGTCATGGCCACTCCCACTCCTGAAAGCCACGCCCCCTCCGCGGGGCGCCGGTCACGCCCCATTCCCGATTTTCCCCAAATCCCGGGATTTTCCAGGAAATTGGAGCCGCCGGGGGGAATTTTGGGGTGCCGGGAGGATTTTTTGGGGGTTCCAGGAGGAATTTTGGGGTTCCAGGAGAATGTTTTGGGATCAAAGTGGGATTTTTTGGGGTTCCAGGGGGATTTTTGGGGTCAAAATGGGATTTTTTGGGGGTTCCAGGAGGATTTTTGGGATCAAAGTGGGATTTTTTGGGATCAAAGTGGGATTTTTTGGGGGTTCCAGGGGGATTTTTTGGGATCAAAGTGGGATTTTTGGGGTTCCGGGAGGATTTTTTGGGATCAAAGTGGGATTTTTTTGGGTTCCAGGGGGATTTTTTGGGTTCCAGGAGGATTTTTTGGGGTCACTGAAGGATTTTTTAGGGTCCAAGGTGGATTTTTTGGGGTTTCAGGGGGATTTTTGGGGTTCCGGGAGGATTTTTTGGGATCAAAGTGGGATTTTTTGGGGTTCCAGGGGGATTTTTTGGGGTCACAAAAGGATTTTTGGGATCAGAGTGGGAATTTTGGGGGGTCAAAGTGGGAATTTTTGGGGTCCTTGTGGGATTTTGGGGATTTCCTGAGGAATTTCAGGAGTCCCAGTGGGATTTTGGGGAATCCCAGAGGGAATTTTGGGAATCCTGGAGAGATTTTAGGGGGTCCCCAGGAATTTTTGGGAATCCTGGGGGGGATTTTGGGGAATCTCTGCCGGAAAATAAAGGGGAAAAAAAAGAAGGTGGGAAAAGATTTTTTTTGTGGGGAATTCTCCTGGAATTTTCTTGGAATTCTCCTGGAATTTTCCTGGAATCTTCCTGGAATTCTCATACAATTTTCCTGGAATTCCCAGAATATTCCCAGTTCCCTGTCCCCATTCCCTCGGTGTTTTCCAGTGGAAAAATTCCATAAAATTCCCAAAATATTCCCAAAATATTCCTGAAATATTCCCAAAATATTCCCAGAATATTCCTGAAATATTCCCAAAATATTCCCATTTTTCCCAGGATTTTTTTTTGGGATAATCCCATCGCTCCCATCCCGTTTTTTTCCCAGGGAAATTCCCAATCCCTGGAAATTCCCCAGGGGAAAACATTCCCGAATTTCCAAGATCCCGAAGATTTGGGATCCCCCGGGATTCCGAACCCCTCGTTCCCCGCTCCGGGCCCTTCCCTGATTTCTCTTCCCCATCCCAAATTCCCAGTCCCTTCTTCCCATTCCCATCCCAATTCCCAAAAAATTCCCGGAAAATTCACCCCAATTCCCAAATCTTTTCCCCAAATCCTTTCCCGCCCTCATTCCCTGATTCCTTCCTCATCCTCATCCTGAATTCCCAACCCTTTCTGCCCATTCCAATCCCGAATTCCCAAAAAAATTCCCGGAAAATCCATCCTTTCCCAAATCCTTTCCCAAATCCTTCCCCTCCCTCATTCCCTGATTCCTTCCTCTTCCTCATCCCAAAATCCCAACCCTTTCTTCCCATTCCCATCTCAAATTCCCAAAGAATTCCCAGTCCTTTCCCAAATCCTTTCCCAAATCCTTCCCCAAATCGTCATTCCCTGATTCCTTCCTCTTCCTCATCCCGAATTCCCAACCCTTTCTGCCCATTCCAATCCCGAATTCCCCAAAAAATTCGCGGAAAATCCATCCTCTCCTAAATCCTTTCCCAAATCCTTCCCCTCTCTCATTCCCTGATTCCTTCCCCATTCCCATCCTGAATTCCCAAAATAAATTCCTGGGGAATCTGTCCTTCCCCAAATCCTTTCCCAAATTTTCCTTCCCTCATTCCCTGATTTCTTCCTCATCCCGAATTCCCAACCCCTTCATCCCATTCCCATCCCAAATTCCCAAAGAATTCCCAGTCCTTTCCCAAATCCTTTCCCAAATCCTTTCCCCATCCTCATTCCCTGATTCCTTCCTCTTCCTCATCCTGAATTCCCAACCCTTTCATCCCATTCCCATCCCCTTCCCATCCCAATTCCCAAAAATTCCCGGCAAATCCATCCTTTCCCAAATCCTCATTCCCTGATTCCTTCCTCATCCTCATCCCGAATTCCCAACCCTTTCTTCCCATTCCCATCCCCAATTCCCAAAAATTCCCGGCAATCCATCCTTTCCCAAATCCTTTCCCAAATCCTTCCCCTCCCTCATTCCCTGATTCCTTCCTCATCCTCATCCCAAATTCCCAACCCCTTCATCCCATTCCCATCCCAAATTCCAAAAAAAATCCCAAATCCTTTCCCAAATCCTTTCCCGCCCTCATTCCCTGATTCCTTCCTCTTCCTCATCCCAAAATCCCGGTCCTTTCATCCCATTCCCATCCCCAATTCCCAAATAATTCCCGGCAAATTCATCCTTTCCTAAATCCTTTTCCGATCCTTCCCTTCCCTCATTCCCTGATTCCTTCCTCACCCTCATCCCAAATTCCCAACCCTTTCATCCCATTCCCATCCCGAATTCCCAAAAAATTCCAGGTGAATCCGTCCTTTCCCAAATCCTTTCCCAAATCCTTTCCCAAATCGTCATTCCCTGATTCCTTCCTCTTCCCCATCCCAAATTCCCAACCCTTTCATCCCATTCCCATCCCAAATTCCCAAAAATTCCCGGCAATCTGTCCTTTCCCAAATCCTTTCCCAAATCCTCCTTCCCTCATTCCCTGATTCCTTCCTCATCCCGAATTCCCAACCCTTTCATCCCATTCCCAAATTCCCAAAATAAATTCCAGGTGAATCCGTCCTTTCCCAAATCCTTTCCCAAATCGTCATTCCCTGATTCCTTCCCCATCCCAAATTCCCAACCCCTTCATCCCATTCCCATCCCAAATTCCCAAATAATTCCCGGCAAATTCATCCTTTCCCAAATCCCTTCCTGATCCTTCCCCTCCCTCATTCCCTGATTCCTTCCTCATCCCCATCCCGAATTCCCAACCCTTTCATCCCATTCCCATCCCCAATTCCAAAAAAATTCCCAGTCCTTTCCCAAATCCTTTCCCAAATCCTCCTTCCCTCATTCCCTCATTCCCTCATTCCTTCCTCATCCCGAATTCCCAACCCCTTCATCCCATTCCCAAATTCCCAAATAATTCCTGGTGAATCCATCCTTTCCCAAATCCTTTCCCAAATCCTTTCCCAAATCCTTTCCCCATCCTCATTCCCTGATTCCTTCCTCTTCCTCATCCCAAAATCCCGGTCCCTTCATCCCATTCCCATCCCCAATTCCCAAATAATTCCTGGTGAATCCGTCCTTTCCCAAATCCTTTCCCAAATCCTTTCCCAAATCCTTTCCCAAATAGTCATTCCCTGATTCCTTCCTCATCCCCATCCCGAATTCCCAACCCTTTCATCCCCTTCCCATCCCCAATTCCCAAATTCCCTCCCTCTCCTTCCCTTTCCCAAACCCCTTCCCGATCCTCATTCCCAAATCCTCATTCCCGCCGCTCCTTCCCAGCTTTTCCAGGATTTTCCCTCCTCCCCATTCCCAGGAGTCTCCGCCCCTCCCGGAGCCTTCCTCATCCTCATCCCGCATTTTTTTTTTGCCCTGGGAGCGCTCCCGATCCCGATTTTCCAGCGGGAATGAGCGGCTCGGGAATCTCGGCCGGGGGCAGGTAAGGAAATTCCTTGGATTCCCGCTGGGAAGAAAAAAACCCCAAAAAAACCGGGAATATTTTTTTATTTTCTCTCCGCGATTCCCGCTCTTGGGAAGAGCTGGAAAGTTTCCCTTGGAAGTTCCCCCCGGAATTCCCGAAAAATTCCTGGGGATCTTTCCCGGCTGGATTTGAAATCCCAGAAATTCCCGGGGTTTTTTTGGGTTTTTTTGGGTTTTTTTTCCCCAATTCCTGATGTCGGGAGTTGTTTGTTTTTTTTGTTTTTTTTTTCCCAGGATTTCGGGAATTTCAGGGGGGGAGGGAAAATTCCAGCCGGGAATTCCTTGGGATGAGGGAAAATCGGGAAGGAGGGTCGGGATCTGCGGGAGCCGCTGCTGCCGCTGGAAAAACCTTGGGAAAGCCTTGGGAAAAACCTTGGGAAAACTCCGAGGGGGAGGAATTCCGGCAGGGGATGGAGGAGGGTGCGGGAGGAAGGGAAAATCCTGGAAAAATCCTGGAAAAATCCTGGAAAAAACCTTGGGAAAATCCTGGAAAAATCCTGGAAAAATCCTGGAAAAGCTCCTTAGAGGGAGGAATTCCTGCAGGGGATGGAGGGGGTGGAGGGATCAAGGGAAAACCTTTGGAAAATCCCAGAAAAAAACTGGGAAAAATCCTGGAAAAATCCTGGAAAAATCCTGAGGGGGAGGAATTTTTTGTAGGGGATGGAGAGGGTGCAGGGTCAAGGAAAAATCCTTGGAAAATCCTGGAAAAAATGGGGAAAACCTTGGAAAAACCTTGGGAAAGCTCCGAGGGGTTGGAATTTCTGCAGGGGATGGAGAGGGGTGGAGGATCAAGGAAAAACCTTGGAAAAACCCTGGAAAAATCCTGGAAAAATCCTGGAAAAGCTCCAAAGGGAAGGAATTCTTGCAGGGGATGGAGAGGGATTTGGGAATGAGGAAAAACCTTGGGAAAAATCCTGGAAAAATCCTGGAAAAACCTTGGGAAGGCTCCGAGGGAGGAATTTCTGCAGGGGATGGAGGGGGGTGAGGGATCAAGGGAAAATCCTGGAAAAAACCTTGGAAAATCCTGGAAAAACCTTGGAAAATCCTGGAAAAAATAGGGAAAAACCTTGGAAAAACCTTGGGAAGGCTCCGAGGGGTTGGAATTTCTGCAGGGGATGGAGAGGGATGAGGGAATGAGGAAAAACCTTGGAAAAACCCTGGAAAAATCCTGGAAAAAGCCTGGAAAAATCCTGGAAAAGCTCCGAGAGAGAGGAATTCCCACAGGGGATGGAGGGGGGTGCAGGAGGAAGGAAAAATCCTGGGAAAATCCTGGAAAAACCTTGGAAAAATCCCAGCAAAAATGGGGAAAAACCTTGGAAAAGCTCCGAGGGGGAGGAATTTTTACAGGGAATGGAGAGGGGTGAGGGGATCAAGGAAAAACCTTGGAAAAATCCTGGAAAAATCCTGGAAAAGCTCCAAAGGGAAGGAATTCTTGCAGGGGATGGAGAGGGATTTGGGAACGAGGAAAAACCTTGGGAAAAATCATGGAAAAATCCTGGAAAAATCCTGGAAAGGCTCCGAGAGAGAGGAATTTCTGCAGGGGATGGAGGGGGGTGCAGGGCCAAGGAAAAATCCTGGAAAAAACCTGGAAAAAATGGGGGAAAACCTTGGGAAAGCTCAGAGGGGTTGGAATTTCTGCAGGGGATGGAGAGGGATTTGGGAACGAGGAGAAACCTTGGAAAAATCCTGGAAAAAATAGGGAAAAACCTTGGCAAAGCTCCTTAGAGGGAGGAATTCCCGCAGGGGATGGAGGGGGGTGCAGGAGGATGGAAAAATCCTGAGAAAATCCTGGAAAAATCCCAGAAAAAATAGGGAAAAACCTTGGGAAGGCTCCGAGGGGTTGGAATTTCTGCGGGGGATGGAGAGGGATTTGGGAATGAGGAAAAACCTTGGAAAAATCCTGGAAAAACCCTGGAAAAATCCTGGAAAGGCTCCGAGGGAGGAATTTCTGCAGGGGATGGAGGGGGGTGCAGGAGGATGGAAAAATCCTGGGAAAATCCTGGAAAAACCTTGGAAAAATCCCGGAAAAAATAGGGAAAAACCTTGGGAAAGCTCCGAGGGGGAGGAATTTTTTCAGGGGATGGAGAGGGATGAGGGATCAAGGAAAAACCTTGGAAAAATCCTGGGAAAATCCTGGAAAAATCCTGGAAAAATCCTGGAAAAGCTCCTTAGAGGGAGGGAAGAATTTTTCCAGGGAATGCAGCAGGATTTGGGAAGAAGGAACCATTTCCCCCTCCCCTCCCCCCCCTCCCAAATCCATCCCAATTCCCAACTTTTCCCATTCCCGGTGGGAATTTGGTTCATTTTTAATCCCGTGAAATTCCAGGGTTGGAATCCCGAGGGGATGGAAAAACGGGAAGAGGGGAAAAAACGTCCCCCGCCCCGGGAAATTCGGGAATCTCGGAGCTCTCTTCCCACCCAAAGAATTCCGGGATTCCCGGGAATATCCCGGGATGGGATTTTGGGAAGAGATTCCTCCTTTTCCCCGGGGTTTGAGTTGGGAATTCCATGGAATTTCGGGAATATTTTCCTTGGGCTGGGATTCCTCCTTTTCCAGGGATTTGAATTGGGAATTCCATGGAAAAATCCCTGGAAAAGCAGCAAATCCATGGATTTTTCCCCATTCCCAAGGACCAGGAAGAAGAATTTCGGGAATATTTTCCTTTTCCAGGGATTTTCCAGGGATTTGAGGAGGGAATTCCATGGAATTTGGGGAATATTTTCCTCGGGTGGGATCCGGGATCAACTCCCAGCTCCTTTTCCGGGGATTTGAATTGGGAATTCCATGGAAAAATCCCTGGAAAAGCAGAAAATCCCTGGATTTTTCCCAATTCCCAAGGACCAGGAAGCAGAATTTCGGGAATATTCTCCTTTTCCAAGGATTTGAGTTGGGAAATCCATGGAATTTTGGGAATATTTTCCTTGGGTGAGATTCCTCCTTTTTCCAGGGATTCGAGGAGGGAAATCCATGGAAAAATCCCTGGAAAAGCAGCAAATCCCTGGATTTTTCCCCATTCCCAAGGACCAGGAAGCGGAATTTTGGGAATATTTTCCTTTTCCAGGGATTTTCCAGGGATTCGAGGAGGGAATTCCATGGAATTTTGGGAATAATTTCCTCGGGTGGGATCCGGGATCAGCTCCCAGCTCCTTTTCCGGGGATTTGAATTGGGAATTCCATGGAAAAATCCCTGGAAAAGCAGAAAATCCATGGATTTCCCCCATTCCCAAGCAGAATTTCGGGAATATTTTTCCTCGGGTGGGATCCGGGATCATCTCCCAGCTCCTCCAGAGAACCCTTGGGATTCTCCAAACCCCCAAAATCCCAGGATTTTCGACCCAAAACTTCGGGATATTCCCGGATGGTTCCGCTCTTTCCCAGGGACGAAATCCGGGAGCGCTGACCGGGCCCAAAATCCGCGGAGACGCCTCCGGAATTCCCTGGATCCCGCCCAGCTCCTTCCCGCCCTTTTTCCAGAGGGATTTTCTTGTTGTTTATTCCCAGGATGGGATCCGTGGGATGCTTTTCCCGCGGGATTTTCCCGCTTTTCTTCTTCTTCTTCCTCCTTTTCCAGCCGGGTAAGGACGGATCCGCTTTTCCCGCCAGTTTTTTTCCCCCAATCCCTCCTCCCTGGAATTCCCAGGGAGGGAAAGAAAACCCCAAAAAACCCCTCGGGAAGAGCCGAGAATTCCCAATTTTCCACCGGCCAGGATGGGATGGGCTTCGTTTCCTCGAGGATCCGGCCCGGAAAATTCGGGAATTTTCCTCGGGGTCGTTCCGTCGCTCCCCAAAAAAAAAATGTGGGAATTTTCTGGGGGGAAAAGCGGGATTTGGTTCGATTAGGATTGAAATCGACTCCAAGGGGTGTTTTTTTTGGGAATTCACACGAATTCCTGGATGAAAGCTCGGGAAAAGCTTGGAAGGGGTTTGGGATGGGCGGTGGGGCCTCATTCCCGTCCCGATTCCCGGGAAATTCCCATTCCCGATTGCCTGGATGTGAGGGTTGGGATGCGCAGGGCCTTCCCTCCCTCCCCGAGTCCCTTTTCCCGTCTTTTTCCATCCCTTTTCCATCCTTTTTCCACCCCTTTTTCCACCCCTTTTCCCATTTTTTTTCAACCCTTCCCCCTCTTTTCCCATCCCTTTTTTCTGTCCTTTTCCCTCCCTTTCCCACCCCTTTTTCCATCCCTTTTCCATCCCTTTTCCATCCCTTCTTTCCCTCCATTTCCCATCTTTTTTCCATCCCTTTCCCATCCTTTTCCATCCGTTTTTCCATCCCTTTCCCATCCCTTTTTCCATCCTTTTTTCCATCCTTTCCCCATCCTTTTCCATCCTTTTTTTCCATCCCTTTCCCACCCCTTTTTTCCATCCTTTTCCCATCCCTTTTTCCCATCCCTTTCCCATCCTTTTTTCCATTCTTATTCCACCCATTTTCCCACCCCCTTTCTACCCCTTTTCCCTCCCTTTCCCACCCCTTTTTTCCATCCTTTTCCATCATTTTCCCACCCCTTTCCCATCCCTTTTCCCATCTTTTTCCCATCCCTTTTCCATCCTTTTCCCATTTTTTTTCAACCCTTCCCCCTCTTTTCCCATCCCTTTTTTCTGTCCTTTTCCCTCCCTTTTTCCACCCCTTTTCCCATCCTTTTCCCATCTTTTTTTCCATCCCTTTTCCCATCCTTTTCCACCCCTTTTTTCCTCCCTTTCCCATCATTTTCTCACCCCTTTCCCATCCCTTTTTCCATCTTTTTTCCCATCCCTTTTCCTATTCTTGTTTTCCCCCTTTACCCATCCCTTTCCCATCCTTTCCCATCCTTTTCCCATCTTTTTTCCATCCCTTTCCCATCCCTTTTCCATCCTGCTTCCACCCCTTTCCCATCCCTGCTTTTCCCCCTTTTCCACCCCTTTTCCCATCCCTTTTCCATCCTTTTTCCCATTTTTTCCACCCCTTTTCCCACCCCCTTTCTGCCCCTTTCCCACCCCTTTTTCCACCCTTTTCCCATCCCTTTTCCCATCTTTTTTCGCATCCCTTTTCCATCCCTTTTTCCTCCCTTTTCCATCATTTTCCCACCACTCTCCCATTTTTTTTTCCATCCCCTTTCCATAATTTTTTCCATCCCTTTCCCATCTTTCTTCCCATTCCTTTTCCATCCCTTTTCCTATTCCTGTTTCTCCTTTTTCCCATCCCTTTCCAATCTTTTTCCCATTCTTTTCCCATCCTTTTCCATCCTTTTCCATCCTTTTTTCCATTCTTATTCCACCCATTTTCCCACCCCCTTTCTGCCCCTTTTCCATCCCTTTCCCACCCCTTTTTTCCATCCTTTTCCATCATTTTCCCATCCCTTTCCCATCCCTTTTCCCATCTTTTTCCCATCCCTTTTCCATCCTTTTCCCATTTTTTTTCAACCCTTCCCCCTCTTTTCCCATCCCTTTTTTCTGTCCTTTTCCCTCCCTTTTTCCACCCCTTTTCCCATTCCTTTTCCCATCTTTTTTTCCATCCCTTTTCCCATCCTTTTCCACCCCTTTTTCCTCCCTTTCCCATCATTTTCCCATCCCTTTCCCATCCCTTTTTCCATCCCTTTTCCCATCCCCTTTCCTATTCCTTTTTCCACCCTTTTCCCATCACTTTCCCATCCTTTCCCATCCTTTTCCCATCCCTTTTCCCATCCTTTTCCATCCCTTTTCCATCCTGATTCCACCCCTTTCCCATCCCTGTTTTTCCCCTTTCCCACCCCCTTTTCCACCCCTTTTCCCATCCCTTTTCCATCCTTTTCCCCATTTTTTTCCACCCCTTTTCCCACCCCCTTTCTGCCCCTTTCCCACCCCTTTTTCCACCCTTTTCCCATCTTTTTTCCCATCCCTTTTCCATCCCTTTTTCCTCCCTTTTCCATCTTTTTTCCCATCCCTTTTCCATCCCTTTTCCTATTCCTGTTTCCCCTTTTTCCCATCCCTTTCCCATCCTTTTCCCATCCTTTTCCCATCCCTTTTCCAGTCTTTTTCCCATTCTTTTCCCACCCCTTTTCCCACCCCCTTTCTGCCCCTTTCCCACCCCTTTTTCCATCCTTTTCCCATTTTTTTCCAACCCTTCCTCCCCCCCTTTTCCCATCCCTTTTCCATCATTTTTTCCATCCCTTTTCCCTCCCTTTTCAATTCCTTTCCCCCCCACTTCCCATCTCTTTTTCTGTCCCTTTCCCATCCTTTTCCATCCCTTTTTCCCTTCTTTTTCCACCCCTTTCCCCATCCTTGTTTTTCCCCCTTTCCCACTCCATTTTCCATCCTTTTCCCATCTTTTTTCCATCCTTTTTTCCCATCCCAGCCCTCGGGAATGTTCCCAAACCTCGGGAATGTTCCCATCCCAAACCTTGGGAATATTCCCACCCCAAACCTTGGGAATGTTCCCATTCCCAACTTCAGGAAAAATCCCCACCCCAAACCTTGGGAATTTTCCCATCCCAACCCTCGGGAACGTTCCCAACCCTCGGGAATGTTCCCATCCCAGCCCTCGGGAATGTTCCCAAACCTCAGGAACGTTCCTATCCCAAACCTTGGGAATGTTCCCACCCCAACCCTCGGGAATGTTCCCAAACCTTGGGAACCATCAGGGAAATGGGATGGGGAAGACCGGGAGATGGATCCGGGATGGATCGGATCCCTAAATCCCGGAATTCCCGGAATTCCCGGCACAGCCGCGGGCCAGCGCCGGAGCCACGCCGAGGACCGGCTCTTCAAGCGCCTTTTTTCGGGATACAACCGCTGGTCCCGGCCCGTTCCCAACACTTCCGACGTCGTCATCGTCCGCTTCGGGCTCTCCATCGCCCAGCTCATCGACGTGGTGCGTGATTCCCGGGATTCTGCGGGAGGCTGGGGTCCTGGAATTCCGGGATGGGTCCTTAAGGGTGATCCCGATCCAGGCCCGGAGACTTCCGGGATCCCAGGGAGCTCTGGGGTTTCTGTGGATGGGATCTGTGTCCTGTATCCCGTTATCCCGTTATCCCGTTATCCTGTTATCCCGTTATCCTGTTATCCCGTATCCTGTTATCCCGTTATCCCGTTATCCCGTTATCCCGTATCCCGTATCCCATTATTCCATTATCCCATTATCCTGTTATCCCGTTATCCCGTTATCCCGTATCCCATTATCCCATATCCCGCATCCCATATCCCATATCCTGTTATCCTGTTATCCCGTTATCCTGTTATCCCGTTATCCCATTATCCCGTTATCCCGTATCCTGTTATCCCGTTATCCCGTTATCCCATATCCCGTATCCCATTATCCCGTTATCCCATTATCCCGTTATCCCGTATCTCATTATCCTGTATCCCGCATCCCATATCCCGTTATCCCGTTATCCCGTTATCCCGTTATCCTGTTATCCCGTATCCCATTATCCCATATCCCGCATCCCATATCCCATATCCCGTTATCCTGTTATCCCGTTATCCTGTTATCCCGTTATCCCATTATCCCGTTATCCCGTATCCCGTATCCTGTTATCCCGTTATCCCATTATCCCGTTATCCCGTTATCCCGTTATCCCGTTATCCCGTATCCCATTATCCCATATTCCGCATCCCATATCCCTTATCCCGTTATCCCGTTATCCCGTTATCCCGTATCCCATATTCCATATCCAGTATCCCGTTATCCCGTATCCCACTATCCCGTTATCCCGTTATCCCGTTGTTATCCCGTTATCCCGTATCCTGTTATCCCATTATCCTGTTATTCCATATCCCATATCCCGTTATCCCTCTCTCCCCTCAGGTCCCACCCTCCATCCCCGTATCCCACATCCCTTTATCCCTCTCTCCCCCATCCCGATCCCTCCATCCCCGTATCCCCCATCCCTTCATCCCTCTCTCCCCCATCCTCCATCCCTCCATCCCCCACCCCATGTAAATTTATCCCTCTATTCCCCATCCCAATCCCTCTATCCCAAATCCCAATCCATCCATCCTAAATCCCAATCCCTCTATTCCCCATCCCAATCCATCTATCCCAATCCCTCTCTCCCTCTATCCCAAATCCCAATCCCTCTATCCCAAATCCCAATCCCTCTGTCCCAAATCCCAATCCCTCTATCCCAAATCCCAATCCATCTATCCCATATCCCAATCCCTCTATCCCAAATCCCAATCCATCTATCCCAAATCCCAATCCCTCTATCCCAATCCCTCTATTCCCCATCCCAATCCATCTATCCCAAATCCCAATCCCTCTATCCCATATCCCAATCCCTCTATCCCAATCCCTCTCCCCCTCTATCCCAAATCCCAATCCCTCTATCCCAAATCCCAATCCCTCTATCCCAAATCCCAGTCCATCTATCCTAAATCCCAATCCCTCTATCCCTTATCCCAATCCCTCTATCCCATATCCCAATCCCTCTATCCCTTATTCCAATCCCTCTATCCCAAATCCCAATCCCTCTATCCCAATTCCCAATCCCTCTATCCCAAATCCCAATCCCTCTATCCCAATTCCCAATCCCTCTATCCCAATTCCCAATCCCTCTATCCCTTATCCCAATCCATCTATCCCTTATCCCAATCCCTCTATCCCTTATCCCAATCCATCTATCCCAAATCCCAATCCATCTATCCCAAATCCCAATCCCTCTATCCCTTATCCCAATCCATCTATCCCAAATCCCAATCCATCTATCCCAAATCCCAATCCATCTATCCCAAATCCCAATCCCTCTATCCCAATTCCCAATCCCTCTATCCCAATCCCTCTCTCCCTCTATCCCAATCGCTTTTCCCCTATCCCAATCCCTCTATCCCTTATCCCAATCCCTCGATCCCAAATCCCAATCCCTCTATCCCAATCCCTCTATCCATTATCCCTGTAACCATTATCCCTCTATCCCAAATCCCTTTATCCCTCTCCCTCTATCCCAGTCCCTCTCTCCCAAACCCTCTCTCCCTTATCCCAGTCCCTCTCTCCCTGTATCCCAAACCCCTCCATCCCTTTCTCCCTCTACCCCATATCCCGTTATCCTGTTATCCCTCTATCCCAATCCCTCTATCCCATATCCCAATCCCTCTCCCCTCACCCCAATCCCTCTCCCATATCCCAATCCCTCTATCCCATATCCCAATCCCTCTATCCCAATCCCTCCATCCCATATCCCAATCCCTCTATCCCAAATCCCAATCCCTCCATCCCATATCCCAATCCCTCTATCCCAAATCCCAATCCCTCCATCCCATATCCCAATCCCTCTATCCCAAATCCCAATCCCTCCATCCCATATCCCAATCCCTCTATCCCTTATCCAAATCCCTCTCCCCTCACCCCAATCCCTCTATCCCTTATCCCAATCCCTCTATCCCTTATCCCAATCCCTCTCCCCATCCCAATCCCTCTCCCTTATCCCAATCCCTCTATCCCAATCCCTCTATCCCATATCCCAATCCCTCTATCCCAATCCCTCTATCCCATATCCCAATCCCTCTATCCCAATCCCTCTATCCCATATCCCAATCCCTCTATCCCTTATCCCAATCCCTCTCCTTTAATCCCAATCCCTCTATCCCTTATCCCAATCCCTCTATCCCAATCCCTCTATCCCAATCCCTCTATCCCATATCCCAATCCCTCTCCCCTCACCCCAATCCCTCTCCCATATCCCAATCCCTCCATCCCCTATCCCAATCCCTCTATCCCAATCCCTCCATCCCCTATCCCAATCCCTCTATCCCAATCCCTCTATCCCTTATCCCAATCCCTCTATCCCAATCCCTCTATCCCAAATCCCAATCCCTCTCCCTCATCCCAATCCCTCTCCTTTAATCCAAACCCCTCTATCCCAAATCCCTCTCTCCCCATCCCAATCCCTCTCCCTCTATCCCAACCCCTCCATCCCATATCCCAATCTCTCCATCCCAAATCCCAAATCCCTCTATCCCAAATCCCTCTCTCCCAATCCCATATCCCAAATCCCTCCATCCCATATCCCAATCCCTCTCTCCCCCTCTCCCCACCCCTTCCTCCCGTTTCCCTCTCCCAGCCCTTTCCTCTCCCTCCAGCCCAGCCCTTCCCTGCCAAAATCCATTCCCTGCTGACCACAATTCCCGGGAAATCCGTTCCCTGCTGCCCAGAATTCCCAGGAAAAAATCCATTCCCTGCTGCCCACAATTCCCGGGAAATCCATTCCCTGCTGCCCACAATTCCCGGGAAATCCGTTCCCTGCTGCCCACAATTCCCAGGAAATCCATTCCAGGCTGCCCAGAATTCCCAGGAAATCCATTCCCTGCTGCCCACAGTTCCCGGAAAATCCATTCCCTGCTGCCCTCTGCTGCCCAGAATTCCCAGGAAATCCATTCCCGGCTGCCCAGAATTCCCGGGAAATCTCATTCCCGGGCTGGCCTCAGCAGCCGATCCCGCTGGAATCCCGGATTTCGGGACGATCCCTGGGGATCTCCCGGCTGATCCCGTTTTTCCCAGCGCAGGATGAGAAGAACCAGATGATGACCACCAACGTCTGGCTGAAGCAGGTAGGAGCCGTTCCAAAATCCCCAAATCCCAAAATCCGGGGTTTTGGGAATGGCCCTTCCCATTTGGGAATTCCCAAATGGAATTCCCGAATCCCCATGGATTGGCTCGGGGTGTCCCGGCAGGAATGGAGCGACTACAAACTGCGCTGGGATCCGGCCGAGTACGACAACGTCACCTCCATCCGTGTGCCCTCCGAGATGATCTGGATCCCGGATATCGTCCTCTACAACAAGTGGGACACGCTGCCGGCCCGGCCCCTTCCTGGGAATTCCCAAAATCCCTTCCCAAAATCCCTTCCTGAAATCCCTTCCTGAAATCCCTTCCTGAAATCCCTTCCCTGAAATCCCTTCCCAAAATCCCTTCCCGAAATCCCTTCCTGAAATCCCTTCCCTGAAATCCCTTCCTGAAATCCCTTCCCTGAAATCCCTTCCCAAAATCTCTTCCCGAAATCCCTTCCCATTATCCCATTCCTGCTCCCATTCCTATTATCCCATTCCCATTCCCATTATCCCATTCCCACTCTCATTCCCTGTTAATGGGGTCACACATGACCAATGTGTGCCCGTTCTTCCAAGGCATCTCCATCCCATATCCCATTATCCCGTTATCCCGTTATCCCATACCCCATATCCCATTATCCCATATCCCATTATCCCATTATCCCATTATCCCATCATTCCCAATCCCGCCATTCCCTGTTTTCCAGCGCCGACGATGTGTTCGCGGTGACGCACATGACCAAGGCGCAGCTCCTGTGGGACAGCACCTCCATCCCATTATCCCATATCCCATATCCCATTATCCCATTATCCCATATCCCATTATCCCATATCCCATATCCCATTATCCCATATCCCATATCCCATTATCCCATATCCCATTATCCCTTATCCCATTATCCCATTATCCCATATCCCATTATCCCATTAGGCCATATCCCATATCCCATATCCCATTATCCCGTTATCCCATTATCCCGTTATCCCATTATCCCGTTATCCCATTATCCCATATCCCATTATCCCATTATCCCATTATCCCATCATTCCCAACCCCACCATTCCCTGTTTTCCAGCGCCGACGATGAGTTCGCGGTGACGCACATGACCAAGGCGCAGCTCCTGTGGGACAGCACCTCCATCCCATTATCCCATATCCCATATCCCATATCCCATTATCCCATTATCCCATATCCCATATCCCATATCCCATTATCCCATATCCCATTATCCCATATCCCATTATCCCATATCCCATATCCCATTATCCCATATCCCATTATCCCGTTGTTATCCCATTATCCCATATCCCGTTATCCCATATCCCATATCCCATATCCCATTATCCCATTATCCCATATCCCATATCCCATATCCCATATCCCATTATCCCATTATTCCATATCCCATATCCCATATCCCATTATCCCATATCCCATATCCCATTATCCCATATCCCATTATCCCATATCCCATTATCCCATATCCCATATCCCATTATCCCATTATCCCATATCCCATATCCCATTATCCCATATCCCATATCCCATTATCCCATATCCCATTATCCATTATCCCATATCCCATTATCCCATTATCCCATTATCCCATATCCCATATCCCATTATCCCATTATCCCATATCCCATATCCCATTATCCCATTATCCCATCATTCCCAATCCCGCCATTCCCGTTGTTTTCCAGCGCCGACGGCGAGTTCGCGGTGACGCACATGACCAAGGCGCAGCTCCTGTGGGACGGCACCTCCATCCCATTATCCCATATCCCATATCCCATATCCCATTATCCCATATCCCATTATCCCATATCCCATTATCCCATATCCCATATCCCATTATCCCGTTGTTATCCCATTATCCCATATCCCGTTATCCCATATCCCATATCCCATATCCCATATCCCATTATCCCATTATCCCATATCCCATATCCCATATCCCATTATCCCATATCCCATTATCCCATATCCCATATCCCATTATCCCATTATCCCATTATCCCATATCCCATTATCCCATATCCCATATCCCATTATCCCATATCCCATTATCCCATTATCCCATATCCCATATCCCATATCCCATATCCCATATTCCATATCCCATCATTCCCGTTGTTTTCCAGCGCCGACGGCGAGTTCGCGGTGACGCACATGACCAAGGCGCAGCTCCTGTGGGACGGCACCTCCATCCCATTATCCCATATCCCATATCCCATATCCCATTATCCCATATCCCATTATCCCATATCCCATTATCCCATATCCCATATCCCATTATCCCGTTGTTATCCCATTATCCCATATCCCGTTATCCCATATCCCATATCCCATATCCCATATCCCATTATCCCATTATCCCATATCCCATATCCCATATCCCATTATCCCATATCCCATTATCCCATATCCCATATCCCATTATCCCATATCCCATTATCCATTATCCCATATCCCATTATCCCATTATCCCATATCCCATATCCCATTATCCCATTATCCCATATCCCATATCCCATTATCCCATTATCCCATCATTCCCAATCCCGCCATTCCCTGTTTTCCAGCGCCGACGGCGAGTTCGCGGTGACGCACATGACCAAGGCGCAGCTCCTGTGGGACGGCACGGTCACCTGGGTGCCGCCGGCCATCTACAAGAGCTCCTGCAGCATCGACGTCACCTTCTTCCCCTTCGACCAGCAGAACTGCAAGATGAAGTTCGGCTCCTGGACCTACGACAAGGCCAAGATCGACCTGGAGAACATGGACCACCAGGTGGACCTCAAGGACTACTGGGAGAGCGGCGAGTGGGCCATCATCGACGCCACCGGCACCTACAACTCCAAGAAGTACGACTGTTGCACGGAGATCTACCCGGACATCACCTTCTGCTTCGTCATCCGCCGCCTGCCGCTCTTCTACACCATCAACCTCATCATCCCCTGCCTCCTCATCTCCTGCCTCACCGTCCTGGTCTTCTACCTGCCCTCCGACTGCGGCGAGAAGATCACGCTCTGCATCTCCGTCCTGCTCTCCCTCACCGTCTTCCTGCTGCTCATCACCGAGATCATCCCCTCCACCTCGCTGGTCATCCCGCTGATCGGCGAGTACCTGCTCTTCACCATGATCTTCGTCACCCTCTCCATCATCATCACCGTCTTCGTGCTCAACGTGCACCACCGCTCGCCGAGCACGCACACCATGCCGCGCTGGGTGCGCCGCCTCTTCCTGGAGCTGCTGCCGCCGCGCATCCTCATGGGGAGGCCGCCGGCGGCGCCGGTGCCGGCGGAAGGGGGAGGTGGGCAGTACGAGCCGGCCGGGAGCGGGCTGAGCACCTCCCGCTGCTGGCTGGAGACCGACGTGGATGAGGAGGAGGAGGAGGAGGAGGAGGAAGAGGAGGAAGAGGAGAAGAGTTATCCCGGCCGCCCCGTGGAATCCCGGGAAAGGCAATTCCGCTACAACCGAGCCGGGAAAGGCTCCGGGGGCTCGGCGGGGCGAGGGTCGCCCAAGGAGGGGAAGAAGGAGGAGGAAGAGGAGGAGGAGGAGGAGGAAGGCTCGGAGCGGGGCTCGGCGCTGTCTCCCCGGATCCTGAAGGCGCTGGAAGGGGTGCAGTACATCGCGGATCACCTGCGGGCCGAGGACGCCGACTGCTCCGTGAGTGCCGGGATCCTGGGGTGGGGATGGAGATCCTGGAAATTGGGGATGTTCTGGGGTTTGGGGATGGGGGTGGAGATCCCAGAAACTGGGGATGTTCTGGGATTTGGGGATGGGGGTGGAGATCCCGGAAATTGGGGATGTTCTGGGGTTTGGGGATGGGGGTGAAGATCCCAAAATTGGGGAAGTTCTGGGATTTGTGGATGGGTCTGGAGGTCCCAAAATTGGGATGGGAAAGTTCTGGGATCCAGATGTGAATCCCAAGATCCCCAAAAATGGGAATGTTCAGTTCTGGGATCCAGGTTTGATTCCTGATGACCCCAAAAAACGGGAAGGGCATTTCCAGGATCCAGGTTTGATTCCCGAGGACCCCAAAACCCGGGGGAAGATCCGTGATCCACCTCCCACCTCCAGGCGGATTCCCAGGTCCCTCCAGGGTTCCTCCAGCTCCCGCTCCCTTCGGGAATGCCGGGAATCCCCATCCCGCCCTTTCCCCAAATCTTGGATCAGCTCCCCAAGGATTCCTGGGAAAACTCCCCATTTTCCCAAGCCAGGAAGATTCCCAGGAAGTTCTGGGTGCTCTCCTACCCCCAGGAGATTCCCGGGAAGGGATTCCCGGGAAGGGATTCCCGATGGAATTTTTTTCCCACCGGCGGCAGGTGAAGGAAGACTGGAAATACGTTGCCATGGTGATCGACCGGATCTTCCTCTGGATCTTCATCATCGTCTGCCTGCTGGGCACCGTGGGGCTCTTCCTGCCGCCCTACATGGCCGGGATGATCTAGGATCCCGCCGGGAATAACGACGGGAATATCGGGAATATCAACGGGAATATCAATGGGAATATCGGGAATAACGGCCGGGAGGGATGCGGAGCCCTGGAAAAGCTCCCATGGGAATGGAGGGTGGGGGAAGGGAGAGGCCTGGGGGTGGTGGGGACGGCCGGGGTGGGTCTGGGGATCCCAGAATCCTGTGGTGCCTGGGATGGCGGGAATCCTGGATCGCGGAATCCCGTGGTGCCCGGGATGGCAGGAATCCCGGATCCCGGAATCCCGTGGTGCCCCAGATCCCGGAATCCCATGGTGCCCGGGATGGTGAAAATCCCGGATCCCAGAATCCCGTGGTGCCCGGGATGGCAGGAATCCCGGATCCTGGAATCCTGTTGCGCCCGGAATGGCAAGAATCCCAGATCCCAGAATCCCGTGGTGCCCCAGATCCCGGAATCCCATGGTGCGCAGGATGGCCGGGATTCCTGGATCCCGGAATCCCGTGGTGCCCGGGATGGCGGGAATCCCAGATCCCGGAATCCCGTGGTGCCCCAGATCCCGGAATCCTGTTGCGCCCGGGATGGCGGGAATCCCGGATCCCGGAATCCCGTGGTGCCCGGGATGGCGGGATTCCCGGATCCCGGAATCCCGTGGTGCCCCAGATCCCAGAATCCCGTGGTGTCCGGGATGGCAAGAATCCTGGATCCCAGAATCCCGTGGTGCCCCAGATCCTGGAATCCTGTTGCACCCGGGATGGTGGGAATCCCAGATCCCACGATCCCAAGATGCCAGGAAGTCGTGGGATGGGGGTAAGGCTGTGGGTTGGCTGTGAAGAAGGGACACGGACACGATCCCATAATTCCATGATCCCACCATCCCAAAATCCCAGGAAATCGTGGGACGGGGATAAGGCTTTGGATGGTGCAGAAGGGACATGGACATGATCCCATAATTCCATGATCCCAAAATCCCAGGAAATCGTGGGACAGGAATGACGCTGTGGATGGTCTGCACGGAAGGGACACAATCCCACGATCCCATAATCCCAGGAAATCGTGGGACGGGGATAAGGCTTCGGATGATCTGTGCAGAAGGGACATGCACACGATCCCACGATCCCGTGATCCCAAAATCCCAGGGAATTGCAGGACAGTGAATGGTCTGTGCAGAAGGGACATGGACATCATCCCATAATTCCATGGGATTCCCATGATCCTGTGATCCCACAGTCCCAGGAAATCATGGGACAGGGATAACGCCTCGGGTGTGCAGAAGGGACATGGACATGATCCCATAATTCCATGGGATTCCCATGATCCTGTGATCCCACAGTCCCAGGAAATCGTGGGACAGGGATAACGCCTCGGGTGGTGCAGAAGGGACATGGACACAATCCCATAATTCCATGGGATTCCCATGATCCTGTGATCCCACAGTCCCAGGAAATCATGGGACAGGGATAACGCCTCGGGTGGTGCAGAAGGGACATGGACATGATCCCGTAATTCCGTGATCCTGTGATCCCATGATCCCAAAATCCCAGGAAATCGTGGGACAGGAATGACGCTTTGGACGGTCTGCGCAGAAGGGACATGATCCCACCATCCCATAATCCCACAATCCCATAATCCTAGGGAATCGTGGGACGGGGACAAGGCTTCGGATGATCCGTGCAGAAGGGACATGGACACGATCCCACAATCCCGTGATCCCAAAATCCCAGGGAATTGCGGGACAGTGAATGGTCTGTGCAGAAGGGACATGGACATCATCCCATAATCCCACGATCCCAAAATCCCAGGAAACTGTGGGACCTGGACATGATCCCCTAATTCTATGATCCCATAATCCCGTGATCTCAGAATCCCAGGAAATCATGGGACGGGAATAAGGTTTTGGATGGTGCAGAAGGGACATGGACACAATCCCATAATTCCATGGGATTCCCATGATCCTGTGATCCCACAGTCCCAGGAAATCATGGGACAGGGATAACACCTCGGGTGGTGCAGAAGGGACATGAACGTGATCCCATAATTCCGTGATCCTGTGATCCCATGATCCCAAAATCCCAGGAAATCGTGGGACAGGAATGGCGCTGTGGATGGTCTGTGCAGAAGGGACACGATCCCACCATCCCATAATCCCACAATCCCAAAATCCCAGGAAATCGTGGGACAGGAATGGCGCTGTGGATGGTCTGTGCAGAAGGGACACGGTCCTGTGATCCCATAATCCCATGATCCCAAAATCCCAGGAAATCGTGGGACAGGGATAAGGCCTCGGGTGGTGCAGAAGGGACATGGACGTGATCCCATAATTCCATGATCCTGTGAACCCATGATCCCAAAATCCCAGGAAACCGTGGGTCCTGGACATGATCCCCTAATTCTATGATCCCATAATCCCGTGATCTCGGAATCCCAGGAAATCGTGGGACAGGGATAAGGCTTCGGATGGTGCAGAAGGGACATGGGCATGATCCCGTAATTCCATGATCCTAAAATCCCAGGGAATCGTGGGACAGGAATGACGCTTTGGATGGTTCATGCAGAAGGGACACGGACACCATCCCATGATCCCATAATTCCATGATCCCACCATCCCAGGAAATCGTGGGACAGGGATAACACTTTGGATGGTGCAGAAGGGACATGGACATGATCCCATGATCCCGTGATTCCATAATTCCATGATCCCGTGATCCCACAGTCCCAGGAAATCGTGGGACTGGAATAACGCTGTGGATTGTCTGTGCAGAAGGGTCACAGACACGATCCCACAATCCCACGATCCCGTGATCCCGTGATCCCAAAATTCCAGGGAACTGTGGGACAGTGGGCTGTGCAGAAGGGACACAGACATAATTCCATAATCCCGTGATCCCATAATCCCGTGATCCCATAATCCTGTGATCCCATAATCTCATAATCCCGTGATCCCACAATCCCAGGAAGCCGTGGGACAGGAGATGACACTTTGGATTGTCCATGTGGAAGGGACACGGACATGATCCTATAATCCCATGATCCCAAAATCCCACGATCCCAGGAAGTTGTGGGAGTGGGATAACGCTTCGGATGGTCCAGGCAGGAGGGATATGGACAGCATCCCATAATTCCATGATCCCAAAATCCCAGGAAATCGCGAGAAAGGAATAACGCTGTGGATGGTCTGTGCAGAAGGGACAGGGACATAATCCCACGATCCCAAAAATGTCATAATCCCACAATCCCATAATCCCATGATCCCCAAATCCCATGATCTCATCATTCCATGATCCCAGGAAATGGCAGGACATGGATAATGCTGTGGATGATCTGTGCAGAAGGGACATGGACACGACCCCATAATCCTGTGATCCCATAATCCTGTGATCCCATAATCCTGTGATCCCATAATCCCACAATCCCGTAATCCCACGATCCTGTGATCCCACAATCCCAGGAAATCCCGGGACAGGGATAACGCTGTGGATGATCCGTGCAGAAGGGACACCAACATGATCCATGATCCCACAATCCCATAATCCTGTGATCCCATAATCCCGTGATCCCACAATCCCACAATCTCATGATCCCAAAATCCCACGATCCCACAATCCCATAATCCTGTGATCCCATGATCCCGTAATCCCACAATCCCAGGAAATTGCGGGACAGGGATAACGCTGTGGATGATCCGTGCAGAAGGGACATGGACATGATCCATGATCCCACAATCCCATAATCCTGTGATCCCAAAATCCCATAATCCCATGATCCCACAATCCCATAATCCTGTGATCCCATAATCCCGTGATCCCAAAATCCCACAATCCCACAATCTCATGATCCCAAAATCCCACAATCCCACAATCCCATAATCCTGTGATCCCATGATCCCGTAATCCCACAATCCCAGGAAATTGCGGGACAGGGATAACGCTGTGGATGATCTGTGCAGAAGGGACATGGACATGATCCATAATCACACAATCCCATAATCCTCTGATCCCACAATCCCGTGATCCCGTGATCCCACAATCCTGTGATCCCCAAATCTCACAATCCCGTGATCCCATGATCCCACGATCCCAGGAAATCCTGGGACGGGGATAACGTTGTGGATGATCCATGCAGAAGCGACACGATCCCGTGATCCCCCGATCCCGCCATCCCAGCGGATCCCAGCGGATCCCAGCGGATCCCAGCGGATCCCCGCTCCACCCACCCCGGCATTTCCCTTCTCCAACCCCCCGGAACCCAGCGGCTCCTTCCCAGCCCATCCCACACGGGAATTCCCCCCTGGAATCGGGGAAAACCCACCCGGGATCTCCAGCGCCGGGAATCTGCGCTCCTGGATCCATCCCCGTCCTCCCCACCCCACCTCAGATCCCAAAATCCCGAATCTCTTGGAGCTGCGATCCAGCTTTTCATTCCCGGATCCCACAAATCCTCCGGGCCCCTCCCTTTGTTCCAAACTGGGAGAAAAACACGGATTTGGTTTTTTTCCTTCCTGGAGAACCGACTGGGAAAACTTTCCGGGAAGGTTTTCCTGAGTGAAATCCCGGAATTCATCCCATAATTCATCCCAGAATTCATCCTGGAATTCATCCTGGAATCCATCCCGGAATTCATCCCGGAATTCATCCCGGAATTCATCCTGGAATTCATCCCGGAATTCATCCCGGAATCCATCCTGGAATTCATCCCAGAATTCATCCCGGAATCCATCCTGGAATTCATCCCAGAATTCATCCCGGAATCCATCCTGGAATTCATCCCAGAATTCATCCCGGAATCCATCCTGGAATTCATCCCAGAATTCATCCCGGAATTCATCCCAGAATTCATCCCGGAATTCATCCCGGAATCCATCCCGGAATTCATCCTGGAATTCATCCCGGAATTCATCCCAGAATTCATCCCGGAATTCATCCCGGAATTCATCCCGGATCCGGGAGCTCCTGGATGGGAAAGCCGTGGCCGCGCCGGGGCGGGGTTGGGTTTTCCCAGGCGCCGAGAAAATCTGGGAATTATGGAATTCTTTGGGTCGGGAAATCTCCCGGAGATGGATTCCGGCCACTGGAGGCCAAGCCTGGTTTTTGCGGGATCCACACGGATTTGAATCCATCCGGGATTGAGGAAAATCCTTTCCAAGCAGGAATTATTCCCAAAAATCCCAGAAACCTCCGTTCCCTCTCATCCCATCCCTCATTCCCTGGGAGCAGATCCCGATCCCGCCTGGCAGGGAATTCCAGAGGCAGCAGCTCCCTCGGGATCCTCCTTTTTTTTTTCCTTTTCCCAGGCTGAGTTTTCCCGGCTCCCTCAAACCCTGGGAATGAGGAGCCGCCACCCCAAACTCATCCCAACTTTTTTGTTTTTCCGGGAAAGCCCCACTCGGGGGCAGGAACCCCGATCCCATTCCCGCTATCCCAACCCTTCCCCTCCCCAAGGAAATTCCAGAGGACGGGATTTGGCAGGATTTTGGTTTATGGGAATAAAACTGGGGAAACCTGCGGGAAAAACGCTGGGGAAAAGCCCGAAGCGCCCGGCTCCCAACCGGAAGCGCAAACCCGACGGAGCCGACGGAAAACTCGGGAAAAACGCGGCTGGAAGAGGCGTCGTTCTCCAACTTCATCCCATCCCATCCCATCCCATCCCATCCCATCCCATCCCATCCCAGGGATTCCCGTCCGTCCATCTCCGCATTCCGCAGGCTCCGGAAGCGGCTCCCGCGCCTTAAATCCACTCTTCCCTAGGGACGCCGTAGGATACATTCCCCTTGGAATTCCCTGTTGGAATTCCCTGTTGGAGATCCCGGTTGGAAATCCTGGTTGGAAATCCTGGCTGGAATCCCAACTGGAATTTTCATTGGAATCCCAGGTGGAATTCCAGTTGGAATTTTCATTAGAATCCTGGTTGGAATTCCCGGTTGGAATCCCAATTGGAATTTTCACTGCAATTCCCAGTTGGAAATCCCGGTTGGAATCCTGGTTGAAATCCCCCATTGGAAACCCCAGTTGAAATTCCCAGCTGGAAAACCCTGTTGCAATCCCAACTGGAATTTTCATTGGAATCCCCTGGCTGGAAATCCCAGTTGGAATCCCTGGTTGGAATTCCCCGTTGGAATTCCCGTTTTCCTCCCCCGGGGGCTCCCGGCACGCTCTGGGTCTCCTTTTCCCGCCGTGCCGCCCGCGCTCAGGGGATGGATCCGAGGAGGCGCCGGCAGCCACGGGGATCCCCCCTCCCTTTTCCCGGGAAAACCCCTTCTTTTTCCCGGGAAAACCCCTCTCTTTTTCCCAGGAAAACCCCTCTATTTTTCCTGGGAAAACCCCTTCTTTTTCCCCCAGGAAAACCCTTCTATTTTCCTAGGAAAACTCCTCTCTTTTTCCCCCAGGAAAACCCCCCTCTTTTCCCAGGAAAAACCTTATTTTTCCCCCAGGAAAATTCCTTCCTTTTCCCGGAAAAACCCCTTCTTCTTTTCCCAGGAAAACCCCTTCTTTTTCCCCCAGGAAAACTCCTCCTTTTCCCAAGAAAACCCCTCTCTCTTTCCTGGGAAAACCCCTTCCTTTTCCTGGGAAAACTCCTTCTTTTTCCCAGGAAAACCCCTCTCTTTTTCCCCCGGGAAAACCCCTCTCTTTTTCCTGGGAAAACTTCTTTTTCCCCCAGGAAAACACTCCTCTTTTCCCAGGAGAAACCTTCTTTTTCCCCCAGGAAAATTCCTTCCTTTTCCCGGGAAAACCCCTTCTTCTTTTCCCAGGAAAAGCCCTCTCTTTTTCCTGGGAAAACCCCTTCTTTTTCCCCCAGGAAAACTCCTCTCTTTTTCCTGGGGAAAACTCGTTCTTTTTCCCGAGAAAACTCCTTCCTTTTCCCAGGAAAACCCCCTCTTTTCCCAGGAAAACCCCTTCTTTTTCCAGGAAAACTTCTTTTTCTTTTTCCCAGGAAAACCCCTTCTTTTCCCGGGAAAACCCCCCTCTTTTCCCGGGAAAACCCCTTCTTTTGCCGGGAAAACCCCCCCGGACGGACACCCGGACGGACAGACGGACGCCTCCCCCCAAGAGCAAGGCGACACCGACAGACGCGAGCAGCAGGGGAACAACAACAACAAAAAAAAAGCGGGAAGAGGGGAAAAAAACGACAGCGGATCCTCCCGGATCCTCCCGGATCCGCCCCGGCTTTTCTTCCGTCTCCGCCTGTCTTTTCCCGCCTTCCCTCCGTCATTCCGAGCCGGGATTGGCCCGGAGCTTGGCCTGATCCACGGAATCCAGAAGGTTCTTGGCGTCCACGGCCAGGGCGTGGGAAGCCGTCAGCATCTGCCGCTGGAATTCCGAGCGGAGGGAAGTGCCGGAATTCTGCTGCGCCAGCCGCATCTTCCCGATCAGGTTGGCCAAGTCCTTGTTCAGCAGCTTCTGGGTGCCCTCGATCTGCGGGAGTTTTTTGGGGTTTTTTTTTTTTTGGGAATTGGGATGGGGGAAGGCGGAATTCCCCGCTCCCGGTGTCGTCATTCCCGGAGTTCCTACCTCGGTGCGGGAAGAGGGCGGGAGGTCGGGAAGGATCTCGTCGACGCTCCCGATGAGTTTCCGTAGGGAAAGGCCGATGTCCTGCGGGAAGGGAGGGTTGGGATGGATCCCGGGCTCGGATCCAGGGGGATTCCCGGTGGGAATGGTTGGGGAGGATTCCAAGCGGGAGAGGGGAGGGAAATCCAAGGGAGGAGCCGGGAATTGGCTCAAGGATCCCAAGGAAAAGCCGGGAATGCGGGAATTGCTCCCAGAATTGATCCAGGGATCCAATGGAGGAGATGGAAAAGTGGGAATTGCTCCCAGAATTGATCCCAGGATCCAATGGAAAAGCCGGGAATTAGTTCAAGGATCCAAGGAAAAGCTGGAAAAGTGGGAATTTCTCCCACCATTGGTCCCAGGATCCAATGGAAGAGCTGGGAATGCTGGGATTGTTCCCACCACTGATCCCAGGATCCAATGGAGAAACCAGGAATTCTGGAATTTCTCCCACAGTTGGTCCCAGGATCCAATGGAGGAGCCGGGAATTGGTTCAAGGATCCAAGGAAAAGCTGGAAAAGTGGGAATTGCTCCCAGCACTGATCCAAAGATCCAATGGAAAATCTGGGAATGCTGGGATTGATCCCACCATGGATCCCAGGATCCAATGGAGGAGCTGGAAAAGTGGGAATTGCTCCCACCATTGATCCAAGGATCCAATGGAGAAACCAGGAATTCTGGAATTTCTCCCAGAATTGATCCAAGGATCCCAGGGAGGAGCCGGGAATTGGTTCAAGGATCCCAAGGAAAAGCTGGAAAAGTGGGAATTTCTCCCACCACCCATCCCAGGATCCAATGGAGGAGCCGGGAATGCTGGGATTCCTCCCACCCCCCCATCCCAAGATCCCAGGAAGGAGCTGGAAAAGCGGGAATTCCTCCCCCAGGCCGTTCCCCTCGGCAGGATCCCTCTCCCTTTTCCCGGGGAATTCCGGGATGATCCCGGGGCTACCTTGACCACCAGGATGTATCCGTCGGGAGGCACCAGGCCGATCTCGTTCTTCAGCCGCAGCACGGCCCGCACCAGATCCGTGACGTTCCCGTAAACCGGATCATCCCGGCGCTCCGGCTGCGCCGCGGGCTGGCCGGGAACGGGGACACGGCGGGATCAGACGGATCCCGGGAAATAAAAACAAACCGGGAATGGGCGACCCCGGGGGTTCCCGGTGCTTGGGAAAGGTGGGATGGGGCTTGGAGCAGCCTGGGATGAGGGAATTGTCTGCCCATGGAATGGGAATGGAGGGGAATTCTGGGAATTCTGGGATTGGGGATCCATCCCGGGGGGGTTTTTATGGAATTCTGCCTCTGGATCCCTGGGAGTGTCCAAGGAAAAGCTGGAGCAGCCTGGGATCGGGATTGGGATTGGGATGGGATGGAAAGTCCATGGATCCCATCCCAAACCATCCCGGGATTCCGGGATCGAGGACACTCAGGATCCATCCCGGGGGATTTTTATGGAATTCAGGGATGGAAAAGGGAAGGGAGACCCTTCCTGGAGTCCTGAGATTCCCAGGGAATTCCCAAAATTCCTTCTCCAGGAGGAGTCGGGATGGGGCTGGATCCAATCCCGGGCTGGGAGAGCCGGGAATGTGCAGCCGGATCAGGGAAGGATCCCGGGAATCCTGGGAGCCGCTTCCCGAGGCT